>NW_004955460.1:14716765-14837028 GCF_000276665.1 Chinchilla lanigera
TTTTTTTTGGTTTTTCTCCGGTACCGGGAACCGAACTCACGACCTTGCGCTTGCCAGGCAGACGCTTTGCCGCTGAGCTAAATCCCCAGCCCTGGTTGCTTTTTTAAACAATAAATTGTTACTGAGGTAGTGAACCCAGGATACAGATGAGGTTTTTTTTTTTTTAAGGTAGGAGGTCATCATCAGTGACTGCAGAGTTTGGTCACTTGGCTTGAAGAGTTCGTGTCCTAGGCAATACCTTCCCTATAGCTAAATACCCCATACTGGGATTTATTTCGCTATAAATGTTTTTTTGTAGATTTTGGGTATAGAAAAAAAGATGGCATTAAAAGTTTTTTTAACAGTTAGCTCTTCTCAAATTGGAAATTTGCTTCTTGTGTGTTAAAATTTTTTGATGTCAAGTCTGAAGTTTGATATATGACTAGACTTACCTACCTACAGAAAATTCAGATTTTCAACATGCTGTGTTTAAAGATGGTGCTAATGTGCTGAAATAGACTTACCATTTTGATACTGAGCAATGGCCAGCAGAGTGGTGATAAGCACACACGTGGGGAATGGAATTTCCTTGCAGAGTGTTGACTCAGAGTCCTCGAGGAAGAGGTTGGGTCAGATGAGCATGTGTACAGATGGCAGGGTGACACTGGCACTGTGCCCACAGGTGTATTATCCCGTGCGGCACCACCTGGTTCAGCATATGGTCAGTGCCATGCAGAGACTGGGCTTCACACCCAGTGTCACCATCGAGCAGAGGCGGCTGGCTGTGGACCTTTCTGAAGTCGTCATCAAGTGGGAATTACAGAGAATTAAGGACCAGCAGGTAGGCCTGTCACCCCTCAGTGTCACCTCTGCTTGTGTTCCCTGTGCTACTCCTTGGAAATCAGTCAGTAAGTTGAGGTGTGTGTGTGTTTAAGCCGGATTCCGATATGGACCCAAATTCCAGTGGAGAAGGAGTCAATTCTGTCTCGTCCTCTATCAAGAGAGGCCTATCTGTGGATTCTGCCCAGGAGGTGAAGCGCTTCAGGACAGCCACCGGAGCCATCAGTGCAGTAAGAGGACATGCTTTCCCTACAGCGCCATGCATCGTGGAATTTTGACATGTATTACGCTGCATCTAGGAGGGCAGCCAGGAACAACCCAGGGTATTTGACTTACCCAGGGCATTTCCCACATTTTGAAACAGTTTTTCTTAAGAGGTTTTTGGTTTTTTTTTTAGTACTGGCTAATCACTTATGGAAAGGCATCAAAAGAAACAGAGCTGGAATTGTGGCTCAGTGGTGAAATGCTTACCTAGCATGCACGAAGCACTGGATTCATTCCCAGTAAAGCAAATGGTGGGGACTCTCCTCACAGTAAGAACATGCTTCTGTAGCATCAGTTTTATTATTTTTAAAGAGGCACTGCCTTTGGTTGGAGGGCAGCCATGGAGGAGGTCCTGGGCATCTCGATCTTCACCCTTTGTCGAGGTGGAAGCCCAGAGGGCCGTCAACTCTACTCGTCTGGCATCATGGCTTGGCTTATCAGCACTTGCTTGGCCACCCACTTGCAGCTTCATGTTCCTGCGCTCACTGTCGCACCATCTGAGGTGGCTCTGTTGCACCCAGGTTCTGGGTGGGAACCTGGACCCGTTTGTACTGTCCATTCCCTTCTCCCCATACTTGTGGCCTCCATCCCTTTCCCCACCCTGCCGTGGTCTAAGCCTCTGTCACCTCTCCTGATGAGAGTCCTGAAACTTACTCCCAGATTCTTGTGCTGTTTCTGTTTTCATCTCACTTCAGCAAAGCAGTCAAGACCAAAAGCTTTCTTTTCAAACCAAAGTCGGGAAACTGGGTAGCAGGTCTGTGGAACCTCTGTAATTTCTTGGGAGTCTCGTTGAGAACTAAGTTTTTAAAAAATTCCCTCTCCTCAACCAGAGTCCTCAGGCCCTGTTGGTATCACTATTCCCCAGGTATCTCCATACGGGGCCCTGGCCTCCCAGGCCTTTCCTCCACTCTGTAAATATACCACGTTCTCTGCTTGCTGAAGACCTATCCACCAGTCCTTTCTCTTCTACCTGGCTGGCTTTTCTCAGTCACCCTACCTTTTGCTTGCTAGGACACTGTGTCTCTCTCATGCTGGTCTGTCTCATTCTGTCACAGAAGCCATTACTTTCTTGTTGCCATTTTGTATGTTAGTTGTCCACTCACCTGCAAGGGCAGAGGCTACATTTGTCCCTGTCCCCCATGCCCATACCACTGTCTCCCTGGGAGGTTCCACACATGTACCAGCTGGCTGAACTTGTCAGCACCCTGGGATGACAGCTGTTGGGGAGAAAGCCCTTCGCGCCTTAAAAGACAGGCCCTTTTTAGGTTTTCGGGAGGAGCCAGTCGCTACCCGGAGCTGACACTCTTCTTGCCAAGCCCATTGACAAGCAGCACACAGACACCGTGGTGAACTTTCTCATCCGAGTGGCTTGTCAGGTACTGGACTATAGAACAGTGACTACTCAGTGATACTGCAGAATGTTGTCCCTGACATATGAGTCAAAAAGAAACAGACCAGGTCAGAGAGCAGTTATGTCTCTTTCTTGCCAGGTTCCAATGATTTCATGGCAGGTTAATATTTCTGAAATTTTCCAATGTGTGTCTTAAAATTGGTGTGATTTAGAAACCAAAGCAAAGATAGGTGTGGTGTCACATGCCTGTAGTCGCAGTACTCAGGAGGCTGAGGCAGGAGGATTGCTGTGAGTTTGAGGTCAGTCTGGGCTATATAATGAGATCCTGTCTTAAAAACCCAAAAAAGTAAAATATTTGTTCTTTTACTGCTAATAATAATGTGTCTTTTGGTTAACAACATCTTAGTGTGGGTGACATGTGATAGTTCTAATTTTCTTGGGCAACTATTTAACTTCCCAGTTTTTATTTATTTATTTAGTATATGTTTGTACTAATAATAATTACATTTATTTTGAGAAACTGGCACATATATTGTATTTTGATAATTTTCCAATTTTAGTATATGTGCTGCCAAAGCAAGCACTTAATAATTTTCAGTACCTTTTTCTTCCCACTTTATTCTCTCCTTGCTACTCCTTCCTCCCAATATTTCTGTGCCATTAAATTGAGAACAGTACATAGTGTAACATACAGCAATTTGAGGGCCTTTAAACTCCATTTTGATAAATTTGAATGGATTTATCGTTCATGGCTGGAAATCCATTTCTGAAACTGTTCCATTTTTATGTTTCAAAAACCATTGTGTATGAAATTTTTATAATTTTCTTTTGGGAGAATCTCACGTACTTATAACTGTTAAATAAAACAGTGTGTCTTGCAGTACTGTTGAGAATTTCCTAGAGCTGAGAATTTCCAAGTACTGGAGAGAAGTAAACAACTCCTTGTGTTCGTGCCCTCTGTGGGACCTTGTGCTGGTAGCCCCACAGGAGGAGCACACAAATGGCTGTGGGCAGTCCATTGTGCAAGCAGCGGAGCTATGGGGGCCTGTGAGCCAGTAGAGGGAGGTCAGGCTAGAGAAGGTGGCCATGAACTGGAGAGACTGGATGCGAGGGCACAAGCATGGTCAGGAAAGTGTCACTCGTATCCTGACTGTAGACACAGGTGCTGACTGTAATTTGAATGCGTTTGTAGGTTAACGACAACACCAACACTGCGGGGTCCCCTGGGGATGTGCTGTCTCGCCGCTGTGTCAACCTGCTAAAGACCGCGTTAAGACCAGATATGTGGTCCAAGTCGGAACTCAAGCTGCAGTGGTTCGACAAGCTGCTGATGACTGTGGTAGGTACACAGGTCTGTTAGGCTGGGATGGGGTCCCTGAGGCTGTCACCTGGGACATTTGTGGATCCCTTCTGGGCCTGACACAACCCCCAGCTGTGGGTCAGTGACCTCTTCCATTTTTCTTCTGGCTGCTTGTAAGGATGGCCAGTTTGAAGCGCTGAATGTAGTGGGTTTTTTTCTAAATTAAGTTTTTGGGTACATTTTAGGTGTGTATAATTATCACTTTCATCCTAGGGAATTTGTACTTCTATGTGATATAATTTGATCTTTTTTTTTCCATTTCCCTCCCCTCCCTTCAACACCTCTTCTCCTTTACAAAAGCTGTTTCCATTTTTTTCCTTCGTTTCTCGTTTTTTTCTTTTCCCCCTCTTTTCTCCGTCCCTGCTCCCTAGTTCCCCTTCCCATTTGAACATTTTCTTCCTGTTTCACAACATCTATTACACATTTTGGTCCTTATTTACACTCTGAATGTAGTTTTGAAACTTCAACCTCCAGTTGCAAATACATTTTAGGATGTTTAAAACTTAATAGTTGCGTTGCATTGTTAGATGCATGTTTTAAACTGACCATTTGCCTTGGGAAGAACGTTTTTAGTTGATTTATGCCCCAACTTTAAGAATAAAACTTGAATTTTATTTTTTTTACTTTTTATTTAAAAATTTTTTTTCACCTTATTAATACAATGTTTATTTATCTTCCCTGTCAAACCTTGAGCCAGTCACTTTCCCCGGGCAGCCCAGGGAAGTATATGGGAAGGAACGTATAGGGCAGACAAGACATGGGAGAAAGAACTACGCGAGGTGGAGACGGCTCCTTTATAGTGAAGAGGATGAGAAAGGCCACCGTCAGGCAGAGCAGCCCTGTGGCCTCCGAGAAGGGTTCCCGGCATAACCTACGATGAGGCTTCCAAACACAGTCCCAACCCCAGCCGCAGAGCCAGCCACCCCAGCTGTGGCAGCCCCAGCTCCAATGGACTTGGCTGCTGTGTCGATGTCTCTTGAAATGATGCTGGTGTGGAGGCTGCGGCTAGGGACAAGTGAGGTCAGGGGATGAGGGATCACAAAGCTGCCGAGGCTCTCTTCTGTCAGTGAGGTCGGGACAAGGGATCACAAAGCTGCCAAGGCTCTCCTCTGCCAGTGTGTTTTTCTGTTCAACACTACTGCAGATAGTGGCTGACTGAGCAGCTGGGAGGTGCTCCTGACCAAGGACGGGGTAGAGACAGTCTGGAGCATGGGTACATTTTCAGGGGATGAGGGACCGTGGCAGGAGAGCTGCTCCCGGTGCAGAGATGACAGAGAGGGGTAAAGCTTGAATTTTAAAGGCAGATTTTAATGATGAACTTATAATTAATTATCGAGGACTGTATTGGATTCAGGGGCTTAGTCAGGTAATTAGCATTTGGGGCAATTGCTTGGTTATCTTGTTTTTCTGAAAACCATGAGCCTATATTTTTCTAGTGGTAGCAAAAGCTGTTGCCCTGCCTTAGCCATTTCATTGTTGGTATAGGTTCTATCTGTCTATCATAGTATGATATAATTTGAAAGATTTTACTCTTGGAATTACAAAACATACTGTAGGCACTTATTTTTTTGTTTTGTTTTGTTTTTTTGAGATGGGGTTTTGCTATGTATTCGAGGCTGGTCTTGAACTCACTGTGTAGCCCAGATTGGCCTCGAACTTGGAGCAATTCTCCTTCCTCAGCCTCCTGGGAACACAGGCATGTGCCACCATGGGCACTTCTTGTTTTGGACTGTGAAGACTAATGTGGTTGCTTAGATGTTTTGAAAAGTCATAAAATGTGGTTCTGTATATGAATCAGCACTATAAAGAGCCCCGAGACTATGGCATGTGCTGTGATTCTAGCAGAGTGCGTAGCTTCTAGATGTTTCTTCCTCTTTGTCTGTGAAGTACTAAGGTACTTCATGCAGTCATTGTTGAGTGCTCAGTTGTAGCGGGCAGTCTCTGCCACTTCATTGGCTGGTGTATTCATAAAGCCAGATGCTGTGTTCCAGGGGGCTTCCTGCCCTTAGTCCTGTGATCTGTGTGCATACGCACAGTGCATACTCAAGGCCACAGACACTCAATGTCATAAAGCAGTCGCTCACCTTGACATAAACCATACTCTTTGTTTTGTATATATTCTAGCATTTATTTATTTTTAATACTGTCATCATCTGTAGATTGATTCAGTAATAGTTTGAAAGATATTTCTCTTTGTAGGGATTTTGGCACTTTCAGTTTAAAAGTGGGAGAAGAGAAGTAAAATTCATTGTAGTATGGGGCTGGGGATTTAGCTCAGTAGCACAGCGCCTGCCTGGCAAGTGCAAGGTCATGAGTTCGATTCCCAGTACCCGGAAAAAAAAAATCATTGTAGTAAATTTGCTTTTTTAGCCCAGTTTTCAGTGATTTAACTCATTTTCCATTCGCCCCAAGAATATTTCTAGCTTGAAAACCTAGCTTATGGCTACAGTGTTTACTCTGAGTTTACTTGTGGATTGTAGTTCTAACTTTACCTTCAAAGTTTACCACAAAATATCTCACTTCTATTTTGATTTTCCCATCGCTCCTGTACTGTATGTCAATAATCTTTGAAAGCAAAAGACATTTTCTTTATGACACTGTTTTTAGTAGTGCTATTTCCATTTATAAAATACAGTAATTCTTAATCTCTGAAAAAGAAACGAATGCTAGCAGTGACCAGCACTTCTTTTCTAAACAGGAAGCAAGTTTAAAATATTGGTTTTATTTCATATTGAACATTTATATTTGAATGGGCCTTTTAGAAAGAGATTTAGCTAAATATTTAAAGCAAATTTATAAACAACACATGAGTTGCTGTTACATGTGGTGGTGACATGCTCTGATGGGTATGATGCGTTTATTCCTTAGCTGTGTTCTACTTAGTTTCCAAAAACTTGGTGGTGCATAGCTTTAAATATTGATGGATTTGTGTTTCTGTAATTCACTGTTGCCAGTGCTTGTTCTATCTGTGAATGCTTTCTTCTTTCACCCCAGGAGCAGCCAAATCAAGTGAACTATGGGAATATTTGCACGGGATTAGAAGTGCTGAGTTTCTTGCTAACTGTACTCCAGTCCCCGGCCATCCTCAGTAGCTTCAAACCCCTGCAGCGTGGTATTGCTGCCTGTATGACCTGTGGAAACACCAAGGTGCTGCGAGCCGTCCACAGCCTCCTCTCCCGCCTCATGAGTATCTTCCCAACAGAGCCTAGTAGGTGGCTTCCTAGCAGTGCCTTTCCCAGGGGATGGGTGGGCATGTTTAGTGTTGAGGGTGCTCATCTTCTGCTTGAGCATTTCATCGTGCCCCTTTCCTTTTATTGTCCTTGTTTTAAAAAGAAAGAAAGTGGACAGATGTTCTAACGGCATGGCATTGTTTTCTCTCTGCTTTGGAAATTTAGTTCTTTATCTGCTGGACACAACTATTTCCTTAGGCACTAAAAGGGACTTAGATTAAAGTATCTTGTTGGCAAGGTCAGAGTTTCCCATGTTGTAAATAAATGTATTAGAGCGCCTCTGGTAAGGCTGGTGAGGTCAGAGCTTACCTGCGTAAGGTGGACCAGTGCAGAGAGAGGCGACCCTGCCCTGCAGTGAAAGAGAAGTGCCCGTGCCAGTCGCTGCAGGCACCAAAACAATCAGACTGTGAGTCTGCAAGTGCCAGCCCAAGAGCCCCAGCCCCAGCCCCAACCTCAGTCAACTTCCATTTCAGGTACTTCAAGTGTGGCCTCTAAGTACGAAGAGCTGGAGTGCCTCTATGCAGCCGTGGGGAAGGTCATCTATGAAGGCCTCACCAACTACGAGAAAGCCACCAGTGCAAATCCCTCCCAGCTCTTTGGTGAGTGTGTGTCTGATTGTCTCAGCAGTGGTTTACTTGGGCACCAATCCCTTCTCCCTGGACATGGCATCTGGGAAGGGCTCAGGTTGTTGGGGGAAACTTCGAGCTGATGGGTTACGCAGGAGCCTGTGTCTTGCCCGTCGCCCACAAAGCCTCCATCTGGCCAGCAAGCCCCTCCCACTTGACCCTGTCACATTGATGTGGCTCTGGCTGCCCCAGATGAAACAAAAGGTATTCAGGGCAGCTGGGTAGCTTTGATTCCCAGATACCTAGGATCAGGACGGCTAGAAACTCTGCTTTTTTGTCACTCGTGTGCTGAAATAGTGTTAGACTTTGGGGTACCATGTTTTTTTCTTTATTACATAGTCATTGTGTAGAACATTGCAAATCTAAATGAAGGAATACTAATACATGTCACTGTAAGCTTCTCCACCCATGTATGGTCAGTGTTAACATTTTGGAGTGTCTTTTTTGCATACATATGTCTGCAGATAGTTCATTGTGTAAATGCTTATGTCTGAATTTATAATCTGTTATTTTTGCATATGTTTTACTTTCTAAACTCTGGATCTTCACTCTCTGGAATTTAGGAGCCAGATAAATTTGGTTTAATCCTTTGCTGTACAAACTTACTCTTTTTTTTTGAAACAAGGTCTTAGTGTGTATTTCAGGCTGATCATGAATTCACTGTGTGTTCTAAGCTGGCCTTGAACTTCCTGCCTCAGCTTCCCAAGTGCTGGGACTACAGGTGTATGCCACCACACGTGCTGCTTTATTTTTGGAACCAGGCACATATTGAGAGTGAGGAGAGCATTTGTGACTCTTAGTGGGGTCATCTGTAGATCCTGGCTCCCATCACAGAATAGGTGAACATCTCATTTATTCTCCAAAGAACCTGGGACGAGATGACCTTCCTGAGCCCTGCAGCCCTGCTTCCTCCTCTGAGTGGGTGACAGGCTGGGGTGAGGTAGACTTGGAGAATTGGCCACACTAGTCTCTTCCTTGAGATAGACCAGCCTCTGTCTCTGGCATCTGTAGCACCAGTACCTGGGAATGTCAGAGCCCATCTGATATGCCTCACAGACATCACCAATATCATGGATACCCGTCTAAAGAGTCAGATAGGCCATGCACTGACTGCTGTATTGAGAGCTGGCCATTTAACAAGGCAAGCTTTAAGTTGTCCCAGCCTGGGACGTTGGCTTCTATAAATGGCAGACACTCTTTAGTCTATGGTGTCATCCATGAATACAGATTCAAAATTAATATTTAAGTTGGGGTCAAGATCATTAGAAAAACATCAGTTATGAAAGACAGATTATACTCATTGTTCATGTTCTAGTGTTGGCTTTGCTGATTTTAACTGATACATGCTTTCAGAACAAAGTGCAAATTAAATTCTACAGTGTTTGTTACGTCTAGCTAGGGTAGTGAGAAAGAAAGCTTTTTTTGACTTTCCAACCATGTCGTACTGTATTACAGAGGGTGGTTTGTCAAAACCTAAACATAAAACTCAGAGCCGAAGAAGTCACTTGTAGCACGATGGTATGGAGATTGCAGTGAAAACACAGCACTTCACAGTGGAGTATGTACCTGGGAAGCTCACAATGTGGGCATTGAGATCAGTATTTTTTCATCAGCGCTTCGTTTTTTGTTTTTTTTGCTCTTTGAGACAGTCTTGCTATGTAATTGAGGCTGGCCTTGAACTCATAGTGATTCTCCTGCATCAGCCTTCTGAGTGCTGGGATTATAGGTGTGTGCCAGTTTTGTGCTCTTTTACTTTACTTTGTAAAACTAATGTAATTTTTCCATTGCAGGAACCCTGATGATCCTCAAGTCAGCCTGTAGCAACAACCCAAGCTACATTGACAGGCTCATCTCCGTTTTTATGCGCTCCCTGCAGAAGATGGTCCGAGAGCATCTCAATCCACAGGCAGCATCTGGGAGCACAGAAGCAACAGCAGGTGACAACTTGATCCTGTGTTTCCCCAGTCTCCATTGAATACCTGAGCAAAACGGGCTATGTGATTGAGCTCTGAATGTGGATTAACGTGAAGTCCTGTTGTTCATGTGGAATTTGTTCCAATTACTCTATAACAGAGGTTTAAAATCAAAACAAGGATCATTATAAAAATCTGCTTTTAAACTTTGTGGGTATAAGAATAAAAAAGTTTTTAAAATGGTCGCACCCTTATGTGAAACCTTTACCACTAAGTGAGGATTAATAGATTTCTGTAGAAAAGAGACTGCTTATTCCGAGCTGCCCTTTCTGGAGAATTAAGCCACAGGTTCCAGAAGATAGCCATGGGCTGTGGGAACCTGGGTGATGGATCGGCAGTCAGCAGGGGGCCATGGTTGGCCTGGCCGCTGGATGTACCTGAGGACCTAAGTGTGCTGTGACTGTGGTGTCAGGAAGGGGTGTGGAGAAGTTGGGGCGGCCTGCGTGGGCCCCACCAGTTCTGTCCTCCCCCTTGCTTGTGGGCAGAGCTTGTAAGAGGGCCACTCTCAGAAAGTGCAGCAGTAAGAAAGTGATGAGTCCTTTAAATCCCAGAGCTCTGGTTACTAGAGACAAGATTTGGAGGGAAAATGGCCAGAACCTAGCATGCCAAGTAATGATTGGTGGTGGCCCTTGCAGGATCTGTAGAGATTTGTTGGAATGTGTTCTCTGTTTCCATGTGAACAGGAACAAGTGAGCTGGTGATGCTGAGTCTGGAACTGGTGAAGACACGGCTGGCTGTGATGAGCATGGAGATGCGCAAGAACTTCATCCAAGCTATTCTGACGTCCCTCATTGAGAAGTCCCCAGATGCCAAGATCCTGCGGGCCGTGGTGAAAATTGTAGAAGAATGGGTTAAGAATAATTCTCCCATGGCAGCCAATCAGGTGAGCTGGGAGGAGCACTATTCTCTGCCCAAAATACCCCTCCTTTGAATGCAGGGGAAAATTCAAGCATCACCTTGCTCTTCTGAATCTTCTTGAGGCATTTTTTTTTTATTTGCACCCTCAGTATCTTTGATTATGATGTAATTTGCTCAGTGCACTTAACAGTAATACATGGAAACTTGAGGTTGACCAGTTATTCATGTTATTGTGGCTTGTGTTAAAATGTTAAGTGACCCTTTACTCTTTTTTTATGGTGGTTAGATATAAGCTAAAGAGTAATAATAGTACGGTAATAATAATGGACTATTATTCAACTTAATGAGATGCTCACAAACTTCTGATTTGTTTTACAGTTCAGTTACTTTTTCTTCAAAGTGAATCATCGCCTCTTTTAAAACTCTATCAGCATGTCTTGATTTTAAGTATGCAGAGATAACTGAGGTCATCTTTGTTTTCTATTTAGAAATAATTTTGCCGTACTGTAATTGATAAAATGGCAGAAATTTCAAAAGTAGTAGTGCAGATGGCTGAAATACTTGTAAATGTATCTTTTCTCAAATGCAAGTAATGAACCTTTTATTTTACCATACAAATTTCGTACAGACACCTACACTGCGGGAGAAGTCTATTTTGCTTGTGAAAATGATGACCTACATAGAAAAACGTTTCCCAGAAGACCTTGAGTTAAATGCCCAGTTTTTAGACCTTGTGAACTATGTCTACAGGTAATTACAGCAGTTAATCAAATGTTGCATACGTTGACCCATCATGTTTCTAACCAGCCTGCACAGTGTAACTTTAGTCTTTTACTTACACATAAGTTAAAAGTAATCATTTAAATACTAAATCACGCAACCATTTTGGCATCATCCTTGAGCCTTTGGCTGCAGTGTTGCTTCAGCCTGCCACAACTGATAATGGAGCTTTGGCCACAGTAGTGGCATTTCCGAGAACCAGTGTCTACCCGTTCTCTGCTTGTTTGCTCACAGCTTGAGCAGCCATTGTCTGGTCCACTCTTATGTCTTGGTGTGACTCCTCTGATTCCAGGGATGAGGCCCTGTCTGGCAGTGAGCTGACTGCGAAGCTTGAGCCTGCCTTTCTCTCAGGGCTGCGTTGTGCCCAGCCACTCATCAGGGCAAAGTTCTTTGAAGTTTTTGACAACTCTATGAAGCGCCGGGTGTATGAGCGCCTGCTATATGTGACCTGTTCCCAGAATTGGGAGGCCATGGGGAACCACTTTTGGATCAAGCAGTGCATTGAGGTAGGATGGACTCAGCTCACCCTCAGTGGCTGGGGTGGGGCAGCGTGGGTTTTCTGAGTGGCGTGGAAGCCAGGAAGTGTTCACTTACACTAAAGCAAATTAGAAATCTCTAGCATAGCTTGCTGTTCTGTTTTGGTTTTTGAGATAGTCTCACTGTGTATTTGGGCTGGTCTTGAACTCACTGTATAGCCTAGCTGGCCTGAAACTTGGTGTAATCCTTCTGCCTCAGCCTCCTGAGTGCTGGATTACAGGCATTAACCACCACACCTAGCTGAACCTGCTGTTACTCTCTAGGAAGTAATAAGGATTTAAGGTCAGCTGTTTATCGTGAAAGGTTTGGTTGATTTATTTAAACCATTTATCAAAAAAAGCCAATGATATTTCTTAGTTTGTAAACAAAGATTCATTTCTCTGAAATATAAGTGTTTTAAAATTCTGTTTACGTGCTGTGGAATTTTTAGCCATGTGTTGTGATTGTGAGTTCTTAAAGTATGAAGATAGGGCAACCTGACAGTGCTGTTGGTTTTGGATCCTTAGTGCAGCGAGATAGATGCTGGGAATACAGGATGTTCCAGGTTCAGACCTAGAGCAGGATTGGCATTTCAGTGGCAGGTCAGTCGGATGTTCAATATGCAGCTGGCAAAACTAGTGAGATTTCTTGTGTGCTGGTTCCTTGAATGAACTGTCCTTCATTCTTTGGCTTGTTCAGCTTCAGACTTGAGGCAACTTGGGTTTCCAATAGCAGGCTACCAGTGCTTACCTAAGATGAACGAAACCAGGTTACCACTTGCAGACAACTGAGGCAGAAGGTAAAGTTCTCACTAATGCAAAGGAAATGAACTATGGGATTAGGTCTCAGGAAGAGCTTATTACTGTATTACTGTGTTTCTGTTCGTGCTGAATGGTTGTGTCAGTGCCAGGTGCAGTATGGAATGAGATTTTGTAGCAGCTACATGTGAATCGATTAGACAAAGGGCTCAAGCCAAGATCCTTGTTCCTTCTGTCCTTCGTCCCCATGTAGCTGGTCATCCGCTGGAGTTACCAGTTGAAAGCCAGTCTGCAGCCAGTATCATCCTTCCATTTCCCAAGCACAAAGGGAGTGGCTTTGTCCTTGTTCAGCGACCTCCCCTCCTGTCTACCACTGTTTCCCCCATTGCTACACAATTGTTTAAAGCAGATCACATGACTCCCTGCCCTAGACTTACACAAAACCCGGCCTCCGGGTTAAGCCTTGCGGGCCCAGTGATTGCATTCTTGCCTCCCCTGTCAGCCCCATCCTGTCTCTCTTCCTTTTCCTCTCTAGTGGCCTCCTATCAAGCTCATTGTCATGTTATACGTTTGGGTTTTTTCTGAGACAGGATCTCACTGCATAGCCCAGATTGGCCTCAGGCTTACAGTGATGCTCCTCAGTGAACCTCTGAAGTGGTGGGATCGTTAGGCATGTGCCACAATTTATTTTTGATGCTTTCTTTAAAAATTGTCAATTGACAGTTTGTAATTTTATATATCGATGGGGTACAAAGTGATGTTACCATGTGTGAATATAATGTGAAGAAATTAAGTTAACATATCTGTCACTTTAAACATGTAACATTTTCTGTGGTGACAGCATTTAGAGAATTGAAGACAATTTTGTAATAGTACTGTAACTGTGTGCCATACGTAGTTAGTAACCATTCACCTTGCCGAGCAGTAGATCTCTACAAAACATATTCCTGCTGTCTACCTGAGATTTTGTGTCCTTGGGCTTCCATGTTACAGAACACACCGCACTCTTGCGTCTCAAGCGCTTTTATTTTCTGGCAGCCCTGCTGTTCTTTGGCTGCATTAGCACAGTGAGCGTGTCCAGGGATGCCCTTCCTCTGACACGCTGACAAATGCATGTCCAGGGTCTCCAAAGCACGTGCTGGTGCTCAGGTAGTATTTAGGTTGACGAGTGGTTTGGTCAGGAGCAGTGGGACCAGAGACCCTGTGCTCTGGGTAGGGGTACCGTGTAGGGAACAGGTGTGCTCCAAGCAGGAGGGAGTTACAGCACCTCACAGGAGGTCTCTGCATCTCCTTGAGGAGCTTTTATTGTCCCCTGAGGCTGAGGGAAGCTTTGGTACATGTAGGGAGGGAAGTAATGAGGCCAGCTGTGTGGAAAGTGAAGGGTTGAAAAAGTGGGTCTGGAGATGAAGTAGAGGCTCTGTCTGGGTAGGAGGTGACATCAGCAGGACATGGGTATGTGACAGAAGCAGTGAGAGAAATGTAGAGCGAAAGTAGGGAAGCAAATGTCTCCCCTGGTTTCTGAGCTGGGAGATGCCTCTGAGAGTCAGAGGAGGGGGAAAGAGGCTTAGCTACACCGAACTTGCAGAACCAGAGGAACCTGAGCTAAGGTCAGCTGGAAGGGAGGTCTGGACCTGTCTAACCTCAAGAGCAGTTAGCACTGAGCAGGTCATCTCTGTGTACACACCTGTTGAGATGACTGGGTCTTACCTTCTGTGCACATCCCCGGTGCTTTAGGCCTGTGTCTTCTACACCCCTTTCTAGCTGCTCCTGGCCGTGTGTGAGAAGAGCACTCCCATTGGTACCAGCTGCCAGGGAGCCATCCTTCCATCCATAACCAATGTCATCAACCTGGCTGACAGCCATGACCGCGCCGCCTTCGCTATGGTCACACATGTCAAGCAGGAGCCTCGGGAGCGAGAGAACAGCGAGTCCAAGGAGGAGGTAAACCTTTGGGTTCTACAAGCAGAGTATTCCCATTCCTGATCGAGAGTTACATATTGGCAAGAGCGGTGTATCAACTTTAGTTTCCTTCTGAAAACTCTGAGTGTAGTGTCTTAAGTTCAACAAGATTTTCCTAAAATTCAGAAGGATCTTGTATTGGCCAAAGCTTTAGGCAGTATTTCTTTTAGTTGTTGGCTTTTTTTTTTTTTTTTTTTTTTGGTTTTTCTCCGGTACCGGGAACCGAACTCATGACCTTGCGCTTGTCAGGCAGGCGCTTTGCCGCTGAGCTAAATCCCCAGCCCCAGTTGTTGGCTTTTGGGAAGACGGTTCCCCAGCAGAGGGGAAGGGGAAGGGGATTTCCTATACACAGAAAATCTTCTTCCTTTGAAAAAAATTTTACTTGCCAAAACTGTAATAGTTTATAAGAGTTGAGTTTGTTGGAGTTTCTTTTAACTCTTTGACCTTTTGGCTTTGCTTACTTAGGATGTTGAGATAGATATTGAACTAGCTCCTGGAGATCAGACCAGCACACCCAAAACCAAGGAACTTTCTGAAAAGGACATTGGAAACCAGCTGCATATGTTAACCAACAGACACGACAAGTTTCTTGACACTCTTCGTGAAGTGAAGGTCTGTATGCAAGTTTGGAAGGGTAGGTGTGTCGTTTTCTGCACACCCCCATCTGAATATTTTGAATCCTAAGTCAGGATTATTCCACACTAGTGTATGTTTTTCTTTTACTAGGTACACTTAAATGTCTTTTCTATCACAAGTGAAACTATTTTACAGTTTTAAGATTTGAGAGAGCAGTTAATGTCTTAAAGCAGCAAAATTGTTTACTAAAAGTGTACAATGAGATATAATGCTGGGTTATTTTTTAAGTGTAACAAAAGAGAAGAAAATGAGGACAAGTTGCCATAGTAAATCAAGTTTACTGTGTGGGTGAGGATGTCTGAATGAATGCCTCTGCGTTTGAAACTTAGCCAGGTAGAAACTCTGGCTTCTGAAAACCCTCTGTGGGTGTCATCATTTTCTGTAATAACTCTTGAATGGATCAGTTAAGTCTCCATACCACAAGTCACTTTGGAAGAATATCACATAGAAACAGTTATTATTACTCTGTTCTTACCAGGGCCAACGTGAAGAAAAGTCATGAATAAACTACTTATCACAAACAATTTGTACATTAAAATTTTTTGGTGGCTAATCCTGAATTTGTGCTTTAAATCAGTCTTTGAATTTGGATCTGAATGATACCATTGTCATTTTGAATAAGCACAAAATGCTTGAGCAGGAAGCAAGCATCCTTAAATATGTAAATGACATGCTGTCATCACGTAGACCAGGCACCGTAGTAGACCCTGTCCCTCCTGCTATTGCTGCCAGAAAGAAGGACCATGGGTCCATGTCCCCAACCCAGAGGGCTTCTGTGGGTGACGGTCCCCACGTGGATCCTAACTAACCATTTGCCTTGGCATTCTCTCCATGGCTGGTGTCTCCCGAGCGTGGTTGTGGGCTGCACAGGCTGCGGCCGCCTGAGCTCATCCTTTTCTGTCCCCAGACTGGAGCACTGCTCAGTGCCTTCGTTCAGCTGTGCCATATCTCCACGACACTGGCAGAGAAAACCTGGGTCCAGCTTTTCCCCAGATTGTGGAAAATCCTCTCTGATAGACAGCAGCATGTAAGTATGTTTTTGAAATCCTATTAGGAAAAAAAATGTGCTTTTAGTTCTTGATAAGCATTTGTGAAAGAACAGTCTTAAGTTTGAGGATGAAGGAACTACTAAGTGTTGTCTAAGACTGAATTATCAAAAATAGTCCTAGCTATGAGATAGTAAAGCCTTGTGGGGTTTTGAGCGAAGGCCTAAGTCAGCGTGTTCTCTGGTTCCAGGCCCTGGCAGGTGAGATAAGCCCATTCCTGTGCAGTGGCAGTCACCAGGTGCAGCGGGACTGTCAGCCCAGTGCGCTGAACTGCTTCGTGGAGGCCATGTCCCAGTGTGTCCCCCCGATCCCCATCAGACCCTGTGTTCTGAAGTACCTCGGGAAGACCCACAACCTCTGGTTCCGCTCCACATTGATGCTGGAGCACCAGGCCTTTGAAAAGGGTCTGAGCCTGCAGATTAAGCCAAAGCAAACAACAGAGTTCTATGAGCAGGAGAGCATAACACCCCCTCAGCAGGTGAGCACTCGCCTGAATTACCTCTGGCCAGTGGTGTCGTGCGTTCAGTAGGCACATCTCCCAGGTGACTTTAAATTATAATAGAGGGAACCGTGTTCTGTTCTCAGGAGATACTGGACTCCCTTGCCGAGCTTTACTCCCTGTTACAAGAGGAAGACATGTGGGCCGGTTTGTGGCAGAAGCGGTGCAAATATTCAGAGACGGCGACCGCTATTGCATATGAGCAGCACGGATTCTTTGAGCAGGTAGGCACTGTTTGGTGGCACGCTTGGCTGCGTGGTGATGAGAGACATTTTTGTGGATTCGTTAATGTCATGTCCTCAAATCAAGAGTTCATGTATGACTAAGCAGTTTACTGTTTTATTTGAAGCACTTAAATCCTATAATATAAAGGCCCTGTGCTGGAAGTCTCAATTTAAGAGAAACCTGTCTATCTAGCTAGCTATCTATATATCATGAACTGTTTGAAATACAGTCCTAAATCTTCTAGCATTAGATGCTGACGTGGGTGCTTTCTATCTACTGTCACTGGTCCTATGGAAATAGTAAGTAGATTGCTTTTAGTGCTTACATTTTCATCCTCAGATTTGCCTTCCACTGTGGTGTGGGCCACAGTGAGAGCCTGCATCTCGGCGAGGTGAGGACACTAAGATACAGAAACTCAGAAGACATAAGCATAGCCTCATGGCTCTTGATCTCTAAAAAACAGAAAATTACTCCCAGGACTGGGTGGCATCACCCCCTTGCACTCTGTGTGGGTTCACACTACCTCCTCCTACTTTCTCCTCTTCTGTGATTTGAGAGCATCAGGTAGTCTCAGAATTCCAACACTCCCAGTCTGTGACTCAGCTGGCCCCTCACACTTGAGCACTGGCCATGAAAAAATTGTGTTCCTGGTTAAAAAGTGGCTTAAAAGCATTACTCATTTTTTAGGCCCAAGAATCCTATGAAAAGGCAATGGATAAAGCCAAAAAAGAACATGAGAGGAGTAATGCATCCCCGGCCATTTTTCCCGAATACCAGCTCTGGGAAGACCACTGGATTCGGTAAGCTGAACACAGGAATTGGCATACTTCAGAATCAGTTAAAGGAACCGAGGAAAAAATAGGAGACGTCCTCATAACAGAGGCCCATGTAAAGAACAAGCAAAAATCTAAGAATAGCGTTTAAAATCTTGCTAATGGGAAAAAAAAAAAATCTTGTTAATGGAGAAACACTCATTTTTGCTGCCTCTTGGCTCTGGGCTTCTGGGTGCACGGTATGCAGTTTTTAGTAACCAAGGAGGGGTAAGTGGTTCACTCGCAGTGAAGCCCACCGGGCCTCCCGTAGCAGTCTCCCCTGCGGCATGCTTTCCCTCTGTAGTGAGGATCACCACCTCAAACCCTAACCTCGCCTTCTCAAGCCCGGCAGATGCTGTTGTCTAAGCCCTGCTCTCCACCCTGGGTCTTCCAGGTGCTCCAAGGAGCTGAACCAGTGGGAGGCCTTGACAGAGTACGGCCAGTCCAAAGGTCACATAAACCCCTACCTCGTCCTGGAATGTGCCTGGAGGGTGTCCAACTGGACTGCCATGAAGGAGGCGCTGGTGCAGGTGAGAGACCTCCTGCTCCTGGTCTGTCAGTGGAGACTGGGCTGCCTGGCTCACAGGAGGAGCTCTGTGTCTCTTGGAGATTTCTCCTTAGACATAGCTGAGCATTTTTGAGTTGAGAGACAGCTCTGGGGACAGAAGCGTTCCTTCTGCTTTTTCTAATGCTGCCTCTAAATTTGAGTGAAATTATAAAGTAGCATCATTCAGTTACAGTTAGGAATGCCAGGCATGGAGACCTTAGACCCCGAGGATAAAGGGAATACTTAGACAAATCTGGAAGGTCAGAATTGATAGTGTTATTACAAACACTGGAACTGAGTAACAGAGAGGATGAGCCAGAATAGCCAGGGCCTGGCGCATTTGCTGATGCCCGTCAGAATTTGTTGAATTAAATAGTGTCATGTTCAGAATCTGTTACATTGGTAGAATTGATAAATGTGTAATGTGAGTAAGGCTGACTAGTTAACTTAGTTTCAGTTACACATGTTTGTTTTAAACGAAACT
The DNA here is from genome assembly GCF_000276665.1 of Chinchilla lanigera. Lineage (NCBI taxonomy): Eukaryota > Metazoa > Chordata > Mammalia > Rodentia > Chinchillidae > Chinchilla > Chinchilla lanigera. Next base: position 14,735,509 of record NW_004955460.1, read on the forward strand.
TCGTGAGGATTCTAGTGCGTAATGGGGAGTGGGCACAGGGGTACGATTCCTGCTTTCCCTCCGGGCAGCTTTTATAGCTGCTTATGTGATGTGCTTTTGTAGCTAGACGGGTTGGCCACATGCTAGAATTCACCAGTGGAGAGTGTCCAGAAAAGACAGTCTAAAATAAACACATGACTTCTCTAAAGAAAGTAAGTTTGTACCTATAGTCATACAATTTGTTTATTGCTTTATATATTTGCCCATAAGAAATTGAACTTTTTCATGTTTGACCTTTTATGGTGAGGAAAGAATGCCCATCACTTCCTATGCAATCTCTCACTGCAGGTAGAAGTAAGTTGCCCAAAAGAGATGGCGTGGAAGGTCAACATGTACCGCGGATACCTGGCCATCTGCCACCCTGAAGAGCAGCAGCTTAGCTTCATCGAGCGCCTGGTGGAAATGGCCAGCAGCCTGGCCATCCGTGAGTGGCGGCGGCTGCCCCACGTAGTGTCCCATGTGCACACGCCCCTTCTGCAGGTAGGTGCAGCTCCCTGACCTGAGCACAGCCTCAGCACCCAGCAGCCCAGCAGCTCGAGTCTGGGCAGGGTCCATGGACTCAGCTGGACAGTAGAGGAAACTCTTCCCCTGGTCCTGTTCTTTTTCCGTTTAAATTCATCGTCAGCCAGACGTGGTGGCGCCTGCCTATAATCCCAGCACTCAGGAGGCTGAGCAGGAGGATTGCTTTGAGTTCAATATCAGCCTAGGCTAAAAGCGAGTTCGAGGTCACCCTGAACTATATGGTGAAACACTGTCTCAAAAAGACAGAAAAAAAAAAATTAAAATCATCAGAGTCAAAATACGGAGTGGGAAAAAAACGTTGCTTCTCAGTTTTGGAAATTTTGGAGGATTTAAGGTCCTGGTAACTGAAAACATTCTCACAAGTGCTTTTGATGGTTCTGAGTTTTGCTTAGTTTAGAGGTTGTCTTTGGAGCCGACTGTACCATCAGCAGTGTGATGCCACTGTTTAGTCCAAAAGGTCCCAACTTCAAGCCTCTTAATGCTGCTATTTAATGGCCCTTGCTCTAACTTCTGCACCATCTGCACTGATTCTGACAGTTCATTCCAGCCACACCAGCCACTCTTCAGCTGCTCAGATTTTAAGACATCCACTGCTCAGACTCCATGTGTGCGTCTCCGGGGCTGTGCCAGCCTGTGTCCCTGTTTTATCTCTGGTGTGCAGTACAGAGCGGCCACCAGTGCTAGGCCTGAGTGAAACTGTGGGCGGACACTATGGTAGTGATTCTGCATGGTCACACTTGTATTTCTATTGAAAAAGTAGTTTTGAGATGTAAATTGCAGTGTATATATCTTAGCCTGGTTTTTGTTAATAATATAGTACCTCACACTGGGCACATTTCATGATGTGCTTCTAGCTGGTAGAGTCCCTCGGTGATACAGAGCATCAGATAGTAAGAGACAGCGTGTGAGTGTGTGTGTGTGTGTGTGTGTGTGTGTGTGTGTGTGTGTGTGTTTGCTTGCTCTAGTCTGTCTTACATAGCCAGCAGGATTCAGTCATGGGGATCCACCCTGATGACCCCAGCCAATCCCAGTCATCTCTCAAAGGCCCATCTCAAAACCTCATAGTTGGATTAAGTTTCTATCCTCTTAATACCTTTAATTTGTCAGAGATTAAATCAGCATGAGTTTTAGAAAGGACAAGCCATATTCATACCATAGCAGTGTAGTTGCTTATTAATATACTCTGATCCAGCAGTCTTCTTCACAGTGGATCAGCAGTTTGTTGAGAAAATTTTGTTCTGATGGTTTTGCTTTTCCTGAAGGCATACCCTAAAGTCACATGTATTTTGCAAATACGTTGTAGCTGTAGTCCAGGGTATTAAAATATTCTAAAGCTTTTTCTTAGGTGTAGACTGTATCCTCTAAAAGTGTAAAGGTGGGCTGCCTATTCCTGTAGCTGTTGGGAAAGTTATTTTTGTATGAAAATAGAAGGAAGATTATATTTAAGAGCTAGTAAATGTGTTAGTGCAAGAAAATCAAGTGCGAATAATAAGAATTAATTATGACTAAATAACGGGGAATTATTGTGCAGTGTATTTCAAGTCTGAAACATTAAATATTTCACATACAATTGTGATTTGGTATTTTAGAGGTATAGCTAAAGGCAGTTTTATTTCTCTTTCAATGCTTTCTCGTAGTTGATAATCTATAAATTAGTTGTTTATGAACAAATTGACTCCATTTAAAGCAATAATTCCTACCTCTCAACTGCACTACTAACCAGCATTATAACTAAGAAATTTACAGAAAACAGACAGTACCCGTAAAAATGCATTTAGTAAGCTATAATAGCACTTCATTTTGATTGTTTTGATAAGTACTTTTTTTTTGTACCAGGAATCAAACTCAGGGCCTTACACTTGCCAGGCAGGTGCTGCACCACTGAGCTACATCCCCAGCCCTTGATAATTACTCTACTATTTTTTGCAATGGGAATCTCACCACGTTACCTAGGCTGGCGTCAAACACAGGGGCTCAAGTGATCTGCCTGCCTCAGCCTCCTGACTTGCTGGGACCCTAGGCTTGTGCCACCACGTCTGGCTACGACTTTTTTGAATTGACAAATAATTGTATACATTTATGAAGTGCATTGTGCTTTTGTGTATGTGTGTGTTTATACTAATACGTTGGTTACATAAATTAGCAAATTGATTACCTTACATATTTAAAACTTTTTGGAGGTGAAAAATTCTTGCATGCATCATTTGTTATAGTTATCATTAGCTGCAGTAAATCACTAAAGCTTATTCCTTCTAACTAAAACTTACCAATTTTCATTCTATTAACCTTTCCCTTCGCCCCTCCACACTGTTCTCCCTCAGCCTCTGGTGACCAGTGTTTTAGTCTATTTCTATGAATTTGGCTTTTTTAACATCCACATATAAGTGAAATATTATCAACAGTGTTCACAGTAGCCAGGTATGAAATCAGCTTGTGTCCATCAAAAGATGAATGGAAGGAGAACTGTGGCACACTGTAAAACACCTACTGTGAATAATACTGCCGTGAATGTGAGAGTGTAGGTGTATTACAGCAAGACCCTAGCTCAAAAAACAGTGGCGCACACCTGTAATCCCAGCCCTTGGGAAGCTGAAGCAGGAGGATTGAGAGTTGGAGGCCAGCCTGAGTAACATAGTGAGTTGGAGGCAAGCCTTAACTACATGGCGAGACCCTGCCTCAAAATAAATAAACAAACAGTGTTTTTGAGCTGTGTTTCCCTAATGTTTAGCACTGGTGGTTTATACACATTTTGGGGGGAAATGGCCAGATCTTTTGTCCGCTGTTAAGTTGCATTGTCTTTATTACCCATTCATAAGAGTTCTTTATATATTTTGGGTGAAAGTTCCTTATTAGATTTACACATATGCTCTCCCATTCTGTACATTTTCTTACTTGATGTCATCCTTTGAAGAACAAAAATTACATGTTTTCCAAATAATTTCATCAAATTTGAGCTATTTGGGGCCATTATTTCTTCAAATATTCTTTCTCTTTCACCTCACTCCTCTGTGGCAATCATTGAGTGTGCTGGTCAGCGTGATGGCATCCCACAGGCCCCTATTTTTCTCCACTGTGTTTTCTTTCTGTTCCTTCGACTATATAACATCAATTTGGTCTACCTCTGAGTTTGCTGAGTCCTTCTACCTGCTGTGAAATCAGTGGTCGAGGACCTATGTTAAATTTTTTATTTCACTTTCAAAAGGAGGGGGTGTGTGTGGCCTTCAAGTTTCTCAGGAATACATCAGAGAAAAAGGAGTAGTTTAGGAGTGCCCATTAGCAAGGGTTAGTTCTGTGCCATTGGCTCCCAGTCCCATAGCTCACATGAACCATAAGCTGAGGTGTTCACACTGGGAGAATCTTGAGCAGTTAGTGCATGGTGTGAAGGGTACATTAAAGGTGGAGTCTAAGGTACCTGTATAGATTGCTGCCTTGGTAATTGTATCATAAGATATTTACAGCAGTTCAGTTGCTGGTTGACTGGTTTGTTTTCTCCTGCATTGTTCCTGAAACGTGGAATCTCTTATGCTGGTCCCATCAGGCAGCCCAGCAAATCATTGAACTTCAGGAAGCGGCACAAATCAATGCAGGTTTACAGCCGACCAACCTGGGGAGGAACAACAGCCTCCATGACATGAAGACGGTGGTGAAGACCTGGAGGAACCGGCTGCCCATCGTGTCTGACGACCTGTCCCACTGGAGCAGCATCTTCATGTGGAGGCAGCACCATTACCAGGGTAAACCGACCTGGTCCGGCATGCATTCATCATGTAATTTTCCAGATGCCCCGCTGTGCTGGTTTCATGTCTTTGTTTTGTTTTATTTTTTCCTTTTCCCAGATGTTCTGTTTTGGGTTAGATATGGTAGGTTGAGGTGATACTGCTGAGGGAAAAAGATGAAGTGGGAAGGATGTTGCGAAGTCATCCCCCACTCCTTACATTTTTTGATTAGAAGAGAATTGTTCCGGACACTGAGTGCCTCACTAGTGGGATGGGGCACCAGATGGTAGCACTCTGCCTCGAAGGTCCTGCCCAGTAGCAGCTGTTCTCGATGGCTCTGTGTAGCTGTTTCTGGTGTTCTTAGTCCCATGGCTCATCCCCTAAACCTGCTGGGCATCTATGTGTTTAGGACAACCTTTGTGACCTCGTTGTTTACTTAGCTAAGTCAGTCATGCTCCACTGTGTAGTTTGCACATTTTATAACTTACTTGTGGCATACTTGTAAAGTACAAAGAAAAGTGACGAGGGTTTATCACAGAGCTTCCTGTTTTCATAAGCCATGTATGTGTTTTCCAGTTTTTATTGAAGCCTTATTGTGGAGTAAAAACATGACATGGACTAATAACTCATTTCCTTACCCTCTAGCCATTGTAACTGCTTATGAAAATAGCTCTCAGCACGATCCAAGCTCAAATAACGCTATGCTCGGGGTTCATGCATCAGCTTCAGCAATCATCCAGTATGGGAAAATCGCCCGGAAACAAGGACTGGTCAATGTCGCACTGGATATATTAAGTCGTATTCACACCATCCCAACCGTTCCCATCGTGGATTGCTTCCAGAAGATTCGACAGCAAGTTAAATGCTACCTCCAGCTGGCAGGAGTGATGGGCAAAAACGAATGCATGCAGGTAGGGCCTAATGGGCCACCACAGTCCCCTCCTGCACACAGAGACCAGTGGAGAAGGAGAGTGCACTAGCGGGCTCTGGGTCACGTGATACAGAAGGAGGGTTGGAACTTCATACACACGGTCTTAGTGTTGGGGAAGTCCTTCCTCAACAGGAAATGAAAAGGGAAGCCGCTCGATTATTTGAGTGACACCATGGTTAACACGTTCAAGGAAAGAAAGATTGTAGCATGTGAGACAGGTAGATTTGGACTATATTCATAAAAATAGGTTAGAAAAGTGAATCTGACTAGTCATATGAAGAGTAGCAGGAAATAATCTGCATCTAAGATTGTTTGACCTCCAGTGACTCAGTTGAGACAGTGCCTATCAGTCAGCAGATATTCACGTTAAAGCACATTTGTCAGTAGCTTACAGTGTTTATTGTCTTTGCGAAGTTTTTATGTTACGTGGAAATTTCAGTAATTTTCTACTCATTTCTTTGTCTTTAAACAGGGCCTTGAGGTTATTGAATCTACAAATTTGAAGTACTTCACAAAAGAGATGACAGCTGAATTTTATGCCCTGAAAGGAATGTTCTTGGCTCAGATCAACAAGTATGTATGTTATATTGAAAGCAGGTAATAGAAAAGCACCCACTGGATTATTTAAATAGTTGGAACTGGAAGCCATTGGAAATCTCAAGCTAGAAAGAGATGTGGTTTCGTGATGGTTATTGGTGTGATTTCTTAGTATTGTACTTCTGCACAGAGTAACTTGGAACAGAGTGATAGCCTGCCTGATATGTGGTATTAACAAGTTCATAAAGATGCTGATGATAGGACTGTAGGTGTCATGGATTCCCAGCACCCTACTTCTCACCTGCCTTATTGGAGTAGACTTGTTTCCTCCGTGGGTTAAGTCAGTAAACTGTAGCCAAATGCAGCCGAGCTCTGGTTTTCGGAAAAGAAGTGGTATTAGAGCATGTCTGTGCTCACTGACATCATCCGTCACTACTTTCACCCTGTAACCACAGTCGTGGTAGAAATTACGCAGTCTTCAAACCTGAGCCATTTGCCACCAGTTAGCGAAGATTGCCAAACCCTGTTTTGGAGAAGGAAGCCGCTGGTGAGGTGCCAGTTGCCACTCACAGGCTCTCATACCCACTTTTCACATTTTCAGTGAAAATATAGGGGTTGCATTTTTTTGCTTATTTTTGAAAAAAGTAAATTTTGCCAAGATAGAAACATCTTGTCTTTTTTGAGAGTGCTTTATACACTCCTAAGACAAAAAAAATATATGCTTTGAAAGTGTATAGTTCAGGGGCTGGGGATTTAGCTCAGCGGCAAAAAGCGCTTGCCTGGCAAGCGCAAGGTCGTGAGTTCGGTTCCCGGTACCGGAGAAAAAAAAAAAAAAAAAAAAAAAAAAAAAAAAAAAAGAAAGTGTATAGTTCAGTGACTTAGGCTATTTATAATGTACAGCCATCACCAATAGCTGGTTTTAGAACATTTCTGTCATCCCAAAAAAGAAACCCCATATTTATTAGCAGTCACTCCTTTCTCCTTCCCCTTTTCTCTTAGCATCCATCAATCTATTTTCTGCCCTGTGGGTCTGCCTATTCTGAACATTTCATATAAATAGACTTATACAATATGTGGCCTTTTGTGACTGACAGCTTCACATAAAAGTAAATGTAGAATCACCATGTAACTCAGCAATTCCATGCGTTGGTGTATATCCAAAAGAATGGAAATGAGACTCATTCAAGAGTGTTTACATCAGTACTAGTCATGATAGCCCGACTCAAATGTGGAAGCAACACAAGTAGATAAACAAAATATAGTCTTTACATGTAATGGAATATTATTCACTTATAGAAGAGAAACAAGTTCTAACACATGCTCCAACATGGATGAACCTCAGAAACACTATGCTAAGTGGAAGACGCCAAACTCAAGATCCTAGGTTGTATGATTTGATGGATAGGAAATATGCGAAATAGATAAACCTGGAGAGGCAACAGGTTAGTGGTCAGCAGAGTCTTGAAGTTGGGGCGGGATCAAAGTAACTGCTTAGGAGGCAGTCGTACATCAGCATAAATGTTTTCAGTACCACGAAATGTTCACTTTGAATGGTCAGTTTCATGTTGTGTGCTCCCCACAGGTCAGAGGAAGCAAACAAAGCCTTTTCGGCAGCTGTGCAGATGCATGACGTGCTGGTGAAAGCCTGGGCCATGTGGGGCGACTACCTGGAGAACATCTTCGTGAAGGAGCGGCAGCTGCATCTTGGGGTGTCTGCTATTACCTGTTACCTGCATGCGTGTCGGCATCAGAATGAAAGCAAATCGAGAAAATACTTGGCAAAGGTGAGGCCAAAAGAATGAGTTTTAATAAAAGCCCATCCCTGTGTTTAGATTAAGACCTACCTACAATTCACTAATCTGCACAGCATGTGAGGCCAGATTTCCTGCCTTATTGTATAAATTCCCATCACTCTTTAACCTGGAACTCTTCAAAGTTCCAGCTTAAAGCTGAAAAAACCGAGACCTGGGCAGAGCCTTGCCTAGAGTCTGTCTTAGGCCTCTGTGTCGCATGCTGTCTGGCGTCACACCCTGAACTGCACTCCTCGGCAGCAGGGGCTGGAGCGAGGCTGCGCTTCCTCGGCACCCGTAGTCACAGGCCTGGCGCCCTCTTGATGGCTGTTGGTGACCTCCTTCCATGCAGTGCCCCCCGCGTACTGCTGAGCATGGAGCGGGTGGTAGGCGTAGGCTTGCCCCCGGTGTAACTCTCAAGATGGAGATTTCTTCAGATTGCTTTCTTTCTTCCCTTGTTAGCAGATAAATAAAACCCAGAAATACCTGGCATGGTTGAAGTATAGTGAATGTTTAAATTTTTAAGTTTAACTTAAATGTTAAATTTTTAAATTTTTAAAACATTTTAACTTAAATGTTTAAATTTTTAAAAATTTGTTACAATATCAGACAGACTGCCATTAATCTCCCTCAAAATATTCTCTCTTGCTTTCAACATTTATTTTTTACTTTTTTTTTTAATTGGTACTTGTTTGAGATACATAATGAATACACTCAGCGTGGGGAAGTGGTACATAACACATATCAAATCTTAATCCTTCTTTCTTCCCTTTCCGTTTTGTACATTCTTATCCCATTATTCTTACCTCTTTCTGAAGCAGTTCTGAAAGTCCTCTTTTGTGAATGTCCTGACTGATCAAAAATACAGTGAATCTTGCTAGCTAGTGCAATCCAGCAGAAAGACAGGCTCCTTAAGAAAAGTGGGTCTTCATTCACCCTGGTCACTCAGTGGGACACTATGTGACTCATAGCTCATCTCCAAAATCAAAATGACCATAAAAGATAAATGTGTTGAATTGATTCAGGACATTGAGGCATCCATGACAATGCAACTAAAGACTTGAAAAAGGATTTTTTAGAATTGCTTCACAAAGTGACAAGAAGCATAGAATGAGTGTGTTCAAAGGAAGGGGAAGGATTCTCAAAGTATTATAGTAACAGATACATTACCATAAATTGCCCTTTTTTTTTTTTTTTTGGTACCAGAAATCGAACTCAGGACCTTGTGCTTGCTAGGCAGGCGCTGTCGCACTGAGCTATATCCCCGGCCCACGTAATACGTTTTCAAAAGTTCAAACATTTATTTTTTATCATGCCTCTTAATTCTTGTAGAAAATTTAGGAATAAATTGTTCTGTCCTTCCTGTGTTATCCGTTAAAGTCTTAACATCAGCATTTGGAACGTACGTCAGCAGTGTACATGGAAGTGAAAGCCAGCCCAACCTACTGACGGAAACGCTACCTGGATCCGACCCTGCAGTTGTCTGTCTCTAGATACGAGTGTTTCAGGTGCCCGTGGGCTCCGTGCTGTAGCACGATTTCCCTGGCGCTAGGGTGATGATGACTTGCGATTGTAGCAACAGTCTGCTGTTTGATGAGGTCACGCATGTGAGCAGGTCATCCATGTACGCTCTAGGCCACTTGCCTGTTGCTTTCTCGGAGCCACAGGTCACAGCCAGCTGGTGGACTGGATCAGTTGGTAATTGTCATTACAGTTAAATCAAGAAAAAAACTGTATTCAAATTGTAGGTTTTATTTAACTGTAACGTTTATATGTTAAGTTTGGCAATAAATTGGCCCTACAGTAGATATTTTCCCCCATAGCCAGCAGAGTAGCTGGGTTTATAGGCAGTATGTCACCATGCCCTCCCTGCTCATGTGGCACTTTTAAGTTGCATAAAAAGCCACTTCTTTGAAAGCCTCAGAATTGACTTTCAACTGTAGAACTTTTCCTCTCTGCTAGGTGCTGTGGCTTTTGAGTTTTGATGATGACAAAAACACGTTGGCAGATGCCGTTGACAAGTACTGCATCGGCGTGCCGCCCATCCAGTGGCTGGCCTGGATTCCGCAGCTGCTCACCTGCCTGGTTGGCTCTGAGGGCAAGTTGCTTCTGAACCTCATTAGCCAGGTGGGCATCACAAGACGTCTCTGTTACAAAATAATTTTGTCTCTGTTTTGCGTTCTTCCAGAAAGTTAAATTTGAATACTCAAGGTATTGAAAATAGCTCAAGATGTACATTTTTAGATATTATCTATTATAAAACACAGAAAGTTATGAAGAATACTCAGGGTTGAGATGAGGTAGCTGATAAAGCCTTGCACTGTTGTGAAATTGTAATTTCTTTGCTTGAATGTCTTCCCACATGTGATAAAACAAACTTGTATTAAATGGAAGATTGCTGGCGGTCTCGTGAAGTTACTGTCTGGTTGGCATTTCTCATCTGATTTCCTCTCCTCTGCCAGGAGCTTTTCACGTGCCCTTGGGACTGTTACTTCCTTGTGGCCATCAGCCTTGGTGCAGTTGAGCTGCACCTGTAAGACACCAGCAGTTTTTTGGCAAGATCTGGAATTGGATAAGTCCCAGTCCCATAGACCCGTAGAGTGTTCTTATGTAACCATCTTTGAGAATGGTTCCAGAATATCCCTCTCTGAAAAGACTGAGATAAAGAACCAAAATAGTAGATGTTTAGATACTGTGGCATACGTAGAACCTTCGTGTTTGTGTGTATAGAATCACATAATTTCTTGAATGAGTAGTACAGCAACCGTGTGATTTGGAATGTGCTGGCACTCAGGGGCATCATCTGTGTAATACTTGGAGGACCAGGAACTTGTGTGTTTTGTCTTCCTTACTTTTACTGAATGAGATGAACATGTGGTTGATCTGGACGGAATTAAGTGCAAGTGTGGATCTGTCTTACGTCTTTTAAAGCTAAACAGGAAATCTCATCTCTTGCTTAACCCAGCCTTGTGGGTTAGATCATGCAGTTATTTTCTTTCTTGGTCCAAGTGCAGACCAGAAACCCATTTTCAGCTTAGTATCAATTATTTTGAGTAGAAATTGTCTTCATCTAGATAGCATAGTGCAGAGCAATGCTGTATGTGATTTCCTGTCTCCGAGCAGGTTGGACGTGTGTATCCCCAAGCAGTCTACTTTCCCATCCGGACTCTATACCTGACCCTGAAGATAGAGCAGCGGGAGCGCTACAAGAGCGGTACGTTCCGGGTGGGCCTGGCTGACTAGGAGCTGAGGGACTCATTGCGTGGGTGTCCCTTGTCTCCAGGACTGCAGACACACCCGCCACAGCTCCCTGCTTACATGTGGCCAGGCTCTTCTCTATGGAGGGGCCAGAGGACAAAGCCTGATCTCTGAGTGAAGGGTGTGGTTCCTCTCTGCCACAGTGTGGTGGGGTGTTCATCTGAGTGACTGATTCACAGGCAGAAAACAAATCTGTGAAGATTTTAACTATAGAGAATTGTAAAATTCACCTTCTCCTTAGTAATAAGGGAACCCTAGAAGACAGTGCGAAAGTCCACTACTGTGTGCCTGTGCATTGTTCAGGGTTACAGGGATCTCTTCATCTGTCAGCGGAGTCTGCAGTCTTGCCAGCTATTTGGAAAAATTAATTCAGAATAGAACGCTTTTAATCTATATTGAACAGCCTTCCTGTATAAAGGAAGAACCTAATGAAGGGTATCAGGTACTGCTGAGCATGGGACTTGGTCGGCCATTTCAGGAACGTTGTTTCACAGGCTTCACACGCCAGATTGGCTGTGCTGCAGGTTAATAAGATGAGGTGGGGTGCGGGAACAGCACGCAGCACCTTTCAGCTCCCTGTCTTGGTCATTTGAAATAAGATTTTTTTAATTTCAAGTCTAAGTATAGTAAGCGAAAGCCAGAGAACGGGGGAGGAAGAGTGTGTGTTTGTCATAGAGAAAATAAGTGTCTTTTTTGAAAACATTTTACAAATGCGGTTTGCTTTTCTTGGAGGAAAAATGGAGAGTCGCTTATTAATTACTTGTAGATGCTTTGAACTTCAGTATGAGGAACACGCTATGAAATACTTTTCTAAACATTTTCTTTAAAACTTTCAAACGTGCAGCAAAGGCAGAAGTGAACGTGCGGAGCACATCCTCCGCGCAGCATGCTAGGCAGGCTGCGGTCACGTCCGCCTCGGCGCTCCGCGCGCTCACTTTTGTCCCTCAGCCGGCGGGCACAGCTGCCCTTAGAGCCAGCGCATTCTCCGCGGCCTCCTGGGGGAGACGGTCCTGTGGCAAACCCTACACCGGCAGGAACCAGCGTTCCTTTGGCCAGTGGGTCCCGTAGAGCTCCGAGCTCAGCATCAGTTGGTTTTACACTGACATTGGCGTTGTGTGTGTTGCTCTCAGATTCTGGACAGCAGCAGCCAAGTTCAGTGGGTAACCAGTCCCATTCTGCATCAGATCCAGGGCCCATAAGAGCAACAGCACCCATGTGGCGCTGCAGCCGAATCATGCACATGCAGCGAGAGCTCCACCCCACCCTTCTGTCTTCCCTGGAAGGCATCGTTGATCAGATGGTTTGGTTCAGAGAGAACTGGCATGAAGAGGTATGTGGGGCTGACTGTACCTGCTGCTACCTGTGGGCAGAAGGCGGAGTTCTGCATGCTTCCGCGGCCACGTTGTTTATATTTAATTGCCTGATCATTTTTTGTTTGCTGCTGAATTTAACTACAGACCAGGTAAGTAGTTAATTTCTGCACAGTAGTACAGCCTCAAATATTTGAAGCAGATGACTTCAGAAGAAAAGGGTGAAATTGAGGAAGTTCTTCTTGCTGTTACAATGCTTATTTTGCCCACTTCTGTGCCCTCGGCTGTTGAAGGGCCACTGGTTGACCAGGTGGCGGCCATGTGTGAGCGAGAGCAGTGACGTAGGTGACGTGCAGTCACAGCTTCCAGAGTGGGACTTTGTTCCTCGGGGTCTGTCCAGCAGCTGGGCCACCCGCTTAATCTTGTGTGCCTAAGCTGATGGCAAACTCGCGTATACTTCGCTGCCCAGCAGTTTGTCTGGTTGGGCCCCGAGGCCAGCTGGTCACCGGTGCTCAGGTCTTGCATGTGTACACGTGGACAGGTGCATCCAGGCTGCATGAAAAGGAGACGTCTGTGGTGAATCACCAGGTGGGTGTGTGTGTCTTGAAGACGTAGTTTTCTCCTTTGTTTCACTGAGCGTTCAAGGCTTCGGTCAGGGGCTCGCAGGGTCATGCACCGGCATTGCTGCTCCTCTGCGCACGCTGATTTACACCTCCTCAGTGCCGTGTGGCCGCAGCACAACCCTGGGGCAAGGGGCCGTGAGTGACAGATGCCCTGAACTGGCTGCCTGCTCTCTTCGGGTGACCGTCCCTGCTCTGTCTTCCTCCAGGTGCTCAGGCAACTCCAACAGGGCCTGGCAAAGTGTTACTCTGTTGCCTTTGAGAAAAGTGGGGCGGTGTCTGATGCCAAAATCACACCCCACACCCTGAACTTTGTCAAGAAGTTGGTGAGCACGTTCGGAGTGGGCCTGGAGAACGTGTCCAACGTCTCGACCATGTTCTCCAGTGCAGCCTCCGAGTCTCTGGCCCGGCGAGCACAGGCCACGGCGCAGGACCCCGTCTTCCAGAAGCTGAAGGGCCAGTTCACAACGGGTGAGCGTCGCTGTTTCTGTCCCTGGGGAAGAGCTCTTTTTCCTGGGCCTTGTACATCCAAGCTGGTGATACCACTGATGTTTCTCATCGCTGTTCTGGGCCTGTGCTGGGGCTGTTTAAGGTAGGGACTCAGAGCACTGGGAACTGTGGCGGTCATCACCTGAGGCCTTCTCTTCATCCTGAAGGCTGGGGTTTGGAACTCTGAGATAGGAGCTGGGAAGTGGGAGCTTTTCAGGCCAGACCCTCTTACTTTCCATTGGTCCCTCCCTCGCTTAGAAGGTGACGTGTTGGGATTGAATGGTTGCAGGGCTCAAGGTGTCTCTTTGATACAGACGTGGCAGCAGACTGGTGGCAGAGTGCCAGGGAGATTATGTTCCCATTACCTGTCACTGTGCAGGTGGAGGCGCTTTTCTTTGCCTAGGTGAGTGCAGTTGTTAGCTCTGCCGAGGGCAATGAGCCCAGGCTCCCTTATCCTGGGGCCTTCTCCCCGAAGGGCACGTACTAGGCCCTGGGACGAGCCCTGGGAGAGTCTAGTCCCAGACAAGTCATTTCGGCCCTACAGGTAGTGATGGTTATGTAACAGTAAGACTTGTCATGTACAGTCTCTCAGAACTGAGACACTTCTGCTTAATCACTGCTTTTATAACTGTCTTAAACATTCTTCACTGAGAAGTTTAACCATAGAATTTTAGATTTTCAGGTATATGAACCAGCCTTTTTCTTCTATTTTGTAGTGCTGGGGATTGAACCCACAGCTGTACCACTGAGTTACATCCCCAGCTCCTGCTATGGTGCATGCTATAGTCCCAGCACTCTAGGAGGCTGAGGCAGGAGGATCACAAGTTTGAGCCCAGCCTGGGCAGCTTCACAACTTAGTGAGACTTTGTCTCAAAATAAAAAACAAAAAGGGTTGAAGATCTGTCTCACTGTGAAGGCCCTGGCCTCAATCTTCAGTACCGTAAACAAATACAAACAAGAGGGTACGGTAAGAAATAAACATGTATGTAGTGTGCAACTGTAGAAAGCATTCCATTACTTACGAAGGCTGTTCGGCACTTGGGGCCAAGACTCACTGTGAGACTTGCTAAGGAGCGGCCTTCGCCTGTCCTCATTCCTGGCAGCCGGGGCTCGGGGGAGCTGTTGTAAAAGTGTGAGCTGACACAGCCAACCTGCATGAGGACAGGGCTCTGTGGGAGGTGGGTCACGAGCCCTGTCCTCCTGCCTTTCGTGCTGAGAGCTTTCACTGTCTTTGGTTTTGTCTTGTGAAGTTTACGTGGTGCCCTCACCCTTGTCTGATAAAGGAAGCATCAGAGGTGAAGATTTTATAGAAACCACCCTATTTTACTTAAAAGAAATAATACTCATTGTATCTTTCTTTTAAAATGTCAGATCATTGCATCAAATGTAGTTTGAAGTGGAGAATTAGAAATGGGACAAAGCACCTGGATTTTGATGTTAAAACTGTAAAACCTGAAACTCAAAAGCAGTTACGTCATGAGGCTTTCAGCCCTCAGAGCGCAGCAAGCTGCAGATGTTTAGGGCGAGAGCTGTGCGCCCTGCTGGAACCCCTTCCCAGGGGACCCTTTTCTTGTCTCAACCCTGGGATCCCTGTTAGGGAATGAGGTGCATGAAAATTCCAAGACAGCGCTTGACATGTACCCCACAGAGGTAGAGGCACCCGCGCATGTAGGAACTTGTGTGTGAACATTGACAGCCGCTTTATTGATAATGGCCCCAAATGGGAAACGACCTTCAGAACATTCTGAATGGAGTAACCAAGTACAGTTCGTCCATCCTCACGGTGAGGAGTTAATTACTCATGTACACAGCAACTTGGGTGAGCCTCAGTTGCTGCGTGCAAAAAGCCAATCTCAAAAGGATGCTTTGTGTGATGCTTACGTGTGAAACATTCGTGAAATAATTGTAGACACTGGGAACGGTGACGTAGGCCAGATGTTGGGGGTGGGGAAGAGGTGGGTGTGGCTGTAAGGGGCTGACAGCAGGAGCTTGGAGCCGGTCGGGGTGGGCATCCTGATGGTGGTGCCAGCTACACAAGCCCGCTCACGAGACCGGCCTGCGCAGAGTGCACTTACTGTGCGCGGTAACACGTGAGCGCGCCTTGACCCATGCGTTCTCAGCTCCGTGGGCTCTGCCAGCGTCACTCTTGGTTTTGCATCGTGCTGTGGTTGTACAGGGCATTGGCTTAGGACACGGGTTAAGCCTCCACAGGGCTTCTTGCATGTTTATTTGCAGACTGCTGTGAATCTGTAGTTACTCTAAAAACTTAAAGAAGTGATCAGGCAGGAGCTGGGCAGTACCTAGGTCCAGTGGAGAAGGGGCAGCCCCAGGTGCGACGCTCCCTGCGGTCCGGAGGGTGGGCTTGGCACCCCTGTGCCGGGGGAGTCTCCCCTCACTTGCACTGGTGTGTTGATGTCTCTGGCTACCTGCTCCCATGAGGTTGTGGCTGTGAGCAGTTCAAAGGAGGGAGATGACGGTTTCTCAAATGAAAGAAACAAGAAAGTAAGGGATTGACGGGTAGGGTAGCTCAGTGGAAGGGTGTGTCCTTAGTATGCTTGAGGTCCTGGGTTCATTCAGCAACCCTGCGCCCTGCAAAAAGCGAAGGAAACCAGATAAATGCCCTGGGAGAAAAATCATAAGCAGATGCCCTGATTTTCATAAGCTGGCCTGACTGCACAGTGCATTTATCCAGGGGCAGCGACGAGTGGCCCCTAGAAGAGCCAGGCCTCAGGCTGCGCCTGGCCCTGCTGGATGGGGCGCTTAGTGCTCTTCGCCTTGCGTATGTGAGAGACGGTGAGGTGTGTGAAGCACTAGAGCGGTACCGTCCGGTGCAGTTCACGGTGCATGCGCTGTAACAGCAAATCGCATGGCACCGTTCAGCGAGCCTGTGAGATGCGGTATGTTGCGTGTGCGGGACGTATCTTCTAGTAAGTCTGACAGCCTGATTCTTCTGTGGCTTTTGATCTAGATTATTTTTCTGGGTTCAGCACCAGCTGGTACAGTCTGTTGAAGGGCTGTTTTGTAAGAAGAACGTGGTGGGCTGTTTCTGGACTTGCGTGCTGAGCGCCCAGTTGGCTCTTTCTCGGGTTACAAGTGACACTCGGTAGGTAGAGGCAGGTTTGTTCTGCGCTTGGATGGCCCATCCTCTGGTGCCTGTGTGGCCCTCCCACCCATCAGGTCTTTGCCGGCTTTCCGTGCTAAGCTGGTGCTGTTTGCCCCTTGGTCCTTTTCTTTTATCATCAGCTCCAGCCATGCGGCTGCCCCAGGGAGGGCAGGTGGGTAAGAGGCCATCTTTGCTAAGTGGAGGGGAGGGTCTGTCCAGCTGATGAACGTACAGAAAACTGCCTGAGAGTCCCTTGGACAGACAGTGCTGGAGAGATGTGTGTCTCTTGTGGTGAGGTGGCGCGTGGAGCTATCTGCAGTCGTCACACAGCCCACGCTGCGCGAGGCGTCAGGCGTATCACCCATGCTTGGCAGCAGGACAGTGCCTCCTTCTGACTCCCCTGGGATCCCAGTTCACAGTACTGACCGTTGGCGAGTTAGAGTGATGAGGTGTCTTCCAGCCCTGCTGAGAATCTGGAAGGAAAGTGAGGGTTTAAAAAGAACTTTTAAGTTTAATTTAATTTATAGTATTGAGTCTCAGGAAGAATCTGAGAACTACATTAACCAGGGGTTTTTTTAAGGCCCAAGTGACAATGTCTTCTGTTTTTGTCATTTTGGTTTCTTGTTTCATTCCTTCTAATAAAGTCACTGTCAGAGGCCTTCTCGGTATTTCCATTTTCTCCTTCATCTTCCCGTAGGGTACTCTTGTTAGCCTTGGACTTTGAAACTTCATTCCTTGGTGTAGTTAATGCTTGTACTCAGAGATGGGTGACTGGGGCCACAAATCCTGTGCTGTCGTTGGGAGTCACGGGCTGTCCCCAAGTTCCTGTCTCTGCTGAGGGGCCTGTGGTCTTCTGAAGCGATGCTGTTGTGCCTGGCCTGGGGCTTTGTGTTGGGCTCATCTCTCTTCCTCCTCCTGCGCTACAGAGGAGCGAGCGGCCCCCGCTGACGGCGGCGCCCGCTGCTTCAGGCTGTAACCTGTGCTCCGGGAAGCACGAGAGACTTGATGTTCTGCTCCACACCACGCGTGGGACACGCCCAAGTCATAGCTGCTGGATGCTTGAGTGGTGATTTTGTGGTGCATTAGAAATAGCCCATATGATTACAAACATTTTAATTGTGTTGTGTTTTACAGATTTTGATTTCAGTGTTCCAGGATCCATGAAGCTTCATAATCTAATTTCTAAATTGAAAAAGTGGATCAAAATCCTGGAGGCTAAAACCAAGCAACTTCCAAAATTCTTCCTCATAGAAGAAAAGTGTCGTTTTTTGAGCAATTTCTCAGCACAAACAGCTGATGTGGAAATTCCTGGAGAATTTCTAATGCCAAAGCCAACACATTATTACATCAAGATCGCTAGGTGAGTGAGGCCAGCAGGCTGTGTTGGGGCGTTCTGGGTAGGTTCTGGGCAGTGTTTCAGGCTTGGTTTCCTAGAGTGGGAGAATTAACTGTCCTAGAGTGTGCGTAACGGGGGGCTCTAGAGGCCCTAGAGGGCCTGTGACCTGCGGGTTAGACTCCCTGAGCAAATGTTGGGTTTGCTTTCCAACGCACCTTTTCCAAATCACCCTGGAGCCTAATACAACATGAAGTCCCCGGGCTTTTATCAACTCTTGGGTCACAATATTCATGGCACAGTTGGACATTTGCGGAGTTTACTAGCACATGCTGCATCTTGTGAGATATCTGCAGCACTTCGAAGAGGCCTACCTCAACAACGGCAGTGCATTTGTTCTTATTTCTAAATCAGATAGTGCTCTGCTTTTCCGTTTTTTTGTTTTTTTTTCTTCCCTGTTTGAGACAGGGTCTCGCTCTGCACTTCAGGCTGGCCTTCAGCTCACTTTGTAGCCTGCTTTTCCAAGTGCCCGGTTCTCAGTTTTCCTTTCTTCTAAATCATGTCTGAGCCAGCTGACCCTCCTGGCTGCCTCACACCAGTGCCTGCTACATTATAAAATACTGCTTTATCTCTGTGCCTTTTCGGAGTAGGGTGGGTCTAGGTAAATTGGTGATGCTCAGCTGCACAGCCTGCCTGTACATTGCATTCTTCTCAAGAAAGGAGAGAGAGTGAGACTTGGAGCTCATGCTTGCTGGTTGCTTGCTTCAATAGGTTCATGCCCAGGGTGGAAATTGTGCAGAAGCACAACACAGCTGCCCGCAGGCTGTATATCCGAGGGCACAATGGCAAGATCTACCCGTACCTCGTCATGAACGACGCCTGCCTCACAGAGTCACGGAGGGAGGAGCGTGTGCTGCAGCTGCTCCGCCTGCTGAATCCCTGCTTGGAGAAGAGGAAGGAAACCACCAAGAGGCACTTGTTTTTCACAGGTACATGAGCCACGCCTGGAGCGCACAGCAGCTCGTGCCAGATTGAAGAGGGGGGCTCAGGAGGAGGACCAGCCTCACGCCGCAGCTCTTGCCCAGGAGTCGCTCCCTGGCCTCAGGCTGCTCACTGGGGGAGGAGAGCTCAGCGTGAGGCTCTCTTGGTTCTTTCCATCTCGCCGAGTGAGTGTATGCTTGGCAGAAGCGGCGCCCCCGTGCGCCTCCTGTTTGCGTCCTCCAGGAACCTCTCCGCCCTGGTGGGCCTGGCTGAGCCAAGAGCTTCCTGGTGTGCTGGTGGCACTTCAGTTTTCAGTGAGGTCTCAGCCTCATGTTGGCCCCAGGGTGCTGTGTATGGCGCTGCAGACTCTGCCTTTCTGGAGTGCAGCGCTAGGTCTAGGAAAGCCTAGCAGCCCGGGAAGGCCAGAGACACGGTCAGGTGACAGCAAGAGCTAAGCAGCAGCAACCAGTGAGCCCAGTCCGTATAACTGAGTTGCCCACATTTTGGCTCATAACCCCCAAGATGGAGAACTTGTGCGGTGCTCATGGCCTAGTTCTGGGTGGGGCTTTCTTCTGACGGCTGAGGTGTAGTCCAACCCATTTTGACTAAAATATCTGACCCTTTGGTTAGCTATCAAAATAAGTGAATTCAAAACAGTCTAAAGGAAGCTTGCTTACATAATAAAAAGCTGTGTGTACTTCATCAGGTAACACGGCCTATAGTGTTGATCCCAGCTGTGGATAAGAGGATTCTTTCCATCTTCCAAACATCTGGTTATCTCTCAGTGACAGTCTTAAGTACATCCTTGGCATCCTCTTGAGATCTTTTCACAGACTGAAGCCAGAGCGGCAAGCCAGCAGCTGTGGCATAACTGACATTGGATTAAATTGGCCACCTTTGCTCTTTAGAAGTCAGCATCCTACGAGGTATGGTAGCACATTCCTGTTGTCCCAGCACTCAGGAGGCTGAGGCAGGAAGATTACTAGAAGTTTGAGGCCAGTCTGGACTACCTGAACTAGTTAGTTCAAGGCCAGGCTGAGATGCACAGTGAGACCCTGTCTCAAAAAGAAAAGTCAGGAGTCCCCTGTGTGCCCCCTGCCAACAGCACCCCACCCCCAGGGGCGCCACTGCCTGACTCTCTCTGCCACGGCCTCAGTAGTACTGGCGCAGGCTCTGTGCAGCCCACACTGGGCAGGCTGGATTTTGAGGCCATCTTCTGGAGATCCCTCAGCCCCCTCCGCTTTAGCAGTCACCTACTGCTTTAATCATCTAGCCCACAAACAACCCTGTTGTGTAGCTACTGTCCTCCCCTTTCTGGATGAAGAAACAGAAGTTCACAGTGGTCGACCAACTTTCCCCAAGCAACCTCACTCGGGAGGCTGCCTCAGGATGCAGATGCGGGTGTGGATGCGGGGGCCGGAGCGGCACACGCGGCGCTCCCTCCCCACGCACTCCCGCTGTGCTGCTTCTGGCGGGCTCAGGCAGGTGGCCGTGGTATACATGCCATTGCGTAACAGTGGCCTGATAAATTGCATTTGAAACGCTGGACAGTGGCCACCGTGTATAGAGATACATTTACAGGCGGTCGGATGCGCTCTGGTTTTGTGTTCTTACGGAAACAGTGTGAGCAACGCTTCTCTGCTGCAGAGCTGGAGCACAGCCATCCAGGCAGCAAGAGGGCGAGTTAGCGAGGTCACTGTGCCTCAGAGCCGGAGGGCTGCATCCTTCTGTTGAGTCTGGTGGGCGAAGGCCTCTGAAGAGCGAGCATTTGGCAGTGTCTTTATTTTTTAAGGCTATCTCTGAGCGCGGGGTGAGTGTCATTCACGTAGTGTCCCTGGTGCTCTGTGCCCAGGAAGTGGGGTGGAATTGCCCCGGCACACTTTTCTTCTGCTCACATGGCTGGATTCCAGGTTAGCTCTGCTCCCAGCCCTTACCAGGGGCCTGGAGCCAAGCAGTAGCTTGTGGTTATTTTCCCTCAACCTGCTCCATTTCTCCTCCGCAGTTCCCAGGGTTGTGGCCGTGTCCCCACAGATGCGCCTCGTGGAGGACAACCCCTCGTCACTCTCCCTCGTGGAGATCTACAAGCAGCGCTGTGCCAAGAAGGGCATCGAGCACGACAACCCCATCTCCCGTTACTACGACCGGCTGGCCACGGTGCAGGCGCGGGGGACCCAGGCCAGCCACCAGGTATGGGGGGGGGGAAGGGTGCCTTCTCTGAGGGTCCCTGCCTCCCCCAGAGTAACTTCAGTAGCCCTGTGACGTGCTGGAAGTTAGGTGACCAGAGCCTTTAGTGATGGCACGTTTGCTGCAGTGGGCTTTTCATCACCGGCCCAAGATAAGTTCTTAACCTTGGTGAGTTCACGTCCCCTCCTGGTACTTACGAAGAAGTTCAGAAATCAGAATTTAAAGTCAGTTTCCCGCCAGCTCGCGTGGCAGCCAGCGGTGCTCTGCGGTGCCGCAGACCGCTGGTGGTCTCTGGACCCACCTGATGCTCGCATCATCCAGGGTGCTCTTGAGCCTCGGGACGCGCACACGTCTGTGCCGCTCGTATTTTCTAAAACAGAAGATACAGGCGCGCCTAGTTGACTGGCTTACCTTGGGCAAGAGCTTCACACAGACCTCAGGAGTCCTGGCCAGCCATCACCTGCAGCCCTCGGGGACGGTGGGCCTGCTCGCCGTTTGCAGACCCCTGCCATTGCTGAGAAGAGCTTGTCCACGCTTCTGTGCAGCGCCAGGAGACCACTGTTCTGGCCGTGTGCCACATGGCCCAGAGGCCACACGGCTGGGAGCCGTGACCCCCCTGTCCTGCTTAGGGGCTCGTTACAGTCCGTCTAGAACAGTTAGATTTTTTGGGATGATGGAGGCCACCAGTGCATGTCTCATGTCGCAGCAGGGCCCAGGCAGGGCCCAAGGCCGCCCAGACTTTGAACCAAATAAACCTTTCCCTCTTTGACTGTGGGTCTTTGGTGACCTCCCTTAGGAATTTGTGGCACAGCCCACAGCCTGGTTATTCTGTGCCCAGGAGCAGTTGTGAGGTCTTTACGGGAAAGGAATGGATTACATTTTCGAGGCTATGATTTGCCTTTGACCATTTAAGCCGGTGACTTCTGTCTGCAAATGCATGCTCACGTCAGAGCCCCATTTTATAAGCAGCAGGCGTAACTGACCAAGCATGCGTCCAGCTTGAAAACATTGACCTTGGTCCAGTTTAAAAACACTGCCCAGGTCCTGTGGAATAGTGATACCAGCAGCAACACAGAACAATCCCAGCTTGTGTCCTCATCTCTCTCCATCTAGTTCGTTTTGTTATTAACTCTGTTCCTTCATCTTCCCGGTTTTTTTACTCTTTTAGTGAGGTACAGTTCCCCCTCAAAGTATATATAGTTCAGTATTTCTCGTATAGTCACAGAGTTATGCAACCATCATTCCTGTTTTTTTTACTGTGAGATAGGATCTCTATAATTCCGAGTTGCCCAGGCTGGGCTTGAACTTGCAGCCCTCCCGCCTCAGCTTCCAGATGCTGGGATCATGGGCAGGCAGTACCACGTCCGGCTCCCATCTGTGTATCTGTAAAACCTTAGTTACTAACCCTACTCCTATTTCCAGCCCCTTGATGACTGCAGACAATTCTGGCCCTGGATTTGCCTATTCCGAACATAACATGAATGCGATATGTGAACTTTGGTGTCTGGCTTCTTTCCCGTAGTGTCATGTTTTCAAGGTTCATTCATTGTGCAGCATGTGTCAGTACTTCATCCTTTATTATTGCCAAGTAATACTGACTATGCCATATCTTAGTTATTGTTGTCATTGCTGAGACAAAATACCTGACACCCACAGTCAAAGAGGGAAAGGTTTATTTGGTTCACAGTTTGTAGACGTTTCAGTCCGTAATCCGCTGACTCCAAGGCAGGATGGCGCATGGCAGAGGGGCAACGCTTCATGGTGGCAGAAGACAGCAAAAGCTATCGGAGAGAGAGAGAGAGAACAAGCCTCTCTCTGGCCCTTGTATTGTATGGAGGCTACCTGCCCTAGGTGGGCTTAGCATTCACACCCATGATCCCAGCCCTGGACCGTGAATCAGTCACAAACTCTAGATTCAGCCACTTACGAGAAGCCCACCCCACCCCCATGACTGCATGAGGCTTTAAGGGGACGTCTTGGCACACACCGTAACATACGTGTTCAGTTTACCCATCAGTTGA
Source organism: Chinchilla lanigera (assembly GCF_000276665.1). Taxonomy (NCBI): domain Eukaryota; kingdom Metazoa; phylum Chordata; class Mammalia; order Rodentia; family Chinchillidae; genus Chinchilla; species Chinchilla lanigera. The sequence goes on from NW_004955460.1 coordinate 14,758,343, forward strand.
TGGACTTCTGGGTTACTTACACTTTCTATTGGGACGAATGCTGCTGTGAATATTTGTGTACATGCTGATGTGGAGATAGGATGTTTTGGTCTTGAATATATACCCAGGGGTGGAGTTGCTGGGTCACATGATAACTAGCATTCTGATGAGCTGCCCAAGTATTTTCCAAAGTGGACACAGTAGATACGGGTTCTGCACGTCCTTGCCAGCAGTCCCGTGACCTTTTTATTGCACCATCCTAGTAGATGTGAAGTACTGACTGCCTCAGTGTTGATGACTGGCGGTGTCAGGTATCTCTGTCTGCGCTTACTGGCTATATTCTTTCTTTGGAGAAATACTGGCACAGACAAGCCCTTCCCCATTTTTAAATTGGGTGATTTGTCTCTGTATTGTGAATTCTCAGAATTCTTTATATATTCTGGACACAAGTGACTTGATACACGTGACTTCACTTTCTGCCCGTCTCTTGGCTGCTTTTGTGTTTCCTAGTATTCCGTTGAACACAGCTCATTCCCAGCTTTTCCTCTCCTGGCTGTAGTCCGCATCACTGCTTCAGGCACCTTTGTCCCTGATGGGAGGTGACGTCCTCACTGAATAAACTTGGAGTTCAGTCCGAGATGAGCCTTGTGAATGGCGCCCTTTGCAGGAACCGCCGGACGGGTCCAGTAGTGACACTGTCACTATTTGGGATGAGGTTTTTGGGGGGTGAGGGTGGGGGGCTCGCCAAACCCATTCTGCCCACTAGGAGCTGTCAGGCTGCTGATTTTCCCAGCCAGCCTGCTCGTGAGGCCATCAGCTCTTCAGACCTGTGCGGATTTTGCGGGGAACGTGGCGGTAGGGCAGGTGACCTGCCCTCGAGCTCACTAAAGTTCTTGGCAGGACCAACTGGCTCATTCCTTGTCTCGCTCTCTTCCCTCCTCTCCCTCCTTTCCGCTCCCCTCCTCTCCCCGGCAACAAAATTTCCTTTACTGATGTGAGAAGGTCATTTTGCAATTGAGAGTGTTCCCTTTGTAGAAAAAAATAAGGTCAGCTGGAAGAGTCACAGAATGATGTGTTTCAGGTCCTTCGAGACATTCTCAAGGAGGTGCAGAGCAACATGGTGCCGCGCAGCATGCTGAAGGAGTGGGCGCTGCACACGCTGCCCAACGCCACGGACTACTGGACCTTCCGGAAGATGTTCACCATCCAGCTGGCGCTGATTGGCTTTGCAGAGTTCGTCTTGCATTTAAATAGACTCAACCCTGAGATGTTACAGATTGCTCAGGTAACTGCTGTGAGCAGCCAGACCCTCCCTGACCTTCCCCACCCTGCTTGGCACATCCCTAATATGTCCCCTTGTGACGTGCAGGACACTGGCAAGCTGAATGTCGCCTACTTTCGATTTGATATAAACGACGCGACCGGGGACTTAGACGCCAACCGCCCTGTTCCCTTCCGCCTCACCCCCAACATTTCTGAGTTTCTGACCACCATCGGTGTCTCTGGCCCTCTCACTGCCTCCATGATCGCTGTCGCGCGGTGCTTTGCCCAGCCCAACTTCAAGGTGGGTCACAGTACCACCCCTTGGGAAGCACGGGCCCCGCGTTCCTCGGCACACACTGGCTTTATAGGACCGGCTCACCTGCTACCAAGGCGACAAAATGCTGAGGTGGTCACTGGGAGAAGCAAGATGTGAAGGAATCCACTTTACAAGAAAGAATCTAAAATGCCCTAATGGATAATGTCCCCAGCTGTTAGCACTACCTGTTGGTCTCGCCAGCAGCTTTTGCTTCCCCTTACCAGGTCCTGGCATAGAGGGACAGACGTGTTCCCTGCGAGACGGCCCCTGCCTTCCGGGGGTGTAGTGAGGCAGAAAGTATGGACTCTGTTTTATTCGCTCCTAGCTGACCGTGGGAAGGCACTCGCTCAGCTGTGTTGGGTAGAGAGGACACATCACACGCGGACACCGCGTGACGGCGTGTCCCGCCAGGACATGGGCTTTGGGCCCTGCCCCTGGGAGAAGCGGCGACACAGTCTCCAGTTTTCCCACCTGACTGCTGGGTGCATGGCCCAGCCGGGCTGCTGAGGTTAGAGAGGCCCGGGGGGTCTCGCCATGAAGCTGCTCCTCCCCTGGGCTGTTCTTGGTCACATGCGAATCCTTTAATTTTCTCCTTCACCCAGGTGGACGGCATTCTGAAAACTGTGCTCCGGGATGAGATCATTGCTTGGCACAAGAAAACGCAGGAGGATACCTCCTCTCCTCTCTCGGCCGCTGGACAGCCTGAGAACATGGACAGCCAGCAGCTGGTCTCCCTGGTCCAGAAAGCCGTCACCGCCATCATGACCCGCCTGCACAACCTGGCCCAGTTCGAAGGCGGGGAGAGCAAAGTAAACACCCTCGTGGCTGCTGCCAACAGTTTGGACAACCTGTGCCGCATGGACCCTGCCTGGCACCCATGGCTGTGACCCCGAGTGCCTCCCGCCCGGAATGTGAAGGAGCTGCTGGCTTCTGTGACCGCTCTCTGCCTGGTTACTTTTATTTACAGAAGTCCTGCAGATTTGCAGGGCTGCAGTTATTTTACAGTAGTTTGTGTGTGAACGAGGGTGAGTTTAGTGTTGGAGGGAGCCGCCCCAGGATGTCAGCGAGGCCCTTGAAGATGGCAGAGCTGAGCCTACCCTACCCTTTTAAAATGATTTTTTAAGGAACCAGGGTTTCTGGCCTGGGGTTTTTCGTGGATTCTTTTTTATGGTTCTCCCTCTGTCTGTGAGTGGACAGAGTGAACTGTAGGAAACAACTCTGGATGTCCCTTTTTCACTCTGCCAAAAATGACCCCTCGCCACGCTTCTGTGCATTTGTACAGACGAGTGTACGGAAGTCGGTGTTGGAGAAGCGGAAGTCGGGAGCACCCAGGCTGGTCTTTCTGTGAGCACAAGCGCTTGTGCTGCGTGTCGCTGGCTTTGGGAATCTTGCTGAACCTTCGGTGTGCACCTAGGAGGCTGTGTCGCCTCGCAGGGAAGGCCGTCCTCATCCACATTGGATCTGCTTTCCGCTGGGCAGGGCCAGCCCGTGAGAGGTGCAGTAGATCTTGTGCTTTCGTTGCTGCCCCTTTGGATGTCTTCTAGACACTTTCTCTCGTTGTACCTAAGAAAAATCATTTTTGTTCCTTCCTAACTTAAAAAGAAAACAGCGGTGAAAGTTTCCCCCTTCAGTGTTTGTCCTGTTCACATTTTTATAAATCTGAGCATTGAGAGTGTTCTATCTAAATTTGTACAGTGTGATTTTTTTTTTTTTTTCTTAGAATAAATATTTTATAAAAGGGTTTGTCTTCCTTGTTTATGTTAAAGTGTCTGTTTCTGTGAGGCGTTTGTACCACGGGGGCAGGGACAGTGTGGGCTGTGGCTCAGTATGGCTTCTTGGTGACAGTGCGTGCTGCGGGCCAGCACAGTGATCCTGTGGTCACAGGTGGTCTTGGCCCCGGGGTCAGAAGCAAACGCACAGTGCGTACTTAGGCACCATGATGAGGAGTGCTGACCGTGCTCTCTCCGGCACCGGGGCGGCACGCCCGCGCCCTTGGGCCCCTTCCGGGGTCTCTGTCTCAGGCCACCCCGTGTCACCGTGTGTGCAGAGTGTGCTGAAGGCCTCAGCACGCAGCCCCTGGTGTGTGCCCCGCTGCCCCAGCTCCTGTCCCTGCGTGCAGTCCAAACCCTGGCCAGGCTGACACTCCGGAGAGGTTGCATGAACAGAGCAGAAGAACCCGTCCTTGTGTGGGACAGTCACGAAGCACGTGCATGACATCAGGACAGAGGACGTGGGACTGCTACTTCTTTCTAACCTGGATCCTGAGTCAAAAAAGTTCCCCTTGCACCAGCCCTGTGCTGATGCACGCAGCTGGGTCTGCAGGGCGCCCTCTCTGGGCCCTTGACCCTCCCCTCCCGTCCCTTTGCACTCCATTGTTCAAGGCTGAGCTGAAGCTGACTTGGCTCCGGTCTCATTGCAGAAGGACATCTGAAGATGTGACCGCTTGTGCCCTTGTGGCTGGGCGGTGACCTGAATGCAAGCTCCTTGCCAGCAAGAAGCTCCTGCAGCTACTCTGGAGGTTCTTACACTGGTGCTGGGAGATGGACCTTCCGCCCGGGAGAGAGAGCTCTGTCCGTTACAGAGGAAGGATTTCCAGGGGGGTGAGTAGTTTGTCCATTACTGGAGAAACTGGGATTGGACCTCACCCAGCTCAACTCCACACCCGCTCCCTGCACCCTAGATGACAGGTGGAGGCTGAGGCCCAGATGCTGCCCATCTGACGGTGCTCCCATTCCAAGTATCTCCTAGTTTTGGAGGGAGGTGTGTGTGAGCAAGTCTCGGGTTCTCGATGACAGGAGCTGTGACTGCAGACTGCTGGCTGGTGGGGATTGTGCAGGTGTCAGGCCTAAGACGGGCGCCCTCCGGTAGTCCTCACGGTGCCGCAGGCAGAAGCTGCGGCAGCACTCATCCTGTGCGCCCCGAGCCTGCTGTGGGCCCAGGGGTGGGGGTGAGCGGGGGGCATCAGTGTAAAGAACGTTTCTTAGCGTAGATTGTGCAGTAGGCACATCCGTGCTACTGGTGAGAAGGGAGCCCGCGATTCCCTGCCTGGCCGCCACGCTGTGACCTGGTTGCTGGGAGAACTTAAACCTTTGCACAACAGCCAGGGCAGGAGAGATGTGAGCGCCACGTGCAGGAGGGAAGACCAAGACGCGGATGCCGGAGACTTGAAGTTGGCCATCACGAGCCTTCTCCTTCTCACCTTGGTGTGGGGGGCTGGGAGCTGCGCCCTTGGAAAGCCCCTCGCCCAGGAGCGGGGGAGGCCCAAGGAAGCCTTGGCCCACCGTTCCATGTGTGTGATGTGCCACCATTCTGAGGTGTTAGACTTTCTGGTGTTTGATGGTGACGAGAGGTACGTGACAGAATTGGCCATTGGGACAGTTGTTGACAGGGCAGGGGCACTGAGCACGCTCGTGTTGCACGGCCGTCACCGCCACCCGCCTCCAGAGCTGCTACTCATCTTCTCAGACGGAACCTTCGCAGACCTCCCGCTCTCCCCAGCCTGATGCCGTTTTCCTGTCACAGTGCGTTTTGGACTGTTGTACAGACCTCGTATCGGTAGAATCCTATACGTCCTTTTTGTGACCGTCACTTAGCATAATATCCTCAGTGCTTATCCATATTGTCGGGAAGTGGTTTTCAGGCGGAGCGGTCTTCTCTTAGCGTATGTGCCACGTCTTGTTTGTCCGCGTGAGCGGGTCCTTCGCTTGCCTCCGTTCCCACTGCGGGTCATGTGCTGTGAACACAGCCATACAAGTATTTCTTCGTCCTTTTCATCCTTTGAGTTCCGTCTCCAGCAGCAGGATTACTTGATCATACAGTGACTGTTTCATTCATACGGCAGGAACCGCCTACTGTTTTCCATGACGGCATTTTGCCTTCTCACCACGAGCGCGTGAGCTTTCGTTTGTCCATCTTTTTGCTTACGCCTGTCTTCTGGCTTGGTCTGATTTTTGTAACAGCCAGCTGTGACCGTTAAGCTCCACTGTCAACCTGGTTGGCTTGGGAGCGCCCGAGGGGATGAGTAAAAGTGCGCTTCCGTGGGGGGCGAGGTGGGCAAAGGAGGCTTATCTCAGGGGCTGCCCGTGGTCCCCTACTTTCTGGCACTGGTCCCCTGCTCGGCCCCGTGGCTGCCGTGAACGATGCAGCCTTCTTCCACCATGCCGTCCTGCCCTGCTCTTTCTGCCGCAAAGCCAGCTGACTGCAGTGAATCCTGTGAAACCGTGAACCAAAATATTTAACTTCTCTAAGTTGTGTGTGTTGGGGTTTGGTCCCAGCAGTGGGAAAGCTGACAATACATCATCTTAATGGGTGCCAAGTGGTTTTGTTCCTGCGTTTTGGGGTGCTGGAGTCTCATGAAAAGACTTACTCTAAGCTGGCTCTGAAGAAGATGGGCCTTTCACTGCCTGACATCTGCGCCTCACCTTGTTCTGGTACACAAAAGCTGTTCCTGCAGGCGGGAAGTGGGAAATACGATGAGACAGGACAAAGTTTTGCCCTTTCATCCCAGGCCATTCTTGCCTCGGCCTTCCCGGTGGAAACGATACTCAAGCCTTCTGGGCCGGCGTCTGCCTATTCCTTTCTCCGGTGGAGGTGTTCTTACCTTTCTGCTCATTCGTCTGAGCTGAGGAGGGAGTGTGAGGAAGTTAAGAGAGGCGGCCTGTCTGTGAGAGACAAAAAGTCTGATTCTTAAAGATTTCTCGTGCTCACTTGGTTAACTATTATGCTCTACAGTTGTTTTTCCCTTCAGCTCCTCTGCGATTGCTTTTTATATTTAGGAGTTCTAAGCTTTGGTGAGTATATGATGGTAATTTGTATCTTCTTGTTGAACTGATTCTTCTGCTGTTTCGTCATGTCCTTCATTATGTCCTTCATTAGGCCCTAACAGTTCGGACTTAGCCTGTGTTGCTTGCTAGTAGTCTAGCGCTCCTGCACACATTTGCTTGTTGTTTACATTGACTTTCTTTTCATTCTCTTTCAACCTGTGAATGTCCTTAAATCTAAAATGATTCTCTTGCAAACAGAATATAGTTGGAGCCTGTTCTTTTTTAAATTCATTCTGTCAGTCTGTGTCTTTTGATTGAGGTGTTTAATACATTTACATTTAAAGTAATTACAGATAAAGGCATACTTTGCCATTTTGTAATTTTCTGTCGGATAGTGTTTTCTGCCCCTCGTTTCTTCAGTTGCCTTCTTTCATGTTCAGTTGGGTTTTTGTAAGACATATTTTCAATTATCCTCATTTTGTGTGTATAGATATTTTCTTTGTGGTTACCATGGAGTGACTTTTAACATCTTATAGTTAAAAAATCTAATTTGAATTTATACCATCTTAACTTTAATCACACACAAAAAGTATTCTTTTATCTCTCTATTCCCTGGCCATTTCTTAGTGTCCTTAGTGGATTTCTGGTGTCCTTTCATTTCAGCCTGAAGGACTCCCTTTAAAGCATTTCTTACAGAGCAGGTCTAGTGGTCATGAACTCCCTCAGGTTTTTTTAAAATCAGAACGTGTCCTAATTTTTCCCTCATTTTGAAGAACAGTTTTGCCAGATGTAGAATTCTCAGTTGACAGTGTTTCAAGGCTTTAAATAGTTCATTCTACTGTCTGTGGTCACCAGAGTTACTGTTGAAAAATCTGTTCACAACCTTACTGGAGATCCTTTATACATGGTGACTTGTTCTTCTTTTGCTGCTTTCAAGATTGATTATATGTCTTGGTATAGGCTTGTCTCACTTGAGGTTTATCAAGCCTGTTAGATCTGTAGATCCATGTCCTTCCTCAAACTGGGGACATTCCCTCTTCTGCTGAGACTTCTGTATGCATATGTGGTCCACTTGGTGTTGTCCCAGAAGTCCGTTGGGCTGTTTACTTTTCTTGTCCTTTTTGCTTCTGCGTGACAGTTTCACATGAACTGTATTCAGGATCCCTGGTTCTTCCTTCAGAATCACTGACTCCACTGGGTGTAGCGGGACTTGTTTGTAATCCAGCACTTGGGAAGCTGAGGCAGGAAGGATTGCCATGAGTTCAAGGCCAGCCTGGGCTACATAGCAAGACCCAGTCTCAAAAAATAAGTAAATTTTTTGTTTTGTTTTGTTTTGTTTTTAAAAAATAGTGGTTCCAGGTCTGCTGTTGAATCCCTTAGTGAATTTTTTGATGGTTACAATTTTCAGCTCCAGAATTTCTGTGTAGTCTTTATAATTTCCATTTCTTTGATACTACCATTTTGTTAATATATTATTTTTCTGATTTTCTTTAGCACTTTTAGTATTTTTAAGACTTTTTGTTTTTAAACTGACAAATTGTATGTATTATGTGCAATATGATGTTGCAAAATATATTTCTGGTGAGTCTTACATCTTTCTTCAGGGATGATCTCTATAGACATATGTTGGTCCTTTAAGTGGCCTGTGTTTTTGTGTTTGTCTTTTGACCTTTTGTTGAAAATAGGTTACTTGAGAAAATAGCCACTTGTTAGGGTTTGGGGCTTATTTTGCAAGGGAGAACAATATAATACAGGACACATATTTTATAAAGTTATTTATAATAGTCACCCAAAGAATGATTATACAAGAGAGTGCAGGAAACCTGTCCATACAACATAGATGAAGAATTCAGCGGAGGGCCTGGATCTTGCAATAATGTCCTGCATGAGTCCAACTTAAGACCTAGAGCTCATGGGGGTAACCCACTCGGGTCCCCCTTCTGTCCTTCTCTTGGACAGAAGCTTTCTTTCTCTCAATAAATATATTCTGCTCGTAAAAAAAAAAGACGTAGCGCTCATAACAATGCTTCCCATGAATCCAACTGGAAGCCCAGAACACATAACAATATCTCATACAGGCGTTTCACGGATCTGTGCTAGCAGGCTGAGGGATCTGCACTGGAGCAAGGAAGCGACGCTCAGAAGAACCAGAGCTCCCCGGAAAGGTACCACAGCCATCCCCAGCACCAGTGAGGTCCCGAGCTCCTCCGATGATCAAGATGGCCGAGTTCCCATTAGGGAAGCCAACGCAGCAAGCTTCAGCAGGCCAGCAGTGCACCATCTTCTCCTCTGGAGCCAGGAAGCGATGCTCAGAGTGAGGACCAGAGCTCCCCCAAAGTGAACCAAAGCCATTCTCAGGGCCAACAAGGTCCCGAGCTCCTCGGAGGATGAAAACAGCCACATACATAATGAAAGCCAGCAAGACGAGCTCCTCCAACAGAGCCAACAGCTCCTTACAGCTTCCACCTGCTCCAACAGCCTTTCTGTGCTCCCAGCAGCCTCACTTCTCCTTCTCCAGTTCTGCCTCATATGCTGCTGGTAACGATCCTCAGCACCATGCTTACTCAGTTCAGCTGGGGCTTATAACTTGACCGTCAGTTATCAATCCACTACACCACTCCTCCCAATGTGCGTATTAGCTACCTGCAGGACTGGAGGTTTAGTAACCACCCTAGTCTTAAGGGTCCTCTCTGGGCACGCACCTTCCCCAAGCCTGTGTGTGTGGTGGTGTTTTTATTCCATGTGCGCAGTAGCTTTTAAATGTCATAGTAGTCCTTTGAGGATCACTGCCCAGCCTCTCAGTTCTCACTCCTCTGTCGTCTTTTCCAGGCAGTAATCTCTGGCTGCAGGTACCCTCGGATCTGTATGTTCTTGCAGCTCTTGCAGCTTTTCTTTCTTTCTTTTTTTTTTTTCTGGTACTGGGAATCGAACTAATGACCTCGCTCTTGCCAGGCAGGCGCTGTGCTGCTGAGCTAAATCCCCAGCCCCTCTTGCAGCTTTTCTAATCCATGCTTGCTGCTTTCCTCGCTTCTCCCAGCCTGACCTCCCAGCTGTACCTGCTTTTCACCATTTGAGCTTAGGCGACACAGGTAGGGCCCATGATGCCCAGACACTGCGAATTTAGTTTGCTTTGTGATCACAGGAGGGAACTGGGACTGGGTCGCTGCTTTTGTGCCAGGCTAGGGAGGGGTGAATATGTAAAATGCAACCAAATGTCCTACTGTCTAGAACAAAGCTTTTTCTGGTGAGAGCATTTGCTTGGTTGCTGTAGATCTTCAGCCACTCTCTTAGTCATCTGTGTTTCCAAGGAGAAGCACTGGAGAGCCTGCAATTTCCTAGTCCACATGTACATGAAGATGTCATTCTTTAGACATTTTAAATTTTTTATTACAGTTTGCAAAAGTATGCATTTTCAAATTGCCAACTAAAATTTTAAGTAAATGTATTTGTCTTAAACATAGACTGAGGTGTTCTGCTTAAATCACGGCACACGTGGCAGGAATTGGAATCCTGTTCTCTCATCTTCTGGAGGCAGAAAAGAGAAACAGTTAACTTGTAGCCTCCACTTTTAGTTTTGTTTTTTTTTCCAGTACCGGGAATCAAACTCTCAACTTCACACTTGCCAGGGAGGTGCTGTGCCGCTGAGCTAAATCTCCAACCCCTAGCCTCCACTTTTAAATAAAGTACTTTTGCAAAGCAAGCCCCAAAGAATTGTAATTGTTGTTGAATTTCCATTTCAACGCTTGGATAATTGCTTAAGTGCCCATATTAAATTAATGAGAGGAAATTTAGTCACTGTAGAGGAGAGACAGGCAACTTCTCTTTCCTTGCCAATAGAAGACACTCATTAAGTAGCAAAAGTACTCTTCTTACAGTGGCCAGGAGTCAAATAAGATGGAAATAAGTCGGCAATAAGATTCACATGCCGTAATGCACTTTTATCAGTACTCTCTTAAGAATTATAGTGTTATGGAGCTTCTGTTTGAGTCCTTATGTAATAAGTTAAGTAATACACTGAAATCCAAAGAGAAGATGAAGAAGATGAAATTATTTTAGAATAATTTGAGTAAATATTTAGAATAAAGACAAGAACGCATTGCTATTTATTTTAGGGAACAACTAAAATTCTGTATTAACACTACCTACAAATACAATTAAATGGAAGCCGTTCACTTGCATGCCTCACATTTAAATATTGTAACTCATCATTGTCTAAGAATAATTCTACCAAGACTCTTAATATCCACACTAAAGGCACTATGCTAAAATAGAAAAAAAAAAAAAAAAATCAAAATTCCTTTAGCAGGTAGGTACAGGTGGCTCACGATGGTTCTGGGTCTCCCAAAGCAGGCACGTAGGTCCGCCCTGGGTTGTATGGCCAGCAGGTGGAATGCAGACACTTCTGTGGCCCGTGGAGTGTGTGCTAGGCCAGCAGAAGCTCTTGGAGGACGGAGTCCCTGGCAAGTGACACCCTAATTTGCTAGGACAGGGAGCAGGATTGGTACTTTTTTCTCAGATCGGTCCCCGAGACACCTTGGTAACATCTGACCCTGAAGGAAAACCAGAGCCCCAGACAGCACCCAGGGTGTGGGTGGGACCCCAAGTGTTGAGGCTCTGCCTGGCAATCAGGAGGATTGGTGTGGCCGGTGGATGCTCCTTTCGCTGGACAGCCTCCGCCTATGGGAGATGTAAGCGCAACCAGGCGCCACAGCCTGGGTTCCTGCACCGTCATGGTTCGTAGACGATCTTGTGAACCTGCTGTGCAGAAGGTTCTTTGGGTTCTTGGGCCTCTGACAGCTGCTTCCCCTGCACCATCAAGGATGTAAAAATTATTCTCAAAATGTTTAGCCTTTAATTTCTCATTGGTAATTTTTGTGTTTTTGTCATGAGAAATTAGCCGGCCTTGAAATAGGACAGAGTTTCTGGGACAGTTGTGGTATTTGCCAGTGTCCAGTTTTTCCCATGCATGGCTGAACGTTTCGAAATTGCCTCAGTGTCTCTTCTCTTTGCACAGGGAATTCATGTTGGTTGAGTATCTTTCGGAGACTCATTTACCACAACACAGTTCTGCCACAACCTGGACATGTGGCTTTCTACCATTGCTTCTGACCTTAGTGAAATGTCAGATCATTCCTTAAAGGACACTGCTTTCTTTACCACTTCTGCATATATGTAGTTTCCTTTTTCTTCTCGTTTTAAAATTAAGAACATAACTCAGCCATATCAGTTTCTTCAGAAATCCTGTTTAACCAAGGGACTTCCATTTCTTAACACAGCTGTACCACCAGCTGCACGGTCCTGCCGGCCACATCTCCTCCGTGGCCGGTGCCCCTGGGTGGCTTGGTCAGTGTCTGCGGGGGGGGGGGGGGGGGGGCGACCTTGGACTCAGCTGCGCCGTTGGCAGCACCGTGCTGCCCCACGTGCTGTTTGGTCCCTCTGGTGCTACGTTCCGTTCAGCACAGACATCCACTCTTCCCTTTCAGCTTCTTTTGAAAGCAGCTTTATGTTCTTAGCTTTCTTATTTAGACCAGATTTTGGTCCAGAGCCTTTTCTCTACCGTTCTTTCTCATGGGTTTTAGAGGCTGACTTCGTTGCTTCTAATTATGTTTGAAGGCAACTCCTCATGATTAAGCAGTGTCTCACCTCAGCTTGACCTGTGCTGTACACTTAGATTTCGTTTCTTTCGTAAAACTCTTGACTTTAAGCCCAAGTAAAGAATGAGAGCTTTCCAGATCTTTATGAATGGGCTCTGGGTTTATTTCTCCTTTCGTCTGATTCCATTAACGTTGTTTCAAGGCCTCTGAAATGTTCATGTGAAGCTAAGCTCAAGCACAGATGTCTTCTTACCAGAACGGCAGGCACTCTGGCCTTCTGTGATGAAAAGTCGATGGCCGCACTACCTGCCACCAGCTTCCCCAGCAACGTGAGGTCTTGCCCAAGCTTCCCGCAGGAAGCTTCCTTGCTCTTCCATGACTAGCAAGAGCAGTGCCACTGCCTGACACTTACCCCACCACCAGCACTATGTATAGCACATAGCTGCCGCCAGGCAGACTGTAGGGCCGTCTTTACCTACTGGACAAGGCCAGGGCCACAGGGGAGCACAGGCCTAGATGTCACAAGTAGCCAGTGCAAAAGAGCAGGACTTTGCGAACACAGGGATGCTTGGAAAGGTACCCAGCCAAGGGAGGGCCAAAGGATGACCACGATAGGTTACCTTAACGGTGGGGAACTGGCATAGCCCTGTGGAGAAGTGAAAAACCTTTGCATATGCAGGAGGCAAGAGAAAGGAGCAATGTTTATTTGAAAAAATAATGGGTGAGAACTACCCAAACTTGGAAAAAAAAACCAGTGGGCATACAAATTTAAGAAACTCTCAATGCGTTTCAATGAAGATAACCCAGAGACCCTGTAATACACACTGACAATACTGAAGAATGAGTAAGATAGCTTACAGTGGCTGAGAGACTTCAGCACCCCACTGTAAGGATCAGCTGGATTACTAAGGAAATGCAGGACTTGAACACCACCACAGACCAACTAAACTAACAGACATATACAGAATATCCCAGCAGTAATAACACAATACACATGCTTCTGAAGTATATACAAAACATTCTCAAAGAAGACTGAAACTGTAAAAAGTATTTGTTCTGACCGCAATGGAATGAAGCTAGAACAGGAAGGTAGGACATTCACAAATGTGTGGAAATAAAACAAGACACTCTTAACCAAGGCGTCCAAGAATAAATCTAAAGGAAAACTAGAGGGGCTGGGGATTTAGCTCAGCGGCAAAGCGCCTGCCTGGCAAGCGCAAGGTCGTGAGTTCGGTTCCGGGTACCAGAGAAAAACCAAAAAAAAATAAAAAAAACAGGAAAACTAGAAAAAATCCTGAGATAACTAACATGAAAACAACATGCCCAAACTTTGGGATGCAGTGAAAGCGGCACTAAAGAGGAAATGTATAGCTGTAAATATACTAAAAAAAATCAGAGGTCTCCAAGCAGGAACCTACTTTACACCTTAAGGAATGAGAAAAAGAAAAGCAAACTAAACTCACAGCTAGCAAAGGTAGAAAATGTTACAGCCAAGAAAATAGGAAAAAAAAAAAATCAGTGAAGTAGTTCTTCAAAAAGATAACAAAATTGACAAAACTTTAGCTAAGAAAAATAAGAATCAACTAAATCAGAAAAGGGGGCATTAAGGTTGTATGAGGTCTATGAACAACTGTATGCCAACAAACTGGGTAACTTAAATGAAATTTCCTGATTTCCTGGAAACATGCGCCTTACCAGAAGTGAATCACAAAGAAATAGGAAATCTAAATGGATCTACAAATAGTAGGGGCATTGCTGGGAAACTGTTCATTACTAGTTCAAAGAAAGGGAATGCTTCCTAACATTATGAAACCAGCAGTACCCTGAGACCGAAGCCAAAGACAGTATAGAAAAACTATACGTCAGTGTCCCTTATTAATAGAGATATGAAAGCCCTCAACAGAATGCCATTCAGCTGGACCTAGTGGTGCACACCTGTAATCCCAGCCCTTAGCAGGCTGAGGCAGAAAGATAGATCTCAAATTCAAGGCCAGCCTGGAACTCTGACTCACAACAAAAATAGCAGTAATACTAAAAATTGAGTCCCTGCTGCATACTAAGAGGATTATTTATCATGAACAAGTGGGATGTAGCCTCGGAATGGAAGAAAATCAGTTTAAGCCCACAGAATGGGGGGGCACATATGCACTTTAATCTATGTAGAAAATGCATATGACTACAAGCATTCCCCCAAAATGAAGAACAACACAAAGCTGCATTTTATCACTGCTACTTAACATTGCACTGAGAAGCCAGAGCTACTGAATAAGAAATAAAAGGCAGCCAAATGAGAATATGTGAAACTATCTCAATTCACTGATGATATAATCTTATAAATAGGGTATCCCAAACAGTCCACTAGAAAGCCACCGAACAAATCTAGACCTTCCAGGGTACAAGATCAGCACACAGATGTACTTAACATTTCTGTACGGCAGCAGTGAATGATCCAAACAGGAACTCAAGAAAGCCATTATATTTATAATAGCATCTAGAAGAAATATCTAAAGATAAGTCCAATCAAGGAGGTAAAAGACTTGCCACTTATATGCTACAAAAAAACAAAATGAGGAAAGAAATGAAAGAAAACCTAAGGAGAGACATGCCATGTTCTTGGACTGGAAGATTTTGCCATGAGAGATGTCAGTACTGCCCAACATGATCTGCAGAGGTAATGCCATCCCTATTAAAATTCCAGCAGCCTTTTCCACAGAAATGGAAAACCCAGTTTTCATAAGGAATTTCGGTAGGCCCCCAAAAGCCAAGGCAGCCTTCAAAAGAGTTTCAGGAGTCATGTTACCTGGCTTCTAAAAATACTACAAAGCACAACAATTAAAACAGAAAAGTATTGGCAGGGACAGACATACAGACCATACCATAACACAAAGAAACAAGGAAATAAATCTTTGCATATTTGGTTAACTGATTTTCAACAAAGGTACCATGATCATTCAATGGGGAAATCATCATGATCCTTCTACATAAGGCACAGGGAAAACTAGGTATCTACATAAGTAACAATAAAACTGAACCCTTACCTCACACCATCAACAAAAACCAACTCAAAATGACAAGGATCTCAACTTAAGAGCTAATTATAAAGTTCTTAAAACATCGAAGAATATGTTCACATTGAATTTGGCAGTGATTTCTTAGCTGACCCCAAAATCACAGGCAAATAAAAGAAAAAAAAAATACAATGGTTCACCAAAATTAAGAACTTTTGTACATCCAAGGACAATATGGAGTGAGAAGATAACCCATGTGGCAAGGGAATATCTGCAAGTCATACAGCAAACAGGGAACTACAACAAAACCACCAAATTCAAAAATGGGCAAAGGAAAAAGGGAGGGGAACTTGAAGAGACATCTATCTCCCCAAAGAAGATACAAACACTTGAAAACGTATCACCAGGGACATGCAAATTAAAACTACAAATGAGATTCCACCTGACACCACCTGGGATGGCTTTTAAAAAAATGCTGGGCATGGTGGCACACGCCTGTAATCCCAGCACTTGGGAGGCTGAGGCAGGAAGGGCAACAAAGTGAGTTCAAGGCCAGCCTGAACTACACAGTGAGACCCTGTCTCAAAAAAAAGGCAGTGAGGATGTGGACACACTGTAACCTTGGGGATCGCTGGTGAGTACAGTGGTACAGCTACTGCAGAGTACATGACGGTCCCTCAAGCAGTACACAGGCGACCCAGCAGTTCCACTGAGGTATATATGCAAAAGAACTGACAGCAAGGGTCCCAACAGATAATCTATATCCCTGTGCTCGTAACAGCCTACTCAAAGCATCTAAAAGGCAGAACAAACTAAAGAATATTAGCAGCCTCCTGGAAAACAGAATCGACACTGGTCTCGGTGTTAGCAGCAAAGCTGTGGGCACTTCCACATCCACACTTTGCCAGGCAGGCTGGAGACCCAGGGAAGACCTGGTATCTCGGTCTCAAGTCCAGGGCGAGATTCCTTTGATGTATTTTAGTGCCACCAAATTTTATGCCTATTTTGCCACAAAAATGTGAAAAAGGCCAAGCCCCTATGAGCGGTTGTGCAGAGGAGATATGAAGAGGTTCTAAGCTTTCCCAATCCCACGAGGTTTGCTTGATAAAGCACTTTTAACCAGCCACATTTCCATTCGTTGTTTTCGTACAGTTCTGTCCTTACTTTCGACCTTTCTCCTTGGAAGGCCCTTCCCAGTATTTCTGACCACTGACTTTCCTGCTTGTGAAACTTGGGAGGAAACCGGGATCTCATTTCCACACCACAATAACAGGCATCATAAAATGTAAAGTCGTGAGTTTATTGCATATGTAACAAAATGAACCTGACCTCCCCGGTCCAGCCTGCTGTACAATCGGTTTTGTGTTTCCAGCTGGTTCCATAACCACATTAAATAGAACTAGTATTTAAATACTTTTGATTTTGACATAAAATGGAACATTAGTGTACAACTTTCACAAAATAAATCAGCAATAAAAACAGTGGGAAGAATAACAAGGATAGCAGCAATACTTAAAAACAAGACATTACAAAATAAATTAAAAATACATTATAAAGTGGTTGAGAAACAAAAATAAACAAACTTTAAAAATCCATACTATGTTTCAGGAAGGCTGCTGTGCGGCACACACCTGGCTGCAGGTGGGGCAGGGTGTGTTCTCTGCAGAAGACCATTCCTGACATCTCCGAGCTGAGGCCCACCGAACCTGCATTTGGACCACGTGGCTGAGCCAGCTTAGGGGTCAAAAATCCAATCTAGTGGCAGATTCTCCTTTCAGAGATCGCGAGTGCTCTCTGCTGTCACCCCGAGCCGTCCACGTGGCCACCTCCTTTTCCTACCCTAACGCTGCAGAGTGGTGGTTTGCTACATCCCTGAGTGTCGGCTGTTGGCCGCTGGGAAGGCGGGCCTGGAAAGTTGGGCCCTTGAAGGATTTGGGTGAGGAGAGGCCAAGGGCAGGGATGGGGGGACCAACAAGATCGCACATGGGACAACCAGGAGCTTTTCCCGTGGACTTGCCATGCAGCGTCCCCTGGGGAGTCCAGGAGCCCCAGACCATGGTCAGCGGTTCAAGTTCTAGAAGTATAGCAGCCCAACAGAGGCCGAGTGGAAAGAGCAGACAGGACAGAACTCTGGGTAGGTCTGCCACACAGCCCACGGTGGGCCCAAGCCACCACTTTTATCTTAGCCAAAGGAACGAACACCCAACGTGAGGTGTAGGCCAGTGTGTACAGCCAGCCGTGAAGGCCCATCCCCGCTTTCCTCCCAGCACAACGGGTGGCATTCAAGGTGTCCTAGGCACCACTCCTACTTCAAAGTCTTGAACTGCAAGACCCTGGCTTCCCTCCTCACCTCTACAAGTCTGGGAGGGCGCCACCAGGAAATCTGGCAGCACTTCTGACCTGAAGAATTAGGCTGTTTCCTCTGCAGCTGTCTCATCCGCCTCCCATGGCTGGAGTCTGGTCACAGCAAGTCTCCCTGGGGGCCTGTACTTCTCAGTTCCTCAAACTTTAGGGGAGACTGCAAGGGAAGACTGGATGGAATCCTGGGGGAGTGGGTTTCTAGAATGCCCTCCAAAGCATCAAGGTGAACGAGACACAGAAAAGCCCTACTGGGGCAAGGCAAGAAATTGATAGAGACTAAGGCCGCATGTTGGCCTGGACGTTTGAGTGGATTCAATTCTCCTCCTGTAGCGAGTCCCACATGATCCCTTCTGTCCCAGCACAGCAGTCCAGAGTGCCACTTGGATTCTACAGATCCTGGGACTAGCGGCTGCTGAGCTGGACAAACCTGGTCCGGAGTCTAAGGTCAGCGCACCCCACACCACCCAACAGACTGCTTCCACGGCAAGCACGAGAACTGCAGCCAGATGCAGAGGGCTAAGTAATCCTCCACGCCCATCGGTCTGAGTAAAAGTAACAAAAAGAACAGATGAAAGTCATCACAAGGCCCTTCCTGATCCCGCTCAGACCACACCAGGAGCCCAACACTGAACTCAAACTTCAACAGCAGTGAAATGTCTTGTCTTCTAATGAATTACCCTGTACTCACCCCCACCCCAAACTAAAGCAGCAGCAACACCATACCAAAAAGTTTGCTGGTGCTACTATCTTCCACGGAAGCTTAAATGTCCCAAACCAAGCCACTCTGTCGGAACAAAACACTGTGAAAACTTTTGTGCGAACTGGAAATGGTGTTAGAAATGCAGAGTTGGCTGGCTTTGGCCTTGCCCAGCCTATGAAGACACCTGGGTAAGTGAACTGAACTGTTAATGTCACCACTGCTACCAGGCAAAGGGGCCAACTGGGTCCACGTGGAGTCGTCCCCACCCTGTGTCACTGGTTTACATTCATACCCTGTTCGTGTACAGCATTAACTCAGGTGGAACTGGTCAGCAGGGCCACTGTCCCACACTCATTCGGCTAGTAACAAAATTGGTTAGTTTAGCTCTTAGCAATCGCCACAACGAAGTTTGTTAACATGTCTAGAGACACAGTCGGTGCTCCTCCCTGTACAAGAGGGCACAGGAATCAGCACTGGACCGACTGGTTAGATCTGCGGCTGGTTTTGGTCTGTTCTTTGCTTAGCTCTGTTATGTGGTATTATTTATCACCACAAAGAACTTCAAATTGGACGGAGGATGCAGCAAAGGAAAGATAGTTTTTCTCTGTGCAAAATGAGTTTTTTTTCAGCCAGGATATCCTGAAAAGAAATACCCTAGGCCTCCAAAAAAAGCTGATCCAATTCCTTTACCTCGCAAAGGGGAAACACATTTGGACTCAGGCTTCCTGCTGTGGCACAATTCCAATAAGCATACACTATGTAGTCATTTTTCAGTTAGACATTAATCCGCCACCCAGAACAGGCTGCTAGGATATAAGATTTGGAATCTCAGCTCTAGTAAAATCCAGCAGCTGCTGAACTTGAAAAGGCGCACTGAGAGGGGACAGCTGGTATAATGATCGTGCAAACCCTCGGCGGGCCCAGCTCACCCCTAACTGTGGTACAAGCTCCTATAAAGAGCACAGGGCCGTGAGCCTTTCCACCACGTGTGACTGAGGCCAAGGGCGGAAACTGGCTGTGTTTTATTGGATGGGTGATGGAGGAGGTGGGAGAACTATTATAAAGAGGGATAGATGGGTGGGAGCCACCTACTAAAGTCCCCTGCCCCCTCCTTCTGCCAAGGAAGGAGGGAGAAAAGCCTTTTCCCTCGGGTTTTCTGGAGTTCCGGGCCTCGGCCAGCTTTGCAGGAGGCACACAGAAGCTATATGCTTTTGGTCTGGTGGTCATGAGTGAGATTCTGCTGTCTTGAGCTGCTCTTCACTCCACGGCAAAGCCACAAGTTTCCTCCACTGCGGTCAGCAGCTTCTCGTAGAGCTTCTCATAGGATTCATAAGGTGGGATGTCGATCCGGTTAAAGCTGGAAAAGGACAAAGGAATCAGTCAGTGCTGGGGACAAGCTCTTGGGCTGCCTGCCAGGTCACGGCCAGGCAGGAGACAAGCTAGCAGCGAGTATGGGCGCATGAAATCTCATCGCCCGCTGCGGGGACGGGGTGGGGGTGGGGCAGATAGTGAGTTTCCCACCTCTTGGCGTTTTACTGCTTCTAAGGTAAAGCTTTTTCAGTCAACCCATAGCAAAATACATCTCAAGACCTTCAAAACTAAACCATAAATTACTGCTTAAGACTGTTTCTATGAGGACAAAGCTCATAATTTTTTTTTTTTTTGTCTTTGGGAAGAATTATTTTTCCTTACCAGGAACACCCCTTTGCTGACCCCTGGAATCTAGACTGGCCATCAGCCAAGTCCTTGCTGACTTGTCTGTTCCTTTGGGATTTGATCTGAGCCCCAAATGTCTGGAAAGTTCCCTGCAAAAACACATTATATCTCAAACCTTTCAATAAAGTGCCAAATCCCTGAAAGATGAAATGAATGTTAAACCTCTGACTCAATACTTCCATGGGAAATTCACTTTCAATATTTATGTAAGTAAAAGACATTGTTTAGAAAGCTACTATCCTAACACAGAACCGTGACCCACAGGACACGGTGGCCTGTGAATTACTGGGGCTCAACACTTAGGGATAGCATTATCATGAAGTCATGGGGTTTGGTGGAGTGGCGCCCTTTTTTACTGCTACTTCAATGTCAGAGGGTATTTTTCTCATCTCTTATGTTAAGTACTGAACTATTAAAGGACAGAAGCCTTCTGAGGAAGGCATCAGCATGTGTCAACATGGCAGGTTCCTGTAAAAAGACGACACTACCGCACTGGGGCAGGGCTTTCCTGTCGCCCAAGGGTCCTAGGAATAGCCACATTAGCCTGTTTCCCGGATGTGACACCTAGTTAGAATACGCAGGGACGGGCTCCGAAGCCCATCACTGGAGGGCGTTACAGCAGCACTTGCATCCGCGCCCCTGGGTCAGCTTCCCAGCGACATTCGGAACCTGTCTCCTGAAGGAGAAGCCAGTGGTCCTGAGACAAAGTATACACCTGGAGGAGACCTTTAAACCACTGCTCATATTCATTTTTGAGCTAAAATTTAGGAAAAAAACATTTTTCAAAAAGGGCTATCTCATAGGCAGTTTCAAGAAGGAAAATGGAGCCCTGGAAATGTTAAAGTAAAGACCAATAAATCCAAATTCAAATTTACAGTTTTGCCTTTTGGTAGGTGTACACATGCACAGAGATTCCCAGAGGCCCAGCAAGGAGGAAGACATGGGCTTGTGCAGTGGTGACCACAAGTGTCACCAGAACATCAACACCGATCAGTTATATGCGTCACAATAGATCAATTTTCTAACAGTCTTCCAACAACCCTCACATAAATGCCCCATTGACACAAATGCTCTTGCTGGCATTATCTGAGCCCTGCATAAATGAAACATGGTCCTACAAAGAAGAAAGCAGCTGAAACAACAAAGCAGACCAGTGCTCCGGCCCCTCCCAGGACCCAGTATCACCCGCCAGCACTCTTACCAGGTGTGGGCCTTGGGCAGGTTGTCTGTGTTTGCATCTATCAGGTGGATGGTGAAGAGCCGGGGCCCTGCCGCGCCTGTAGAACCTTGCAAGACAACATTCTAGTCAATGCGCCTCAGAGGCAGAGCCCCCACGCCAGGCACAGTGCCCTGCTAGACGGCTGCATGGCTGCAGTGGCACCCAGTGTAGAAATGCGACATTTCAGAGGACTCGGGCAGAACAGGCTTCTGAGAAGGTCCCCACATGCCCCAGACTGAGCAGCTGTGGGGGTACTGAAGGTGAAATCTCTGTAGCCACCCTTCAAACAGAGCGCTCACCAACAAACCCCGGGTCCTTCCTTGCTCAGGTCTTTCTCAACCTCAAGTGGCACCATGCTGGCCAGTACCGGCCACAGCTGCTGCCACAAACCAGGACACCCGCCTGCAACTGATGTTCTTCTGGACATGACTGTAGAGGCCACTGGCTTCCATTTTGGTGCCATTCGCTCCTGTGCGTGCGCTGGCTCCTTCCAGAGGGGCAATGACCAGCAGTGCCTGGAGCAGCAGTACGGAGGCCGTAGTGATGATAGCAATAGCTCACCACCTTCATGAGGGAAGAGGTCCCCATGGCCCCGGGGAGGAGGATATGGTCCCCTCAGCCACAGTGGGAGCCTGGGCAGCTCTACCCTCTCCTGGGTCCATCTCCTGAGCGGGCTGGCTGTGCTGGACTCTCGACGCTGGATCCCTGCAGCGAGCAGTGCTCACATTCTCCACCATAGCATCAGGCACTCTGTCCGGACCAAGGACCCTATCATGGACCCAGATCACACCCGAGCCATGTCTGGGCTGCCCTCTCTTGTACCTACAGTGGGGACGTGGATCCCAATTCCATCCGATTAAAGAGGATATGTAAGATCCCTATAGCAACAGGGAACTGTGCAAGTAGGCCTGCTGTGTGGCTCATCAATGAAACAGGAAAGCAAAGCCTGGGGTCACAGTATCATCAGAATTCTGCCCTTGCTTACCACCTCACTATTTCCTTGGAGGGAAAAATCAATCCTAGGACCTCAGTGGGAATAGAGCGCCCGCTCAGCTCACTCTGTAGGTATTAGTTGAAGGAGGCAATGTGACCACCATGTTGGGCGAGCAGGCAGAGACCCAGGTGCCTCTACGCTGGCACTGGGCCTTGTAGAACTCTACAGGCAGAAACCACCATGGCCCCTTCCCTTGGGCAGTTCTCAAAAGTCCTACTGAATATTCCTAGTGAATATTCCGAATATAGCCACCAAATCTGCAGGTGGCTCCCTTCATCTTCTCCCTGGAGTGGTGTCCCGGGTTCTCTGCAGACAGAGAACACCAGGGCCTTACCAGACAGCTCAGTGGCCCCTGCCAGTGCAACCATCCACGCTTTTTGGAAGCGGTGGGGACATGGGACCCATGTGCCCTGGAGCGGCTCCACCGTGGGGACACTGTGCTCAGTGGGGACTGCCACCTGCCTGGCCTGCAGCTCCACCGTGCTGGGCCTCCGTTATAAGACAGTACTGGCGGCACTGTTTTCTAGTGCACATCTCAACCACCACCAAAGACTCGGGCTCTCCCTACCACAGCCTAGTCAGAGCACACGCAGTGTAGCACGCCTTGGGGACTAGCCCTGCTACCACGTCAGTCACCTTGTAGAGCCTTGAATCCTTGGAGAGGGACTCGTGTGGAGCCGGTCACAAACTGCAGAAGCCTGGCTCTCCTCTCTTCATCGAAAGTTTCTACCGCCTGCCAGAACCACCTGACGATGTTGCTGTCTGCCACACAGTGCTTCAGACGTGTGTTGGATTTCCAGTCATTCAGATCGATCTTGTCCAGGCCACCTATTATCAACTGAGAAGGCACAGCAGGGGGTTATTGCCAAAAGGCAGAAGCCACTGTGTGATGCACAGGAATTAAAAGACTTGGTGCCCAAAGCCAGGAATAGGCTTTGTCCAAAGCTGCCTGACCGATGCTTAGACGGGAAGAAGCTGCACAGAGAGGAGTCCAAACCTATGTTCGATCTTTCTTGGGTGATGTTCAGCTCCGAGGACTACAGTGCACAGCTACTGCATGGCACCAGCGGGGAACCAAAGCCCTGCTTCTGCTGTGCAGTGCTGAGGGGTCAATATCCAAAGACCAACAGGCAAAACTGAACAGAGTTGAGAGTAACTAAGGCCACAGCCAGGCCTCCCTTCAGGACAAACAAGGAGGGCACAATGTGATGGGATGAGACCTCAGCAAGTTATGCAGAGCCTGGGTACACAGGACATGTTTCCCTACTTGTTTAAAAAGCTTAATGGAGTGTGCTGGCACACTCTAGTAATCCCAGGACTCTGGGAAGTTGAGGCAAAAAGATCAAAAGTTCAAGCCTAGGCTGGGCTACTTAACAAGACCTTGTCTCTATAACGTAGCAGGGCTGGAGATGCAGCTCAGTGCAAAGGCCCTGGGTTCAATTCCCCGTACTCAGGGTGGGGGTCCTCCCACCCAAGTGCTCTGAGCTCGAGGCATCTATAAGACAATTGGAAGGTGTGGATGGGCCTTTGGGCACCAGACTGACAACCGGGTGCCCAAGCCCAGGAAATGTGATCAGAGGAGACGGTAACACTTGGTTCTCAGTCTACTGGTAGCCAAAATAAGCAAGCAGGACTGGAATATACATGAACATTAAGGCACAAATCCTTGAAGTGATTTCCTGCTGCCAAGGGGACACCTCACTGGTGACAAAACAGCACAGACACCCTCAGCTCCCCCTGTGCCCAGACTCTGTCCTTGTGTGACACAGCTGAGCTTCCTGTAGCGCTGGTGGCCTAGTGCCGAGCACCTACCTCTAACTCCTTCTGGTCAAAGGGCTTCAGTAAATGCTGAGGGATGAGTTCATTAAACCCCTTCTGAAGTGCTAGGAACTGGGCTTCAATTCCTCTCATAAACCTCCAGTTTACATACAACCTGAAAGAAAAGGCCGTATGTTGGAAACAATACCAAATGCATCACAGAGAAACTATTTGCCTCCGGCAGCGGGCTTGGGTTCAACAGTGCAGTCAGCTCCCTCCCCACTAAGACAGAAAGACACAACTCCCACTAGCTGAAGCACCCATCTTAATACTGAATTAAAATGAGGCAGGGGGATCGAAAGTTCCAGCCCAGTCTGAGCAACTTAGCAAAAGCCTGTCTCTAAAGATTGGGTTGGGGAGGTAGCTCAGTGTGCAGGCCCTAGGTTCAATCTCTAGCACCGAAAAGCCAAACAAAACCAAAGCAAAAACCCCAGCGTGTTCCCCTATATACTCTGGATCTTTATTAAACCAGCAGTAGGATTTAACTTGGCCTGCTAGATCAAGTGCTGTAATTTAAAAACCCACTTGGAAGTAAAATAAAGGGCAGTGAGAGAACTGCGCCTCAGTCTGAGCGCACACATGCCCACATTTCTGAACCTCCAATGCCAGTGACTGGTTGGCTACCTGTGCTGGTTTGCCTCAAGCAAGAAGTGGACCCATGACCCCGGAGAGGACTCCTGCGGACTGGCAGCAGGAAGCCTTTGTGCCCGCTGCTCTCGCTGGGCTCGCCCCCTGCCCCAGAATCAGGTGGCCACGTGCAGTGCTTCCTGGCCTGGGCTCTGTCAGAGCTGCACCCCGGGCATATGCCACGCCCGACTCTTAATTACAAGTTGCCTCTGTTGGCATGATTCCAGTCACAAGCGCCTTTAGAGACAGGTAGCCTCACGCAGGAAGCTACGCCAATCCGAACACGAACCCAGCTGCACCCAGGCCACCCCAAGGCGTGCCCTGGACTTTACCGAACATATTCCTTCTTATTCTCCTCAGTGACGGGTACGTTTCTGCCATTGGGTTTTAGCTCATGCTGAAGAATCCTTCCAAAAGCGTTGTGCTCAACACAGAATGTGTGATCCAGCACAGGTGTGATGTCATTCTCTCTGCCAAAGAAGACAGAGACACGTTCGCATTACACCTGTGTCACCACCAGTCCAGCAGAAAGGAACAGAGGCGAGAGCTCTGTACACAGGAGTCGGGCAGGGCCTGCAGTGCTGGTGTTGAATGGGCCTGAAAGCACAGCTGTAGTTCCTGCATCCTCGACTCTGGGCTTTCTCGTGTATGGGAAGGTAGCACGTTGCTCCACCGCTCTCCAATTGTATGAGACACAAACCCTAACTGCTTTGTGCCCTGAGCATGGGTGAGAAGGGTGAGAGGACGGGGCTGGGTCAAAGGCACTGCACCCTGAGGAGGCCACACTGGCAACATGGTGCTCCCCTCTTTCAAGGCAGCCTTTTCAAACATAGCCATTCCCATACAAGGGGCTGGGGATATAGCTCAGTGGCATAAGCACCTGCCTGGCAAGTGTGAGGTCATGAGTTCGATCCCCGGTACCGGAAAAAACAACAACAACAACAAAAAAAAAAAACAAAAAAAAACATACAAAAGCGCCCAGGAGCCAACTCTGGCTGTTTGATCTGCTCTGTTTCTTAAGACAGAGAGGGGAAGATTCCCAGTAGCAGGCAACTCTGGCTCCTGGCTTGGAAACTTCCAAGTGGAGCATGTAAAGCCCAGGAAGAAGGGGCTGGGGATTTAGCTCAGCGGCAAAAGCGCCTGCCTGGCAGGCGCAAGGTCGTGAGTTCGGTTCCTGGTACCGGAGAAAAACCAAAAAAAAAAAAAAAAAAAAAAAAAGCAGAAAAACAAAACCCAAAGAGGCACTGTCAGCTCCACAGCAGTGTCTGTCTTGCCGCTCTCACGACAGTGTCTATGCTAAAGGGACTAAATGCTCACTTTGTTTTGATACTTTCTTGGCCCCTCTACAGATTAATGGGAGACACTGTGGGGTGTCTTTCTTCCCCCACCACACACGCCCCAAGCTGGGACTAGCCACTGACATTTGTAATCAGACCATCACAACTCAAGGAAACAATGAAAGAAACTAGCCCATGAGGAGAAACTGGCCAAATGTCATGAGAAATGTAAGTCAGTTTAATAATTTCGCTAAATCTGTGATTTCTTGTAACATAATACTGTCCTGATTTCCTTCCAAAATACACACATATGCAGGCACACACACACAGACTCAGCCACGCTCCAAGCCAAGGCCTGGTGTGAGTCTTCAGGTAGCTGAACGTGAGCTGATACTTACAGAATCCACACCAGGCTCTTATGCAGTTCAGGGTCCACTGACTCAAGGTCAGACAGTTGGATGGGCTTCCCAAGAAGCTGCTTGTAGAAGGGAACCGTGAAGCCCCCATTTATATAGTGTCCATGGAACACAGCCAGACCCATGATCCGACCCACAAAGTGGAAGTAAGACAGATGGTCCTGTAGGGGGCAGCAGAGAACATGAATTAGGAAATGAGCAGCTTACGCAGTGCTCCGCTTCCTACGAGGTTGTCCTGTGAGCTGCCAGCACTGCCGGGTTGCTTGCAGGTCACATTAATGGCCTGATGGAATAAGGCTGCTTAGGGAGCTGAAATTTAGAGCATGTCTTTCATGTGGATTAGCAGGATGTCTTATACGTTCAGGCCTAACACTTTTTCCTCAGAATTGCCACATAATTTACAGGGGTCCAACGGCAAAATGAAAATGCAGAGACTCTTTTTTAGAAACTGACAATTTCAACATGGTGACAGCTGAGAATCAGCCAAGCAGAGCCCTGTGCACAAACGCTGCCTTTCCTTCCCATTCTGCTCAAAAGGAAAGCCACAAGCCATCCTCCTTATTCCTCTGCTACGCACCCACTGTGCTATTGGGGCACAGAGGAAAGTAAGTATGAATGAGCCAAGTGAAAAAGTACAAGGACGCTGGGAGTGTGGCTCTGTGGCAGACTATCTGCCTAGCATCCGAGACATTCTGGGTTCTATCCCAGCACCACACGAAGAAAAACTGAGAAAAGGGTAAAAGAAACGGTCTAAAACCAGGGCTAGACTGTTCCCATTTTTAACCAGGAAACCTCACATTTGTACTTTCAGGTCTGAGTTACAATCAGCTCAGAAAATTTGTCAAAACTTCACTTCTAAGCTAACTGAAGGCCCTTCCACACTTGAATGCTCCCTGACTTCACCTTGGTGGCCTTGTGACTGAGCTGCTGAAGGACATGGCCCCGCAGGACCCATGGCTCAGCCACGCACTGTGTCTCAAGCACTGTGCATGCTGAGAGTGTCAGCTTGTGTGGCCACACAGGCTGATGGAAATGTGCCCACCTTGCCCAGGAGGCTGGACTTTGTAACCCACTTCTCAGAGTGAAACCCCCAACAAATGCAGCCACCAGACCGTGTTCCCTCAGATGGCAGGGAAGTATCCTGGTACATGAGCAGCTCCATTTTCCCATGCTCTGCTTGAACACGCCACTCCCTGGAGTCTGCCTTTCAGGACTGTGCTTACTGTGGTCTCTATCTCTACATCGAATAATCCAAAACCCAGGACTGACACTGAAAATGCACCTTGAAGACTCCCAGCTAAACCCCCAACCTCCTTATGCATACTTACAGGGTTAATTGAAGAATCTGGGTTGATTTGCAACATGTAAATGTTGTCCGTGGAGTACTGGAAGAGTCCATAATATGGGTTCAGCATTTCATGGCATAACAAATAAAGCCACTCCCTAGGAACAACAACAACAAAGCTCATATGTGCTAAGAGTTCTGTGCCTAGATCTTTGCAAAAAAGACCATTTCGCTCTTGCCCTAGGAGGCCAAACACATACAACAGGGAAGGAGTGACTGGATAGGACGTCTGCTCTGGAGGGCACGATGCACACAGATGGGGCCAACAATGAAATGCAGTGTCCAGAGAGCACCCAAAACAGCTCATGAATACCAAACATCACCCCTCACCACAAAGTGAGCACAGCCCCAACAACCCTGCAGCTAAGAAAACTGGCAAATGACCTGTGTTCTCTGCAGGTCGTTTGCTAGTCTGGCTGCCTCTCACCTGAGGTTGCCTCAAAACTTGGCAAAGGCCAAAACCTCAGGGTCACACATGTGGGTGAGGCGATATTAACCGACATAAGTGCCTCCTCTTGAACAACAGGCAACTTCACTATTATTCTGGGTCACTTTCATGTTTCTTTCAGTTATGTCTGGTTTCAAAATCTTCTGAAATAAAATGTCTCCTTATAAAGAGTGTACTTCAAACTCTAGAGAAACAGAGGAGGGAGACTGTTTAACATTGACTTCTCCCCTTCATAAATTTCTGCTCAACTCTTACTTCTTCGTATACACATTTATCACTTTTGTAATTTAAAAACTAGTTTAAGTCCGGCATGGTGGCGCATGCTTGGAATCTCAGCACTCTAGAAGACTAAGCAGGAGGATCTGAATTTGAAGCCCAAGCTGGGACATTTTAGCAAGATTCTGTCTAAAATTAAAAAACTAAACACAGCTGAGGATGTAGCTCAGTGTGAAAGTCCGTGGTTCATCCCTAGCACCACAAAACAAAAACAACAACAACAAAATAAAACTTAAATTTTTAAAATAGTAATTCTACGAGTTTCTAATTCCAGAGGGGATACAAGTATAACTGTATGATTTTATGAATTCTTTTACTGTTTGCATCATTTTATTATTTCCTTAAAAACTGCAAAATCTAAACCAGCCAAACAACAACAACAAAAAACCACTTCAGATAGAAACGGTACAACTCATCTGCTGGTCCAACTCATCTGCTAGTCGGGCTATGTGCTTGGGGTGCGGTGGAGGGGGGGCCGTCCCCCTGCAGACCTCTTTCATGGGCCCACAACCTTCCATCCTCTTACTCAAAACATTTTCTAAATATGTAAAACTCATGGAAAGCAGCCTTATGTTTTATTCTGGAATTTCTTACTCTGTTAAACAGAAAATTACAGCAATGAAACCAAACAGGGGAGGTGCTCTGGCTTCTATCTAGATGCCCCCCCAAAGCCTCATGCACTCACAGGTGGGGCTTCTCAGAGCTGGCAGGATCCAGGCTGTGATGCCGGGATTAAGGGCACCCTACCCTGGGTGTGGGTGCCACTCCCAGAGGCGGGAAACCCGGACAGAATATAAAGGGACAGAAGAGGGCCGGCTGCTGCTGGGGCTGTTTCTGCAGCTGTGCTGCCTCCTGCCTGCTGTTTCTCCTCTGTGATGCCCTCTGCCACACACCTCGCCTTGGAGCCGGCCAACCATGGACTGAAACCTCTACCAACTGTGCGCTAGAATAAACCTTTCCTTCTTTAACTGTGAGTGTTGAGTATTTTGTCTCAGCAATGTGAAAAGTAACCAAGATAGGAGGATAAGCCAAATAAAAATGATCTAAGAAAATTGGAAAACACACAAAAAATGATCAGACTAAAATGGTCTAATCAAAAAATGGCAGAGGTATAAGGCTCTCCCACCCTGACTTCCTCAGACTGGGCCACTACTACAACAAATTGTCAGAGAAACCACAGGCTCCTCTGTAGCACCTACTGGAGCTATGGGTTTAAATTTACTTTGCATAATTCTTTGATTAACACCTGACCTCATCAGACTGAGAAGTCTTTTGCCTGAGGTAGGAGGATATAGGGGCAGAGAATGTTATTTGGCTATTGTATTCCTAGGACCTTATGATGCAGTCATTTTGTTTTGTTGTAGTACTAGGGATTGATCCCAGGGTCCCACACTGAGTTATATCGCTAGCCCTTATTTATTTACTTATTCATTTATGAGTTAGGGTCTCACTAAGTTGCTTGGGCTGGGGTTGAACTTATGATACTCCTGCCTCAGCCACCCAGGTGTATGCTACCATGCCCAGCTGATCGCGTGGTGTTGATAGTGAATAAATACAATTCCTGTAGGGACATGCAAATTACAGGAGCATGCTCCTGTGAGAAGATTCAATCATGTAGCAAATACATTAGTTTATCTTAGTTCTTTCGCCGGGCGTGGTGGCACATGCCTGTAATCCTAGCATTTGGGAGGCTGAGGCAGGAGGATCGTTGAGAGTTCAAGACAAACCTGGGCTGCAAAGTGAGCTGAAGGCCAGCCTGAACTGTATACTGAGACCCTGTCTCAAAAAAAGGCCAAAAAAAGACAAAAAAAAAAAAAATCTTAGTTCTTTCACTTTTTTTTTTTTTTTTTTAAGATAGGGTCTTGCTATGTAGCCCAGGTTGGCCTCGAACTCACAGTGATTCTCCTGCCTCAGCCTCCTGAGTGCTGGGATAACAGGCGTGTACCACCTCAGCTGGTTGTCCTTTCGTTTTATATTTTATTATAATGGAATTCAATAAATATGGTGATTTAAAAAACAAAACTAAAAATATTTTTGGAACACTAGGAATCTTATAGAAAGTAGGGAAGAGGGGAAAAGAGAAAGAGATGGAAAACTAAAAAATATATATATATATATACAGAGAGAGAAACACAGAGGATCCAATATTTGAATCATAGGAATTTCAAAAAGACCAAAGTAAGATGCAGAGAGGAAACAGGCAGGGAAAATCCTTCCTTCAGCAGATACTACGAAGATGAACCCTCACTGTGTATGAGGTGCTGTTCTAGGAGCTATGGGTGTGAGCAAAACAAACTGCCTATTCAGTGAAGCAATTTATGTCTGTTAGGAGAGGCAGGCAAGCAGAGGAAAATCACGTAACACAGCCCCTTACACAAGGGAATAATCCAAGAAAGAGGGAGCTAGGAACCCACAGAACTGTGGATCAGGTCAGTACTGGCTCCCGATGACCACTGGGTGGAAGAAGGGCTGGAGAATCACCAGAGGACAAAGGCTCCATGAAGAAGCCACGTGCCAGAAAGGCACAAGGAGGGGGATATAAAAAGATTCAATGAAGCCAGGCATGGTAGCACATCCCCCTAATCCTAGCACTCTGGGAGGCTGAGGCAGGAGGATCACAAGTTTGAGCCCAGTCTGGGCAGTTTAGCAATCTAATCTATTCTATTTTTAAAATTATTTGCTTAAGTTATTTTGACCAAAATTTCTTCTCCTCATGCCCCGCCCCCCGTACCAGGAATCGAACTCACAACCTTGCGCTTGCCAGGCAGGCGCTGTGCCACTGAGCTAAATCCCCAGCCCCTTGACCAAAATTTCAAAACTGTATTTTACAGAATTTCTTAGCTACAAATGCAATTTACATATCCCCTCCCCTTCCTGACTGAAGATCCTGTGATGGGAAGGCCAGGCCACTTCCTATCTGCTTCAGGAGCAGGGCTTTCGTGTTGCACGTTCAGGCATGTGAGAGGAAGAAGGGGCCAGTTTCAAAGTTTAACTCTAGCTACAAAAAGTAAACACAGCTGGCCAATACCCATGTTCTCAGCACTCTGGGAGGCTGAGGCAGGACTGCAAGTGTGAGCCCGGCCTGGGTAACTTAGAGAGATCCTGTCTCAAAAGAGGGGCCCTAGTGCCAAGGTCCTGGGTTCACTCTCCAGTATCAGAAAGAAAAAAAAAGAAAAAAAAAAAAAAAGGAAAAGCACAGTGACAGTCACCATCATGTTCATGGGTTACAGCAAGATGCAAGCCAAAGCCAGTGCACGGCATCCTGCACGACATCCTAACTGCCCACGGTGCCGGTGCCTGGGGAGCAGCACTTAGGCAGCAAGGGGCACACAACCCCCTCTGCAAACACAGCCACAGCCATGCTAAACGCACACAGCACAGAAGGGAAGGGTAAACGGCTCCTCACCGCGCCACGCCGCCGTAGTCCAGACCCTCCTCTCCTCGGAATTTCACCATCAGCCGCTTCTTCAGGTCTTTTGGTCGCATCTTCATGATCTGACGGTAAGACTCCTACACATTAAAATGATACCATCAGAGAGAAGGATGTTTCTTTTTCTTAAACTTACAAAAAGATTAAAGGCTGCTGATAACATACTGATTAAAAATAAGCATTCACTCAAATGCAAATTTCATCTGGCTCCTACTCCAGCCTGACCCTGTATCTAGTACACTGCATCACGTATTTCCCTGTAACTTCTCCTTCAGAGATGACAGCAAGACAGGTACAATTCAGGTCATGCTAATCTGGAAGGAAACATGTAAATACGTGTTCAGCACAACCACCAAGGACATAAGGACACAGTCCTCATTACGGTTGATTTTCTCTATATAAATTAACTTTAATATGCCCCACAAACAAGTTTTTAACCAAAAATGAAGACATCATTAGAATCTGAGTGTTTCAAAAATTCTGAGCCTATTTTAATAGCTAAACTGAAAAATCACATCTGATTTCCCACTGAGTCAAAAAGCCAAAAAGGGCCTACATGAGACATCAAGTAGCTTGGGCAAAGCACAGGACACAGGTGGCAGGTCTGGCATTCCCTTAGACTCGGCATTCCAGGCGGCAGTAGCTGTTTGTAGTTATTTGCAGTGATGGGACACTCAAGAAAACTTTTCATGTTTCAAAGTTAATGCAGTTCCAACTCTCCCATCCCAGGAGGAAATAGGGATGCTAGTGGAACTGATCTGGCAGCAACAGTTCAAGTCTTTTCCATCTCTGCCAACTGTTAAAGACTGCTCTGTGGGTAAGACCAGGCTGCAGACACCCCGCCCATTCAGTGCTACTGTGCCTGACCGGCCGGGGTTGCCTCTGCCTGTGCCCTTCTGTAGAGAAGGGGTTCGGCACCCTGTGCAGAGGCCTTACCCTCTAGAACCACCCTCAGGGGCCACAGCTATCTGCTTCCTAGGGATAACTTTGGTAATTTTTTTTTTCCTCCAGGTACAAGACATTAAACCCAGGGCCTCTGCACTGAGCTATATCCCTAACCTTTTTTATTTTTTAATTTTGAGACAGGGTCTTGCTCCGTCACTAACTTGCCCAGGCTGGCTTGAACCTGCAGTCCTCCACCAGGTCAGCTTCCCGAAGGCTGGGATTACAGGTGTGTGCCACCATATTCAGCCTCATTTGGCACCTTCTGTAGATGTCTCCACACAAGAGGGTGCAGGTGGCAAAGACCTCTGAGCTGTCACCTGGCATCATCTTTCTTTAGCAAAGGGTCCATTCTATGTAAAGACCCCTATCCTGCGGGGCAGCTGCATTAGGCACTGGGCCCTACCAGGATCTGCTCTCCCTGCTCTCAGCAGAGACCACAGCCTATGCAGCCTCTGGCTTCCCTGAGAAGGAAATGCTTTTGATGGAATCCCACGCAGGTATCTCCCTTGTCACCCTGTAGGCGGGGGACACAGTTCTGAGAAACACGCAATCTGCACAAGGCAGAGACAGTACCATTTCCTTCCCAAATCTTTAGGTTTTCATGTCAGACACTGTCTAGTTTTTAAACTGTTGGCACAAAAGGAAATACAGTTTCTTGTCTCTACCTGCACCTTGGTCCCGATAAACCTGCATTTCCCAGAGTCATCAGGTCCACACCCTAAATACCCATTAACACCTGCAGCAGACAGGGCTCACCAGAGAAGGAAACACCATCAGGGCAAGGTACTGACAATAAAGGAGCCCACAGTCGCCCCGGCTGTTTACCCTCAGTGCTGGAGAGTCTATGCCCGACTGACACATTTATACCTCAAATATTTCTTCTCTGGAAACCTCGATGCGGCAGTGCCCAGCCTGGGGTTGCTGAAGTGACAGTTCATGTCTAAGGACTTTCAGTTTCTGGACCAAATCTCTTTCATATCTCTGGGCAGGAAGCTCTTCATCTTCCACAGAGCCTTCGCTGGGCAGAGGCAGCGGCTGACTGGGCTCCTTGAGTTGGCACTGGTGACTAGTGGGAAGGAGAAACAGCCAAGTCACTCTGCAAGCACCGGCCGAAGAGCTACAGGCAGAGCCTGCTTGCAACAGTGGCTCAGAAGAGAGCTCAATCCCGGCCCCCTATAACTGCACCTAGACAGGTAGCAATTATCGATGGAAGCCATCAGCCTAGATACAGGTCTAGGGTATTGTGGGAGAGCTCCAATTCCAAGCAACCACCTGTCACATACATTATTATTATCACAAGTAAAATAAAAGTTGCTATCATTTACTCAGCATCTATTACACACTGATGAGACTGAACAGCATATTGTGACATAAAATGAAGTTGATGGAAACTCTTTTTTTCCATAATGGAAGGAGGTGATATATTAGAGCCGACACCTCAAGTGAAATCTGGTGGTGACCATTTCTTGTTTTGGTCACCAACAGACTCCTAAGCCCACTCATTAAATGTAAAATATCAGTACAATAAAAGGACTAGGACCAGTACAAAGACAAAGGGGCATTTGCCTTGTTCAAGCTGGCCCTCGATATCAGCTGTCACTTAGAATAGCCATGTGGGATGTTCTGACCTGAAAACACAACAAACGAAGAACATGGGTCATGGGAGTGAAGATCATTCCCAGTTCCAGGCTAAGGAATGACAAGGGCAGAGGGCACCAGCAGGTC
This sequence comes from Chinchilla lanigera, assembly GCF_000276665.1. Classification (NCBI taxonomy): domain Eukaryota; kingdom Metazoa; phylum Chordata; class Mammalia; order Rodentia; family Chinchillidae; genus Chinchilla; species Chinchilla lanigera. Next base: position 14,792,563 of record NW_004955460.1, read on the forward strand.
CCTCTAGAACCAGCAGTGCTCACAGGAAAAGCCACATTAATGCTGCGTACAGAAGCCTCACTCATGAAGCTGCTTCACACCGCCATCTGGGTGACTTTAACTTACGCTGCAAGTATAGAAAAGGGCAGCAGCGACATCCAGTCTCAGTAATGTTCACATTGCTTTAAGAGTTTAAAACACGTAACTGTCTGCCAAATATGTAGTTTGTTTTGCTCATGCTTACTACCCAATAGACAAGGCAATAAATGAAGTAGGAAAATAGTAAGATTCAAGAAAACATTCAAGAAAAAAATTAAATGGAAGAGGTCAACAAAGATTTCTTTCAAAGTCTTACTTCATGATATGATGTAACCTTGGGTCTGTAAACTGAGTTGTTCGGTTATTATGGTCTACAAAATATATTCTCCCAGAAACTGTACTTCGGACTTCCCAACCTGGTGGCAGTGGTCCAAGTTCATCGCAGTTCACACTGTTAAGGTCTCTACCAAAACGAAAGGTACAGAGAGGTTTATCCAACTGAATTTGGAGGAATAGGATCAATACCTCAGAGCCACGGGGGTCTCTATCAAGGTGTCTATGTCCCCCGCTCTGCTGAGGAGGACAGTCAGGGTGCTACTTACGCCAAACCTCTCCGAGGCCAGGCCTCTGTGCTGCAAATAGCAGCAACACCCAAAAGATCACAATGGAACTTCCTGAGCTGATAACCATCCTAAGCCAAGGCTTACTCCTAGACATCTTTTCTTACAGGAAAGAGGGCTGGACAGTGGTAAGCATTTGAATACTGGGAGAGCTATTGGAATGCACAAGTCAAATTAAACTCTCAAGGTCAGAATGGTTTCTTTAGTGAAAAGTTCCCAGAGGGCCCCAGGTTCTCAAGGCCAAAGGGGATGCAGAACATGCATTTGAAAACTCGCCATTCTGAACAGCTGAAGCAGGATGAGACCTTTTCCCAAGCTGGCTTCTGCTAAGCAAGTGTTTTCACTTCTGGATTCTTGATTAATTACTTTAATACAGCGTCACTGACCAGGATGCTTTCATAATTATCACAAAAGCTTGTCACTTCTTGCAGTGCATACTACAGAGACACCTCATTCATTTGCAGGTAATATTTCCATTCTAACTATAGACACTGAATCATAAATTCAATATAGACTTGGAAAATCAAACACAGGAAGCTTATTCTCAAGTGAAACAAATTATGAACGAAAAGGAAATGAGCATTACTAAAAATCTTATGAGGTAGTAATGCTATTCTTAAAAAAAAGAGAAGAAAAGAAAGCAAAGGAAAAAAAGAAACTTAATTCTGTTATAGGGTGGGGCGGGGGTCTCTCTGACCTGGGCTCAGATGTATGGCCTTGTAGAAGGAATTCGTATAGAAAAGCTTCATCTCCCCCAGGAATGGTCCCCAAGGGACTGAGGCAAGAGGGACAGTAAAGTAGAAGAGAGAAAGGGTAACAGAGTCTTTATATTTCCTTTTTAACTTATTATTATGGAAAATTTTAAGCATATAAAAAAATAGAGAGAGACCACGGTGAATTACTCCATAACCAATTGTGCTCATGGTCAATCCTATCTCAAATACATCCCACTCTCCCCCATCCCACCTTATCTGAAGCACACCCCAGATTTGTCTCATTTCCTTCCCCAGTACTCGCAGTTTAAACTGGGAGCAACACACCAGGAAGGGGCTGGCTTTTCAGGCCAGCTGCTAGAGGCCAGCTCCGAGGGTGTTTCAGAGACATACCTGGGTATCCGGGGGTCATGCCAAGTGCTCACTCCGGTCTGTGTGTGCAAAAAGTAAACTTGCCCCTGTACTGTTGTTCTCTGTTCTGCACAAGAGATTAGGGGATACCGTTAGATAAGCTCAATGCCATGGGGTGTTTCAACCAGCCCTCTAGGGATGTTCCACAGATTCTAAGCTTCCTTTCAACACCAGCACCAACACCAGCCCTCTTAAAGAGCTGGGATCACACCTTTCAACACTAAGGTTACTGAGAGAAGGGCTGGAAGGTGCTGCCATTAGCTCCTGCCTGGTTTCCTCAAGAATGGCCCTGCCTCCTGTTGGGGCAGATCTCACTTTGTGCCTTTTCTGAGCTGAAAGAGACACATATATGCCGTGTACCACCTCAAGGCCCACCTGACTTACATGTGTCACCCCCGACTGCTCTCACTTTGGGATTATCTGCCAAAATTACATTCCTCCTTCAGTCAGCTCTTCTCTCTGTAGCGGTCAAGTGCCCCCTCTTTGTGCCCCCGCCCTTTGCTATCCCTCCCACATTCAAGCGACAGACCACTGCACATTCCCCTACCTACTTACTTACCCTTCACCTGGGTTCTCTTTGAGGTTAAAGTGCCTAAAGTTAATTTTTACACCATCTCTAAGCTGAAAAGCTGGTGTTGCTGAGGATTCATAATTAGCCAGATTTGTCAGCGTCTCTCCCGGGCACTCATGTTTACACAGCTACACGGGCACCAGCAGTGAAAGCAGGTTCAAGTGACTGCACAGCACTCACAACCCAGAGCTCCCAGAAACTGTGCTGCTCACCATAGCCTTCAGGCAGCTCCGGTGACTGGTGGCCATGCGGCCGGTTCTGGGGCATCTGCAGTGAACCTCGGACCTCAGAGTTCCGAAGTCGCTGTGCCTGGAGTCTCTGATCTTGACTCGGGGATTCCACAAACCTGCAGTTGCCCCCACCTGCAGCAGCACCGGTGCCATCCGTGTAAGGGGCGGGCTCCTCCATGAAGCAGCTAAGCGGCCTCCCAGGCCCCAAGTCTTCATATACAGATCTGTGGGAGCAGGGGTGACAACAGCAGGTGCTGGAGCCGCGGGACGCGCGCTTGAAACCACACACCTGCCAGTCCCGGTGCTGCTGCCACCTGTGTCCATTCTAGTTTAACTACTGCGAGTGTTCGAGTGCTTGGTTTAAAAAAATTCAACTCATAACAATTAAAGAGAGACTCTTTCAAGAGGAGGAGGTGGCCAAAGTGAGCCACATTTTCAGTGCCATTTCATGTGTATATGGGCCAGGGCCACCCACACAGGGCCACTGTAGGTTAGAAATGAAGGGCCCAACTAGGCACTATAAGGAGTGCATGAGATGTGATGTCATTTCTCTTGATTTAAAATCAAATCCATTTTGCTTGTTATTTTACACTATAGAATTCCTAGTTATGTAACACAGCACACCATACTAAGTACTTTGTAAACATAAACCTTTACCACCTCAGCAATCTGAAGCCAACTTACCTTAGGAGCTGTTTTCCATTACAAAGCAAGTGCTCTTTTAAAGCATATGTATTTGGGAATACATGATGTATTTGGGAATTTCCAGATACATTCAGAAACTTGGAGACCAGAACAATGACTCTCCCTCGCCTGTGAACCAGCTCCAACACTGGTCCCCTGGCTGTTCTCCATCCCTCCACTGGGCTGTTCTGAAACCAATCCCAACCTGGTATCACGTCATCCCTCAAGATTGCAGCATATATCTCTAAAAGATCAGGACTCTTCCCATTGTCAGAACTAAAAAGAAGTATATGAATTTTGAAAAAAAAAAAATCAAATATCAGAGTTCAAATTTCTCCAATTATCTCATCAATCAGAATCCAAAGTCCACATGTTGCATTTAGCAGACTTAGTAGCTCCGTCTCTCGGGCCTATTTCATTTTTAGTTTACATTTTCTCTTTCCTTCCTTTTTATTTCTTGTATTATTTGAAGACACAGGGTTGTCTGCCCTTAGAATGTCTTGTTCAAGATGTCACTTACTGCATTCCCTTGGGCGAGGATGACACACTCCTCTTCCTCTATAACTGCCAAGATATAAGCCCAGTTGCCTACTAAGTTGTCCAGGCTGGGCTGGAACATGTGATCCTCCTGCCTCACAGTGCTGGGATTTACAGGCATGTCCCACCATGCCTGGATGTTAGCAATTACTCATCACTGCCTAGGTCACTTAACTGATGGAAGACTGCAGAATTGTGACAGGGACCAATGAGGTTTTGAATTTTTCTTTCAAATTTTTATTAGTACATATTTGTAGTACATAATGATTACATTCATCATGTGGAGGAAATTTTAGATTTTTTTTTTTTCTTTTTTGGTCCTTTTGAGACAGGGTTTCACTGCAATTCAGGCTAGCCTTGAACTCATTCAGTAGTCCGCTGGCCTCAAACTTGCAGCGATCCTCCTGCCTCAGCCTCCCAAGTGCTCGAATTATAGGCATGTGCGACCACACCTGGCCGGAAGTTTTGGTTCTCTTTTATTTTTAGTGTTTTAGGGATTTTACTCCCTTAGTATGAACTCCTGGATTTTAAATATATTTGATGTGTTTCAGTTCCCTGCAGTCAGTAATTCTTACTAATCCTCAAACTGTCCCATAAGGCCTATGGGAGCCTTCTTCAGTTGGGTCCTGAGTCTATGCATAGCTTTCTTTATAAACAAATAAAGTGGAGCATATTTTATCCCAAAGTCCCCAAATGCATCTCAAGTGGCCAGCAGAGAGACGTAGGTAGGAAGGTTACTTATAGCCCAGAGTAGTCAAGCACTGTGCTGGCAAAGCCATGGCCATACATACCCTTCATTTTCTAACAGTCCTCTGCAGTCCACCACTGACCCTCCAGGGCCTATTCTGTCTCGTGTTTGTAAACTGACTAAATGAAAAAGAAAGGCTTGTGTTAAAATCCAGTGGTATTTTATACACTGTAGTAAAGTCATGCATTGAAATTGTGTAATTTATGTATAGTATAAAAAAGGTACATGGAGACACACACGCACACGCACACACCCATCCTTCAATATGAAGCATTTCACCTCAGTAGCTGTGTATACCACATACCACTTACAACACTCCTTAAAAATGTGGTGCAGAAAGGGGGTTGTGTTTCTTATGATATGCATAAAGTAACACAATGCAACAGTCAGGACAGTCAGGGTTTTGGGTGGGTCTTTTGTTGTTATTTGTTTTGAGACAATTATCTCCCTAAGTTGCCCAGGTAGGACTTAAATTTGAGATCGTCCTGCCTCAGTCTCCCAATGTGCTAGGAAAATAGGAAAGCATGACCACACCTAGCTAATATTCTTTTAAATTACCTTATTTCTTAAGAAGATTGTGACTTATGACATAGGGCACTTTCAGTATTGACGAAGTCTAGGCCAATCTAAATATCAATGCTCTAACAGAACTATGAATAACAAAGACAGTTGTAAAGTTGTTTTCATTTGTTTTTTGCCCTAGCACATTCCTCCACAAAGAAAAGAAAACTCACAAAGAGAAAGGCAGTGAGAATAATTTGCTTATGTCGCCTTCAAGACATACATACGCTGTTCACCTGTCTTGGGTCAACTTTACCTAAGACAATACCTAAGCAATCTGAGTCAGGAAATGACTTCTCTGTGCTTTTGTGACACCACTTTCTCTGATGCCTCGCAAAGCATACTGTCAACATTTGTGTTACCCTAAAATACTGATAAAGAATGGGGTGGACAATAGGATGAGTAACTTAACAGGTAAATCACTCCCAATACCTCCAGACAGCACTATGTAACAGCACTTTTAACTTTTCACTCTTCTTAATCTGATCCTCTGACTCTATAAATATTATGGCTTCTGTCTAGATGTCCCCCTAATACTTCATGTGGTTACAGGTGGGGCTTTTCAGAGATGATCGGATCTACAGTATGTGATTGATTCATGGTGCAATGCTAGTTTAAGGGTGGATACAATTTAAGGGACAGAAAGAATCTTGTAGTTAATTACTTGTAGTCTTGTCCTTTGCTTGCTTTGCTACCTTCTGCCTGCCAGGAACTGTTTCTTCTCTCCAATGCCCTCTGCCACACCATCTTGCCTTAGAGCTGGCCAAGTATGAAGTGAAACCTCTACAAACTGTGAGCTAAATAAACCTTTTCTCCCTTAACTTGTGGGTGTTGGACATTTTGTCTCAGGAATGAGAAAAGTAACTAAGACAATAAATTATATTATATAGAATTCATCAGAAATCATCTTTACTTTTTACATGCACTTTCCCAAAAAAAGTGTATCCAAGCTCTTGCATATGTGGCCACCATCATTATCTATCCTTGCCTAACACAATAGCAAATTAACTGTCCATTAATATGATAATTAAAATGACATTTGAAATCATATCCCTAAGTCTTTCTGCACCAGAGTCACAGTAACTCAACTTTAAATGTTAGGATGAAGGAAACTAGATAAAATAATAAAAACTGTACACAAGAAACCATTTTACCAAAAAAAAAAAAAAAAAAAAAAAAAAAAAAAAAAATAGAGGGGCTAGGGATTTAGCTCAGCGGCATAGCACCTGCCTGGCAAGCACAAGGTCCTGAGTTCGATTCCCAGTACCAAAAAAAAAAAAAAAAAAAAAACCATTTTAGTGAAGAGATGACTCATATGTGGCCTGTCCTTTGAAGTATGCATACTGCCACTGCCTACATATGTTCCCATGAGTTCTGTAAAAGAATCCTTTATACAGATGAGAAAATCCTTACCTACTATTTGGCCACGAACTGCATCAGTATCTGAGGGATTTAGTTTGCATAGATCCAAACGCTGGTCTGCAAACAAACAATTCAAAACTTAACCCAAGGAAAGTGAACTAGGGAGGAAGGCAGGAATTCTGTATTCAGCATTCAAAAAAAAAGGTGCCTCCTAAGCTTTCTTCGGTTGCATTAAGAGGCAGAGGAGCATTTGGTTCTTACAGCCAGTGTCTTTTAGCCGGCTGATGGCGTTGGAGAGCAGCCGCACGCAGCCCAGGAAGCCAGCTCCCTGCTTCTTATGAATTTTCTTGTGGTTCCACACGCTGATGGTTATAGAATCAGTTTTCCCAACATATCTGAAAGGAACAGCAAATTTTTGTGTAACTGTGTTTCTGAATTATGATAATCTCATTTATCAGACTGACTTAGAAATCCTTACAAAATAATGTTGGCTCAGTATCCCACATCAAACAGGTCTTCAATAAACACACACCTAATTACTGTCCTCTGGCAGCATTAGAATACAGTAAGTTAAGCAATGAGCAAATGGAAATAGCCATATGATAATAAAAATCTGTAAAGAAGACTTATTGTATTCTAATATTACCATAGGACAGTGATATATGTACACATCCCCATCAATAAAGTTTAACAACAAAAAATACTAGCTTGTAATAAGGGATTCCATATGAACTCACAGGTCCATCCAAAGCACACTCACTAAGGCATCAGACCCTACTCACTCTCTCTGTAAGTGAACCATAGTGAGGGACTTTCAGGGTATGAAATGGCCAACACTGTCACAGCTGGACCCTCAGTGGAACTAAAACTAAGCAGGAGAATATAACTGCTACTAAATATCCCACTATGCTTGTACATAGTATAATTTGTTTTAATAAAAAAACAATATTCATTCAGTATTACTTTGATGGAAATTTCTTAGCAGGGACATGAAAACACATAGGTATATAAAATAGTGATCTTTAAAGTGTAATGTATTCTCTGAATGAATATATAAAATTATTGAGTAATTTGTGGGCTTATGTACATTCAATTATACAAAACTATATATTCTCCTGCAGAAGAAAATGTTTGTATTAAAAGTCAAATATTTAAAGATCAATAGAAATATGTGATCATCATAATACATTTTTCAGGTAAAAACTACAACTGGGCTTAGGGTCTTACTGAAACACCAAAGTATGCTGGGGACATGAACTATAGCCTCACAGCCTTTTCCTCTGCTAAAATGCCCAAAGCACTGAAAAGTCTGGGATCACAGCTACATAAGGAAACCCTAAAAATCTATGAAAATATCAAATGTAAGAACTTCCAAGTACATAAATTGTACAAGGAGGCAATTCTGTAATTGTTTGGTCATCTACTTTTGCTTTCACCAAAAGCTAGCAATTATTTTCTTCCTTAAACACTTTTTTTGAAAGCCAGACAACTACTCTCCCAGCCTCCCCATATGGTTCACAGGACATTAACTCACAGATCATAGTGCTGATTCCACTTTGGGTCCAACGTGTTTTTCACAGTGTCGGTTGAGTGGCACTGCCCAGAGCCGTCCACAACAATCTTAGCAAAAGGGTCCGGGAGTCCTAGGAGAAGGAGGATAGCCACACCCAGATGAGCTGACAGGGCAGTCAAGGAAGCCACAGACACAGCATCCGGGATGGAGGAAGCTGCAAGATCATCTAGCATGGTGAACAGTTATTCCTGGGATGTTTTATTCTCTGCTTTAAGGTTAATTTCACTTGGAAAAGCAAATTATCACTGTTTAGCACTTTTTTCCCCTTTAGTTCTAGAAACTAGTCCCAAAGCCTTCATGCTGAGTTACATCCCCTTCTTCTTTGAGACAGGCTCTCCCTAAGACACTAAGTTGTCTGGGATGGGCTTGAACCTGCTTCTGCTGGAACCCATTACAGCTGTGTGCCATCACTCCTGGCCACTATTTAGCTTTCTAAGAGAGACTCCCAGTATGACTGTAGTGTCAAATTTTCAGAACACAAAAAGCTTTATAAAAATAGGCTTATATTTGAATTTCTATCTGTGATTATCACTATTAAGTGGGGATAATTAATGGAAGAAAAAGGTGCCTCTAATTAGTTGTATTTATACTTTTAAAAAATTACGGTCCTAGCAGTCTTCCTGGCATGGTGGCACACGTCTGTAATCCCAGCACTCTGGGAGCCTGAGGCAGGAGGATCACAAGTTCAAGCCCAGCCTGAATAACTTAATGAGACCCTGTCTCAAAATAAATAAAAAATAAAAAAGGGCTAGGGACATAGCTCAGTACAAAGGCCCTGAGTTCACTGAGACAGCAAGGAGTCTCCAGAAATCTTGTGTGCTGACCTTTGCCTGTCCTACCTACAGAAGCAAGTATAGTATTCATCAAGTCTTAATTTAGTAAGTCCTTAAATGCTAGTATGAATCAGACAGGTTTATAGAATCGGGCATGGGGGAAGATGTGAAGGTTTTACAGACAGAGCTGGATGTTAGCCACCTCTCCAGAGCTTCCTAAGTACTTGGGTAGAGCCTTTGGGCCTAAATTTCTTCACCATTAAGGTGTTAATAGCACAACTTAAGAGTTGAGCGGTGATCTTGGGAGGATCAGAAAGTGTGAGGAATTTAACACTGCAGGCATCTTCTTTATAGCAGGTGAAGTTCTTATATTAAGGAGCAATTCTTTCCTTCAGAAAAGGACTGTTCATTTAGGTTCATAGTTCCTTTAATTAGAGAGCTTTTAAAATGTGATCTAATTTATAAAATTTGATTAACAACTTTTTTCAAACCAGCTATTTTATTTACAAATGTCTCATTTGCATTTCAGTTGAAAATATTTCATCCAGCAGAAAGCAGTACTGTATACTGAATAGGAGACCAAGAAAACCAGGGTGCAGCTGAAGAGGAGAATGAAACACAAGCTTTGACAGGATTTTAACATTCTGTGTCTTTCACTAGGAAGCCTTGATGCTGGAAAATGAAATCTGTCCAACCATGGATTTTCATTCCAAGACTTTCAAGAAAATACACCAGTGTTCTTTAGAAAGCTTAACATTTCAAAAATACACAAATAATCTTAATAGAGCAAAAATGGTTGTTTACTTACTGAAGAAGTCTTTCTTTGCAAGATTCTTGGCACACAATACTAAAAACAAACAAAAATATTGGAGTTAGTACTTATGGACATGGTTTCCAACATAGCTAGCTTGTATTTGCAATGGAAAAGAAAATTCCAAAAATTATCTTTGCCAATGATTTGTCTTTCAAATTTAGTATCATACTAAACAAAAACCAGCAACTATGTAAAAAATGCTTTCTCTGCAAATTGGGAGTCAGTTACAACAATTCTAAAATCTTTAAAACTTAAAAATCTTACTTTTAAATACAGAGATTTATCAACATGCTCTTACACTACACAGGATCCTATAAAACTGAATTCAAATGAAGATTTGAACTATTTACCTTTATAGCAACTAATAGCAAGCAAAAAAGAAAAATTTTTTTTTTGCTGTTCTGATAATAAACACGAAGTGCTGGGGCCTTGCACAGGCTAAGCGGGAGCTCTAGCATTGAGCTACACCCCAGGCAGTAACACCATTTTGCAAATGTAATTTTGGTATGTTAGAAGATAGCAAACAAGGGGAAAATAGTAGAAAATATGGAGCTATTATCAGAGCACTATGGAAGAAAACTGACAAAATCTGTGTGAAGAATCTAGTACAAGCTGGGCATGGTGGTGCACACCTGTAATCTCAGCACTCTAGGAGGCTGAGGTCAGGGAATTGCAAGACTGAGTCCAGCCTGGGAAACTTAGACCCTATCTCAAAATATTGTAAAAACTGGTGAGGAAAAAGCCCTGGTTTTAATCCCCAATACCACCAAAAAATCATTAATCAATCAATCTTGTCACCAGAACTATTATACAATTAGTTTACTATGTCAACAGAAGATATACCACGTACTTTCCTCTTTTTATAAATTTATCTAATTTATAAGAATACATTATATAAACACTATTTTACAAAAATGCGTTCATATATACTGTTACACAAACTTTCCACTTTGTTTTTGCATAACAACTTTTAGATATAATTTATATACAATTCACCCATTTAAAGTATATAATTCAATGGTTTCTAGTGTACTTGTGGGGTTGAATAATTATTACCACAATCAATTTTAAAACACTGTCATTATCTTCAAAAGACGTACCTCACCCATCAGCTCCTCATTTAACCTCCAACTCTCCAGACCTGGGCAAACTATAGGCTACTTTGTGTTGCTAAGACTTTGCCTGTTCTGATCATTTCATATGTGCAGGATCATGTGCTGTGTGGTCTTTTCTGACTGGTTTCTTTCACTCAGCATAATGTTCTCGGGCTCACCCACCCACTTTGTCACATGAATCAGTGCTCCATTCCTTTTTCCAGCAGAATGATCCCTTTTATGGCTACACCACAATCTCTTTTCCCATTCATCAGCAGATGGACATTGGGTTGTTTTTACTTTTTGGCTATTATAAATAATCCTGTACAAATTGTTTTAGAAATGTGTGTTTTGTTTGTCTTCATTACAAAGAAGTGAGTAAAACGGCTTCTGGAGGGCACCATAAGGTAACTGTATGTTACACATTTTAAGGACTTTCCGGACTTTTTCCACAGCTCAGCACCACTTGCCATTCCCATCAGCTGGGAGTGAGGGTGACAGTTGCTCCTCATTCTTGTTACTGTTTCTGTGGTTTTCTATCTCTGTGGTTTTGATTTGCACTTCTTTCATGACTTAATACTTTGAGCATCTTATTCCTAACCAGTATATCTTCTTGGGAGAAGCTGTCTTGTTTTGGCTTTTTTCCCCAATCTTTTCTCAACATCAAACTGAGTTGTTTTTGTTACAGCCATTGAGGCATTCAAAGTTGTGAGAATTTTTTATTCTATAGAGTATTCTAAAAGCCTTTATCAAATACATTATTTTTTCCCATTCTATGGGTTTTCTGTTTACTTTCTTAATGGTGTCCTTTAAAGCACTGAAGTTTTACTTTTGATTAAGTCCAACTTATCTACTTTCTTTGGCTGTTTGTGCTTTTGGTGTCATGTCTAAGGCAGCTTTGTAAAACATTTTCTCTAAGAGTTTAACACTATAGAACTACACAATTATTGATAATAGCTAAAAAGCAGGAATAGTTCAGATGCCCATCAGCTGATGAACGGACTCTTTCCTTAGCTCTTAAACATACATTTAGGTCTATGATGCATTTTGAGTTGGTTTTGTTTGCAATATTGAGGAATGAAACCTGGGCCTCAAGCATGCTAGGCAAGCACTCCACCACAGAACTACAGCCCCAGCCCACTTTTCAATTATATTTCAGACATTGTCTAGTTAAGTTACTGGCCAGGAATTTAGTATTCTCTAGCCTCAGCCTCCAAGTAGGTGCTTGGTAGAGTGCTTGCCTAGCATGTGTGAGGTTCTGGATGTGATCCCACCACAACAAAAAACAAAGACTTCATAAATAAATTTAAAATGAATTTTTAAAATCTCTTTTCAATATTGAGTATTCCCATTCTTAAGTGTAGCTTGTTTACCCATTTATTAAGTTCTTCTTTAATGCCCATAAGTGAGGATTTAAAAGTATTTTTTAAAAGACCCGGACATTTCTATTTCATTTTATTCTTTCAATATTTTGGCGTTTATCACTACTGTGAACTTTTGTTGCACTTTCTAATTGTTATTTGGATACAGGGGAATTATTAATTTTTAATTAACCATCTTTTAGAACACCCCTCACATGGCCTATAAGGCTTTGTTTCATTCAAATTCCCTTTTCCTTCCCAAAGCTTTGAACGCTTCAATGGCTGTCACATCAAACTCTTACGTGTACAAAACTGAGGTTGAGATCTTCCCATGTAAGACCCTGGTCCTCTCCCAGGATCATTAGTATACCAGCAGCCCCATCAACAGCACCAGCAGACCCTTGGGGTCATCTTTCACTCTCAAAATCTTTCCCAAGAGTGGTTAAATCATAAAATGGAAAAGGTCTTAGTAATATTAGCAAACAAAAACTCTTGCCTCAATTTTGTGTTAAGGTCAATTTGGGTCACTGTAACTCTAATTTGGTTAAAAGTACATGATTTTTCCAACCAACATAATTTTGTGATCTTGTGCTACAATTCTTTGTCTGCTCTAGGTGGTATAATAATGACAGATAACGGTAACTCCTTACAGCATCAAATCGCACTATCTAGATCCACCACATGCTCTTAAATAAGTTTATGCACCAACTGTGTGTGTGTGTGTGTGTGTGTGTGTGTGTGTGTGAGGGTCTAGAGATAGAACAGTACGTAAAAAAAAAAAACCTTACAGAAAACTAAGCTTATTTTCCAGCACAGACCACTCCACCCTTCCCACAAACCTGAAGTGTGCCTCACCTTGGCCAAGGCCCAGCCCTTGCATCCAGCACATTCCCAACCCCACACTACGGCTTCCCTCACACTGGGGCTATGGGAGCCAATGACACGGTGTTCCCTAAGTATCTGGAATCATGGAAGGCAAGTGCTTTACTCACAAAAGACCAAGGTCACAAGAGCACATTCTGTGGTTTCACACACTCCCAGGAAGGACTACAGCAACAGAAAATTAGTGTTTTGTTCTAGCTTGAGAAATGTTCAATTTGTGTCACAACTTCACTGTTCTGTTATCTGCTGAGCCTGGAAATTTTTGCTGTACTTTTTTTTTAAGTACTGGGGATTGAACCCAGAGTCTTCATATTGTATATTTCCTTAACCCTTTTTTATATTTGTTTTGAGACAAGGTGTCACTAAATTGCTTAACCCTGTCCTAGCCTCCTCAAGTGCTGGAATAACAGGCATGTGCCACTAGCTGTGCTGTAACTCTTTAGTCCTCTTTCTTCCTCATAGCTTTATGCTTCAAGTTCTGTAATTTCTTTCTTCTGACCATCTCTGAGACTAGCCCTGTCCTCTGCCATGCCCACTCTCTTGTCTTTAGCTTCACCACTCACTATGACCATCCTTACATGAGGCTTCTTCAATCCTCCACCACTAGCCCAGCTTTGTGTTTCTTTCTTTTTGAAATGGGGTCTCACTATATTGTCCAAGCTGGAGCTAGTGGACTCAACTGATCCTCCTGCCTCAGCCTCCCAAGTAGCTGGAACCACAGGGCACACCAACACTCTGGATCTTTTTTCCCCTAGTACTAGGGATTGAACCCAGGACCTTTACTGAGCTAAATCCCCAGGCACCTCCCCACCACTCCGCCTTAATTTTTATTTTGAGACAAGGTCTTGCTAAGTTGCTATTGTTAAGTTGTCAGACCTGAGATCAAACTTTGATCCTCCTGCTTCAGCTGTCCACAGTGCTGTGCTTACAGGCATGTGCCACCATGTCTGGTTTGGATCCTTCTGCTTTTTTTTTTTTTTTTAACAAACAGACATCCATTTACAAAATAGCATAGAACAATACAAACAAAACTGAGTTACAGACAAAGTTGTAGGAAATTAACAATGGTTGTTGTATTATTTATTGATATCTTCAAAGTGGTTTCTCAAGAAAACAAATAGAGACATACAAGATTGATTAAACAAGTAATCATTAACTGTTCCTTTCTGCAGAGCAATAGAAGACAGCAGTACAACTATGTTAGCTATCCTGTGTATGCATACTTACATAATTTCCCCTTCTTTCTCTTCTCTTTTCCCACACCCCAGTTGCCCTTTACTTTTGAGCATTTTCCTTTTGTTTCACAATGTCAATCATACCTCCTAGTTTTTATTCACTCTTTCAGGTCTTTACACTAGTGAGACAATACGATTCTTACACATTGGATCCTTCTTTTGAAACTCTATTTTCATGTTCTTATGCTGAAAGAATTCTAATTCTGAATATCCTCCCTAGGTTTTAAGCCTCTACTATCGTTTTATTTCCCACTATTCCCCCAAGTCTTCCTGGGCTCCTCTGCACCACTGCCCACGCCCAGGCCTCTGTTCCTGCTCCTCACCTCCCTAGAAGACTCTTCCTCTGGCTGCCACACTGTCTTCCTAGCCAGCCAGCTCCCTCCCAACGAAGCTCAGTCAGCACGCTGAGAACATTGCCAATAGGGTCAAAATGAAAAAGAACGAATAATTTAGTGGAATTTCATAAAATGGAATTAATTTTAAATGGTTGTTCTTTGTTCTGAGGTTATGGCTATCAATTTTCATGTTAAAATGCCCTTTCTTTAATAATATAACAAAACATGGTAATAGTTTTGACAGTAACTTGGCCAAAAAAAAAATTTGGCAATAATATGTTAATAATATGTTATAATAATATGTTAATACATAAATGTTTTGACAGATCACTGATCTGATTGTTGCTGAGCTGTTCCCTCCTTTTAGTCCTGTTTACTTCCAGACTAATGGTTTTAGCATTCAATGCTGACTTTCCATACAGGTAGCACTCTCCCTGCAGCTAAGGCCCAGACATGGGCTAAAGTGCTGGCTATGCAACAGGCATGCACCAGGAACCTTGTGAGGAATGAGAAGCAAAAGTAAGCCAGAAACTGACAGCAATAAAAAACAGAAAAGGAAGTCAGCCATGGTGGCACATGCCTGTAATCCTAGCACTCTGGGAGGTTGAGGCAGGAGGATTGCGAGTTTGAGCCAGCTTGAACAATTTAGCAAGACCATGTCTCAAAATTTAAAAGGGGGGGGGGAAATTACACTATCATTTCAATAGTTTAAAACATCTAAATAAAAAATTTTATTCATGAGAAAATATAACTCACTACCTAGAAGACCTACCAATACATGTGTTGGCTGTCTATTTCATCTAACTTTTAGTTCTAAAACTTATTTTTAAAAGTTTCTCAGGGTGGGGGGGGGATCCTTCAAGCTACAAAAAAAGAGTAAGAACAGAACCCCTGCTAAAGACAGAAAATAAGGTTTTCTAGTCAGTTTCCCTGCCGTTCCATGTTCAAGGTCACTGTGCCAGAATCCCTAATCTGTTAATTCTACATAAATTTAAGAAACCTTCATTTATATTAAGAGAGAGAACTCCATTGCAGTTATAGCAACACACTCAAAATACCAAATAATTCATGCCCGTACAGAACTGAACTCCATGCCCTTATCTGTTTACTGAAATGCATTTTTCCAGTCCTTCTCATGAGTTTGTACACACACACAACATACACATTTCCACTATCCAGGCACTATCAATGACAAAATGATTTCTTCTTTGCAGAGAAAACTGCCTGTGTTAAAAAGACATTTAGCAACCTCTTCCCACTGTCCCTTCTCGTTTTGGAGGTGGAGTGAATTTTTGGCAAACAGATAATCCTAAAACACCCTCCTTGCTTAAAATATAGGTAATATACCTTCATTTTCCGTAAGTGCAGTAATAACAAGGAAACAACAAACTCAGTAAACAACTTGAAGCCAGAAGTAGGACAGAGTACAAATCCTACCGCAAGACCTGCAGTTCAGTGAGGTGGTGCTGCTTTGGGGAAACTATCTCCCCTATGAGGCAAGGCTGACTCCACGGACTGCCTGCAGACTTTTTTTCTTTTTCTGTGCTGGACACCTCACACATGCTAGTAAAGCACTCCACCACCAAGCTGCACCCCTAACCTCTGAAATTTTTTTAAATGTTGCTTTTTCTATTCCCAGGAATCTGGTTGCAGAGTCTGCAGTCACTGAAATTGGATGACCCTTCCTGGGTTACAGCCTGCAGGAAGCAAGTCCCCAAGCTATGATAGTATTTTCCCACATTAGCATTCTCCCAAGTATTGCTAACACCTTAGCTTTGGAAAATAAGAAATGGGTTTCACTTACAGCCTGCCTCTATAAGACAATACCTATCTATCTTCAGATAATGTTTGTTTCTTACATAAACCCAGTGAGATGTTTCTCAACCACCCTGAGTAGAACAAGAGCATCTGGCTTCAGGGTTATTTTACAGGCAGAAAAATATTCTCTTGCCTTGGGCCACAGGAAAATTCAGGTTTTCATTAGGAAGTTTTATTTAAACACTCTAAAAGCAACCACTTCCTTGATCAGTTAATGCAGTCTCCCTACAAGTTTATTTTTCCTTTCAAATCTCCCTTATTCAAATGTCATACATATAATAATGTGTATTAATTCCAACAATTTTGCCCCCCATGTCTAGGATCTCCTATCTTCTGAAAAGCTCAAGATAATTTTACAACCAGGAACTAATGAACACTTTGCAACTGGAGCTTCTAATACCACCTTGGGAAGCAGACTGTCTCTCAGACAACGATTTGACCCAGGGACCTGACAAAAGCAGTGGGTGACACATACAAATGAAATAGCAATGGTCACTTTAGAAAATGTTGGGAAAATTTAAAACTGTAATCTAACTCCCTTTAGAATAACTAATAATGACACCTAAAAAGTTATTGAATGCTTACAGTGTAACCAGGCACTATACATGTACGATCACGTTTACTGGACAGCACAATCATGGTGCTATCACTGTTATTAGGTTCCTTTCACTGGTAAGAATTTGGTAACTACAATCGCATTTAGAAAAAAGCTTCTAGGATGTTTGTTTGTTTGTTTGTTTTTCAGTACTGAGGACTGAACCCAGAGCCTCTGCACACAGGGCTACATATCACTTCCCACCCCACCTTTTTCTGAGACAGATCTGGCTATGTCACTAAATTGCCCAAGCTAGGCTTGAAACTTGCAATTCTGCTTCGGTCTTCCAGAGTACTGGGATTACAGGCATGAGTTACCAAGCCCTGCTAAAAAGCTGCTGATTCTGAATGAATTTATTTATGCACTTAGCTAACAATTACTGATCAATGTTTATACACCAGTTCATACCCAAACCCAGTTCTATGCTCTGAGCTCACCCACAGGAAAAGAAGCAAATGCTACTGCCCATAGGATACTGCCAGGCTTGAGGGTTTGACTTTTAAACACAGTGAACTAAGATCACTCCTTTTTTTTTGTTTGTTTTATGGTTTTTTACAACTGCTTAAAATTGGCCTCTCAAGTTCAGAATATCCTCCCTAAGGTTGTATAATGTAAAACTAAACTTTTCGAGAAGTAAATAAATTTTAATGCCCCAAAGCCTGTCATTAAGTACACTGAATTTGATCATCAAAGTGACTGAATTAAATCTATCATTAGTAAACAATCCAGGTTAATGAGAAGTACTCCACATAAATCCAAACACCCTCACCTAACACACTTTTGAAGAGCTATTGATATATATGAAGGGCCATTCTTTTGGTGGAACCATTATTAAATAGGGTGGTAAATGCTAAGAGAAAAAGGGAAGCTGAGGATTTGGCAGCAGGTGGGGGGACGGGGTGGCTAGAATTAAGTAAACTAGTCTACAATCTGAAAATCAGATCAGACCTAAAAGAGACAAGGGGGGAAAAAAAAGCAATAAATAATAGCAAGAGTAATTACTGTTGCCACATTCTCTCTTAATTACTGTGCCACCAAACAAAGCATTATTAATTTCATGTGTGGAAAGGTCAACAGAAAACCCAAAAGCAAGGACAAAGCTTAGCAAGGTAATGAACTGCAGAATCCCACACATGACTATGAAAACCCCAGGAAATATATATCTAGAATGAAGTTCCTTATTTTTTCCCCATTTATAACTTCACATTGACAGTTCTATAACACTAAAGTGTCTAAAGGCATTATTTTACATGTTTTAATAATAAAGTCTTTTATAATTATTTGGTTAATCATTCGCATCACAGTATATAAGTCAATATAAAATCATTATGCTTCATTTAATGGAGAAAAATAGCAGTTCAGAGAGATTAAGCAAACTGCTCAAGGTGACCCAGCAATGTTATTGATAGAGATAAGAACTGATCCATCTCATAAATGAAAAACTCCTAAATTACTCAATTATGCTATTGCACCAAGACAAGCTCATACTGAAAAAGAGATAATCTGTCACAACACTAAAATTTTCAAACCAGTGTGGCCCACAATGGATTCAAAAGAGCATTTAAAACTCTTTTTAAAATCTACCACACTGGTACAGAAGGATCACTACAAGTTCGAGGCCAAAATGAGTTCAGGATGGGCTACAGAATGAGTTCAAGGCTGCCTGAACTGCAGAGCGAGATCCTAAAAATTATTAAAATGAAATTAACCACAACACACCAAGTCCATCCTAGGTATATACTCTATGGAAATGTATGTATACATGTTCACTTACAGTAAAAGGGGCATAGCAGTACAGTTCACAGAAGCCCAAGCCCAAGAACTACTGGAATATGCATCACAGTACAATGAATAAAGAAGCTGTGGTATTCACAAAATGGAACATTATACAGCAATGAGAACAACAAACTACAACACATATTTATGAATGAGTCTCACAGCGAAATATTCAATGAACAGCACAAGGCAATCATATCGTACAATGCCATTTAGACAAAGAATAATAACAAGCAGAACTGACTAGTGACTATCCTTGAGCAGGACAAGGTAAGGACTGGAGAGAACCATGAGGAAAGCACCTGGCAACTGGCTGTGTTTTCTTCCTGCCTTGGATGCTGATTACACATTTGTGTTCAGTTTGTGGGAATTCAGTGAGCTGCACATTAAATATTTATAAGTCTATCATCAATGGAACAAAAGAGAAAGTCCAAATACACACCCATTTGCCAATCAATTAATTTTTTTTGAAATTTTTATTTCATTTTATTTTATTTTTATTTTTTTGAGACAGGGTCTCGCTCTGTAATTCAGGCCAGTCTTGAATTCACTGTGCAACCCAGGCTGGCTTCAAATTCATGGTGATCCTCCTGCCTCCGCCTCCCAAGTGCTAGGATTACAGGCTACACCATCACACCTGACAATTAATTTCTATGGTAGGTGCCAAAATAATTCAATGAGGAAAAAGAAATACCCAGCTGGAGTTAATGGGAAATCCTGGTGGGCAGAGATTAACCTCAACTCTTACCTCACACCACACACGAAAGTTGACTAGAAATGGAGCACAGATTTAACATAAAAACTAAATACTGTAACACAAAAACTGGATACCATTAAGAAAAAGAAACAGAGAGAAACGATTTATAGTACATGTAACAGACAAAAGACTTGTATTCAAAATAAAGAATTCCTATAACTCAATAATCAAAACAAAACTAATCCAATCTAAAAAGGGATACTTTGGGGCTGGAGGTGTAGCCCAGTGACAGCAAACTTGCCCACCATGTACAAAACCAAAAAAAAAAAAAAAAAAGCTTAAAAGCACCAACAAACCATAGTGCAATAACATAGGATGATAACTGATATATTCAGTTTGACAAAAGGCTATTTTTAAAAGACATACAGGGTTTCAAAAGCATACAGGGCTCTAAGAGAAATGGCTGCTCCCAACATCTTCAGGGCAGAAGGTAATGAGGTGCTGAGACCCACTACACTGACAGAAAGATGCCAAGGGTATGGGAGCCACTGACAGTTCCCAAGGGCCAACACAGAAACAGTCTGAGTGCTAAAACAAGTATAACCTGAACTATAAAATTGAGGTTCATAAGCCCATACTGACATTAATAAATGATTGAGTAAATTAATAATGGGATATGAAGCAACCTAATGAGAAGAACTCCAAATACATTATGTAGCCCCTCGGCCTCAGGAAGTATGGCTGGAATGCCCACTGCTTCCAGGTGGGCTGTGATAGCAAGTGCCTTCCAAAGAGTCCAGTATGGAAGGAAGGAAAACACATTACTTTATGTGAAGAAATTTGACAAACAGGACCCCAAGCAGGTGACCAGGATCAGTATCAACAGTTGTGCTGGTAGTGTGTACTGTGAGGTTGTGCTGCTGGCATGTACTGTGACAAGCCAAGATGTGAACATCATGTCCCCTCTGTGCTCTTCCTCCCCAAAATACACACCTTCCTTCACAACTCACGTCTAATCACAAGAAACACATCAGACGAAGTCCTGATGGTTTACGTCATTAAAAACAAGGGAACTCTGAGAAACTGTCACTAACAAGAGGAGCCTCTGGAGACAGGACAACTACATGTAATGTTGTATCCAGGATGGGATGCTGGAGCCAAATAAGCCATTAGGTCAACACTAAGGAAACATGAATGAAGTGTGAATTCCAGTTAATAAAAGTATATTCATATCGGCTTAATATACATGCAACACTCATATTAGGTGTTAAGAAATGAGGAAACTGAGGTGGGGGAAGCTTCCTTTATTATCTTTGCAATAATCTGTAAATCTAAACTGTCCTCAAAAAGAAAATCTACTGTTAGAAATGTCAAAACAAACCAAAAAAAGATTAAAAATAGTATATAAAATGTGACTCCTTTTGGATAAGATTGTACCTGTGTGTCTTCCAGATAATATGTATTAAAAGTCTGAAATGACAGAAACTAGCATGGTATAATTTAATTTATTTTTTCCTCCCCAGTACTGAGGATTGAACCCAAGGCCTTTACACTGAGCTACATTCCCACTCTTTTCTGGATTTCTTATTTTCATGTGGGGCCTTCCAACTCCTGAGTTGCCCAGGCCATGTACAAGCTTGAAATCCTCCTGCCTCAGCCTCCCACAGACCTGGATTTACAAGGATGTGCCACTATGCCTGACTTAGTTTCTTCCTTGGTTTGGTTGTAGTCTTTAAATTTCCTTCAAAGAATAACTATGTGGAAAAAACCATTAATGGTGAAAAATTAAATCTCACTTCCTAAATGAAAACATTAGTGTGACTTTGTGGAAAAGATGGTAACATCAGCAGCAAGCACTCTTCATGCTTTTCTCAGCCCTGTGGTCCATGTGGTAGTTGTTTTCAGTTCCTGGAATCTGCTCAGATGATTAAAATGCCACTTAGGATTCTCACTATCCACTAACTCAGAGTCAAACATGGCATTTTCCTACGTTAGTCCATAAGTGCATTAGAGGATAAAAGAATCACTGAAAAAGGAATGACACTGAAGTCAATAAGTGCATAAAAATACAAACCTTTGAAGGCCATTTGAATATAAAATTTCTCAAAAGCTAATTCACAAAGTAGTTTTCACAGAGCACTCAATTACTCTGTTAACTGTATTGCTACCTGAGATCTTGTGCCTTATCATTATTCAAGGGAAAAAAATGGCAGCACTGCATGGACAGCCAATTTCCCATTTCCAACCTGAGTAAAATGGACAGCTCAGGAGGTTGGAGCTGACAGGGTGAACCTGAACTGTGGCTGCCTCCTCCTCACAGTACCAGAAAGCCAAAACAAACACCTCTAGCTCTGCTCAAGGCCAACACTCCTGCCATTCTCCAGTGGGGAGTCTGGATATTGAGGCCCACTAGATAAGAGAGGTCACTGGAGGAACAACTCGGGCACAGGAGCTATGGGGTTGGCTCTGCCTCAAGCTGCAAGACTGAGCTTGGATCACAAGTTTGAGCCCAGCCTGGGAAAGAAACAAAGTGAGACCCTGTCTCAAAAATAAAAAAGGGGTGGGAATGCGGTTCAGGGCAAAGGCCCTGGTTCAATTCCCAGTAGCAGTTAAAGAACAAAAAAACAAAACGAAAAAAACCCTGAGCTTGGGAGCTTGCATGTGGGGTACAAAGCAGTCAGAGTGATTGAAGGACAAAGCACATCCAGTGTACAAAGCAGCAGCCTCTCGAAAGCCCATCTCTACCTCTTCTCACATCCCCACCACCTTTCCTGGGAAGCAGGAAACCCCAGCTGCAAGAATGAACATAGAACTAAAATTCCTCAAAGCTTTACAGGAAGACACATCATGAAAGAGAAAAATAAACTCAATAGAAGTGCTTTCCTCCTAAAACAGAACATTCACATTCTTTATAAACATCCGTAGAATTCATGACTCTATACTCAGCTACAAAAGAAACTTTAACAAATTTCCCAAACTTGCAGTCTGAATTTATTCACTAAATGTAATTTTTAAAAATCCATACCAAATATATATTCTAAACCTACATATCAGAAAATTTTCAAACAGCTTTTCATAGCTCTTGGATTAAAAAGAAAGTCAAAATAGAAATGAGAATGAAAAAATTCTATATTAAAACACAGGTTTAAATTCATCCATAACAGAGAAAGACTGAAAACAGCTACGTTTCCAAATCAAGAAGTTTAAATAAATGAAAATAAAGCAGAAAAAATGAAATAACGGCACACTAGTGAAAAGAATACAGAAGAGCTATTCATAGTACCAAAAGCCAGTTCTTTTTAAAAATTAAAAAAAGAATAAACATATATATAAGAAAGTTTGAGAAAAAAGCCATAAATAGAAGACAAAAGGAAGAAATAAATCCACAAGAAGAAATTTTACAAATGATGAAGTGCATATCACAGGCACAACTTTAAACCAAAGGATAGAATGAAAAACTGCCTAGGCACAAATGAGTTGTCTAAAAATGGACCCAAGAACTATGAAAAGCATGCCCAGTAACCATAGAAGTGAAAATGATCATTGAAACTCTTCCTTCTGACACAAGGCACTAAGCTAGGTACCTTTATAGGAAAACCTATCAGGACTTCAGAGTATAGACAGTTACCATTTTATAAAACAATCTCACTTCATAAAATAAATTAAAAATTAAGGGAAACCACCCCAATTAAATTTATGAGATTGACACTGAAACCAGGATACCAAAAAAAGACTGAAGTTACAGTCTGTGAAGGATGCCCCTATAATTCCTAACGTCTAGTCTACTCTCCTTCCAGGCAAATGGAAGACTTATATGATACCACGTGACTAAAGTGCCTAGAGCAGAAGTGGTGTGCAGTATGTCACTTCCAGGCCACAGTACACCACAGCAGATAGGAAGTCTCCTTGCCTCTGGTAAGCCTGAAACTACCCTCCAAGATGGTAAAAAAAAAACTGCCCCACTATCTCACAACATGTGCAAAACCTAAGTAATAATTACTGGACTTGGGAGTAAGTAGAAAGAAGTAACATAGGGACAGTACCAGGCTTGGGGCTGGTGGAAAAGGGAAACTTCAACCTAATGTATTTATTTATCTTGCCAGTCCAAGAAAAAAGGTTGGGCGTGCTGGCACATGCCTGTAATCCCAGCACTCAGAAGGCTGAGGCAGGAGGCTTACTGCAAGTTCAAGACCAGCCTGGGCTACAAAGTGAACTACACAGGTCAGCCTGAACTACACAGCGAGACCCTGTCTCAAAAAGACCAAAAAAAAAAAAAAAAAAAAAAGAGAGAGAACAGACAAAGGAGAAGAAAGTCAAGAAAGAGACAAGAAAAAGCTCATCTAAAATTTAACATTTGGAGAAGAATCTCACTGTGTTTATAGGATTTTAGAGTGGAAAAGCTCTTGTGTTGTTGTTATTTGTTTGTTTTTCAGAGTCTTGGTATGTAGTTCAGGCTGGCCTTGAACTCACTATGTAGCCCAGGCAGGCCTCTACTCACAGCAATCCTCTTGCCTCAGCCTTCTGAGTGCTGGGATTACTGGTGTGTGCCACCATGCCTAGCAAGAAGAGCTCTTAAAATGACCCTTTTGACAGACACAAGACTAAACTACTGCTTATTTTTTTCCATTTATCTCCTTTTGAAATTATAGATTTATTTTTTTTTAAAGTTTCTAGGTTTTGGTTCTAGTTTTTGCAGGAAGCAATGGCATATTAGACATAAATTTAATAATTAATTACAGAAGGAGTATAGGTCAGGCGTGGTGGTGCATGCCTGTAATCCCACTGCTGGGGAGGCTGAGGCAGGAGGGACATCATGAGTTTGAAGTCAGCCTAGGCTGCATAGTGAGTTCCGCTTAAACATAGCAAGATCCTGTCTCAAAAAACAAAAGAAGGTACAAATGGCCAACAAATACATAAAGAACTCTTCAACACTGTTGAGCATTAGATAAATGCAAATTAAAACACTGGGATTATATTTTAAGCCAGAAAGAATGGCCATCATTCTTCATCGAGAAATCAAATAATAACAAATATTGGTGAGGCTGTGGGAAAAAGGACCCATTCCACACTGTTGGTAGGAATGTAAACTAGTACAACCACTATGTAAATAAATATGGCTATTCCTCAAAAAACTAAAACTAGAAGTTCCATTTGACCCAGCTATTCCCTTTTTTAGGTATCTTCCCAAAAGAGTTAAAGACATTATGTTACAGTGATATATGAACATCCATGTTTATAGCACCACATATGTCCATCAACAGATGAACAGATAAAGAAAATATGCTTTACACAGTGGAGAACTACTCTGCCATAAAGAGGGATAAACTTAAGTCATCTGAAGGAAAATAGATGCACTTGGAGAACATAATGTTAAGTGAAATAAATCAGATACACAAGCTTAAATATTGCATGGTTTCTCTTATACGAGAAACCCAAGTTATAAATAAAGAGCAAAACAAAAGATATACAGTAGGAAGTAAGCACATAGATTTCTCTCAAGTGGGAAGAGGATCAAGAGATGGAGGGAGAAGGGAGGGAGAGAAGGGAAAGTGGATGAAAAAAGAATTAAGATGTGTTATGTGTTTGTACCAACTCCATACAAGGAATATGAACATTATATACACCAAACAGGTAGTAATAAAAACAAATAACCAGAAAATTTTAACTATAAAACAATAATAATTGCTAATATTTATTGTGAGCTTATTATGTGCCAACAACTGTCAATAAATCCTCACAGACTGTATAGTATCTAGAGAGAATCAAGGTGAGTTAGATTCTTAAATTTTTAAGATGATGTTTCACTAAATTGCTAAATTGCCCAGACTAGGTGTGAACTTGCAACCCTCCTGCCTCAGCCTCCCAGAGTGCTGAGATTACAAGTGAGTTAATTACTTGCCCATGACCACACAAGTTGTGAGAAAAAACCTTCAGTGTCTCTGACCCTGGATCCCAAATTCTACCCTGCACCATATAATGTAAAAAGTTTTGAAACGATGTATCATGGTGATAAAATGACATACAGTATAAGGAAGCCACAAGGCTGCAAAGAAACATAGTTTTTAAAAGCAAATAAATGTGACTTAAAAAATGTAAAAACTCTTCTATGACCTGCCTCTAATTAGAAGAAAAGACAAAGCTGAGGTAGCTTATTAAATATGCATTTTAACACAACAGCTTAAAATAAAATGCACAAGTCAAAAAGCTCATGCTTTTTAAGAATACAATGCAATGATCTTCAATATACCCACAAAGCAGTCCATTCATACCACCATGTAATTTTACCACATTTTCACGATCCCCAAAAGCAGCCTAGTGCCCATCAGTAGCCATTCCCCAGTCCCTGGCAACCACTAATACACTTTCTCTCTCCATGTATCTGGCTATTCTGGATATTTCATGTAGGTAGTCACAGCGTATGTATCCACTTATGGCCAGTTTCTGTCTAGCATGATGCTTTCAAGTTTCATTTATCTCACAGCAGTATCAGGATTTTGCTTATTCATAGCCTTATATGTAGGTCTATAATCAATTAGGAGTTAATTTTGGACATAATTTAAAGTAGAGGTCCAACTTCATGTACATATACATGAAGATCTACAGTTCTTCATATAGATATACAGCTGTCATGATACCACTTGCTGAAAAGATTATTCTTCCCTGCACCAAAATGTCTTGGCCTCACTGCTGAAATTCAATTTTCTCCAAATACAAGGACTTATTTCTGGATTCTTAATTCTATTCCATTGCTCCATGTGTCTACTGTTATTGTCATCATAGCTTTGGAGAAAGTTTTGAAAGCAGGGAGCCTAAGTATCTAGTTTTTTGTTTTTCAAGATTGTTTGGCTATTCTGGATCCCTTGCATTTTCACATAAACTTTAAGATCACTTTCTCAAATTGTTCCCCTGTCCCACCTACCCTCCAAAAAACTTCCTGGGACTCTGACAAGTATTATATTACACTTGTCTCTTAGTCTGGGGAATCCTGCTACCTTAACAATATTAAGTATGTTAATCCATGAACATGGACTATCTTTCCACTTATTTAGGTCTTAATTTTTCAACCTGGAGGGGTGGAGTACTGGGGATTGAACCGAGGACCTTCATACTGACCTGCATCACCAGCCCTTTAAAAAAAAATTAAAACAATGTCACACTAAATTGCTAAATTGCCCAATCCAGGTGCGAACTTGCAATCCTCTAGTGCTGGGATTACACACTGGAATTACAGTCTCTAGAATGCTAGGACTACAGGCCTGCAACACCAAGCCCGGCATCAACAATGTTTTCTAATTTTTAGCACACAAGTTTTGCACTTCTCTTTGGTGAAATCATTCTTTTTTCTTTTTACTTTTACATTTTGTGTTTATTTTAAAATTTTTATTAGTACATATTTGCAGTGCATAATGTTTACATTCCTTGTGTGGGCTTGGTATATGTATATAACACATTTTAATTCCTTTTTCATCCACCTTCCCTCCCCTCTCTGTCCCTTTCCTCCATCTGAAGTTTACGCTTCAGTAACTTTAGACATGTTTATTGGCTTCTTGCCTCCCTCTTTGAGGTCTGCCAGGAGAGCAGGGATAATTTTCCTTTAGCAAAACTTGTCTCTCCGTCTCTGTCACTGATCTGTCTAGCATGATGCCTAGCATGATGTCTCTGTCTCTCTCTGTGTCTTTCTGTTTCTCTCTCTCTCATTAGATTAGATGAGGGTTTATTCTTTTGAAAAACCAACTCTTCACTGATTCTTTGTATTGTTTGATATCAATTTCATTGATTTCTGCTCTGATCTTTGTAATTTCCTTCCTTATACTAGCTTTGGGTTTGGGTTGTTCTTGGTTTTGTAGTATCTTGAAGTGTATCATTAGGCTATTTATTTGGGGTTGCTCTGCTTTTGTGATGAGGCATTCACAGCTATACATGTCCCTTTTAGGACTGCTTTCACTGTGTCCAATAACTTCAAGTATGTTGTAGTGGCATTATCATTTAGTTCTAGAAACTGTCTTATTTTTCCCTTGATTTCTTCTGTAACCCACTGTTTAAGAGTTGTGGTGCACACCTGTAATCTCAGCACTTGGGAGGCAGAGACAGGAGGATCACTGTGAGTTAAAGGCCAGCCTCAACTATATGGTGAGACCGTGTCTAAAAAAAAAAAAAAAAAAAAATCATACTGTTTAGTTTCCATGCATTTGCATAACTTCTGTGTTTTCTTTTGTCACTGATTTCTACTTCAATTGCACTATGATCTGCTAATATGGTTGGTATAACTCCAATTCGTTCCCATTTATTCAAACTTGCTTCGTTGGATACCATGTAGTCTATTTTGGGGAATGTTCCATGTGCAGCTAAAAAGAATGTGTGTTCCATTATCTTGGGGTGGGACACTCTGTAGATATCTTATTAAGTCCATTTGTTTGAAGGTTTGGCTCCAATTCTTGCATTTCTTTGATTTGTGTATTTGACTGTCTACTTGTGCTAATGGGACACTGAAGTCCACACTATAATTGTGTTTATGTTTACCTGGTCTTTTATGTCCATCAGTACTTGTTTGTGAAGGTGAGTGTGCTGTTGTTCAGTGCAGATATGTTAATAATTATCTCTGGTTATTAGAATGTCCCCTTACCCAAAATATAGTGACTTTCTTTGCCTCTTTTGATCAGTTTTGGCTTGAAGTCCACTTTATCTGTACATAGGATACACCTACATCCACTTTTTTTCAGGTTCCCACGACATGGAATATTGTTTTCCATCCTTTGATTTTTAGCCTATGAGTTTCTTTTGGGGTGAAACATGTTTCTTGTATACAACAATACCACTGGATCTTGTTTCTTGATCCATTCTGCCAGTCTATGTCTTTTGCTTGGGGAACTGAGACCATTCAAACTGAGGTTACTAATGACACGTACTGACTTGTTCCTGTCACTGCCTAATTTTTCCGTTACTGTGTCTTTATCTTTCCCTTCTGCTTAACTGTTCATGCAATCTGGTATACTCTTTCTATTAGACAATGATGTTAGCTTCACGGTCTCTTCCTAGGATATTTTGGAGTACTGGTTTGGTGGTCATAAATTTCTTGAGGTGCCCTTTATCATGGAAATACCTTATTTTTCCATCAATTTTGGAAGATGATTTTGCAAGATATATCAGCACAGGTTAGAAACTGTTTTCTTTTAGGGCTTGAAACACTTCAAGCTCTCCTGGTTTTTAAGGTTTGTATTGAGACATCTGCTATAATTCTAATGAGTTTACCTTTATAAGTGATATGTTGCTTTTCTCTAGCCACTTTTTAGATTCTGTTCTTGTGTTGGATTTCTGGGATTTTGACTATGATGAAACACAGACTGGTTTGTTTTTGCTTTTGGCTATTTGGGGTTCTATATGCTTCACTTGAATTAATTCATTCTCAAATTATATTGTATTCTTTCATGCTGTTTTAAATGGATTTAATTTTTTCCTCTGCACATTAGTGGGAATCTAATTTTCAACAGATTCCACAGGAAGCAAGAGTTAGGGGAAATGGTGGGACTTGGAGGTGTTGGTGTGATGAAAATTAGCAATACTTGACTGTGATGATAGTTCTAGAATATACTAAAAACCAATGAATGGTACACTTAACAGAGTAAAATGTTAGGGCTGGGGATGTAGCTCAGTGATAACATGCTTGCCTACCATGCATGAGGACCTGGGTTTGATACCCAGCACCACAAAAAAATTTTCAACCAAGGATGAAATTTTATGGTACATGAGTTTTATATTGCAATAAAAGTGAGAGAGAAATACAGACAGCAAGACACAAAGCCATTGAGCACACAAAACAAATTCTTGGCATTTCATATTGTTTCATTTATCTCAATAAGAGAAAAGTTTCACTTCCTAAGGCCAACATTAAAAGTACACTGTTAAAATACTGGTGACTTACTTGGAAATGATCCCTATCAAATCAGTCTAAAACAAAGTTTGATATGACTGCCATAATATTAAACTAGAGGAAGATGGAGGAAAAACTGCGGCTCAATTTTGTGAATTATTAAATGGAATGTTGACTGAGTACATTTTACATTGACTGAAAAATAACCTGCCCTCTGTGCAAACCAAGCAAAAGTCTTGGGCAATGATTTCAAAATTCTGGGAACAGTCTCTCAGCTAAAATCCCTGCTTCCTATGCTGAATTATTTTTCAAACATTACCAAAATCCTCTTGCCTTTTCAAGGATCTCTTCTTCCTATAAACTGCCTTCTTTGGAGCTCAAAGCACAAAACCCAGTTTCTCTAGGTCTATTTTACAGCTGTATCGTCCAAGTATTGTTGACGTAACAGTTCACAGACAGCAGCACAGCAATCTTCACCAGTGCTCGTTTCTTAGTGTTACATGCTGTCCCCTTCTGTGAACCTAACCAGTATTTCTTTTCTTTTTTTTTTTGGAGACAGGGTCTCACCAGGTAGTCCAGGCTGGCCTTGAACTATGTAGCCCAGGCTAGCCTCAAATTTGCAGTAATCCTCCTGCCTCAGCCTCCTGCCTCCTGAGTGCTGGGATTATAGGCGTGCACCACCACACCTGGACTTACCAGTGTTTCTTGAGCTGGACTATGAGCTCAACAATAACACACGGCACTGGTCATCATCTATGGCAGAGCTAGATTCTATCCTAAAGCGCTTCACCTACATTACCTGCTGTCCTCCCTCCACAACCCCACTGAAGAAACTGAAGGTCTGAGAGGTCACTGGTCCATGGCTGCACACAATGAAATACTAACAGGTGACTGAAATACTGTTCATTCCTCAGGTTACACATAAACCCTACCTACCTCTTCCCTGATAGCTGGGACCAACAATGACTTCTCTCTCTAAAGTATTTACTTCATGCCTTTGGCACATAAATCTAGACTATCTAGAATTTTCTTAAGTAAATTTTCCCCTGCTTCCCTGCCACTCCTCACCATGCTGGTGATTAACCCAGGGCCTTCAAATTGAGCTACATCCCTAGCCCTTGCTTATTTTGAGAAATAAAAAAGGGTCTAATTAAGTTGTTAAACTGCCCATGGTGGGTTCAAACTTGCAATCCTCCTGCCTCAGCCCCCCAGAATGCTGGGATTACAGGCACAAACCACCACACCACACCTCCAACCAGATTTCATCTTTTAAAGCAATTGTATTTTTTATTTATTTATTTTTTTTGGTACCGGGAATCAAACTCCAGACCTCGCACTTGCCAGGCAGGCACTTGTGCCACTGAGCTATACCCCTAGCCAATTAAAGCAATTTTAGATACACAATCAAGTAAGCAAAAGGTTTAAGGAGCTTTCACACACTGCCTGCTCCCACTACACACAGCCTCCCCCATCAACATCCCACACCTGAGTGGTGCCTTTGTTACAATCACCCTATCATTACCAGGCACAGCCCTTCATTTATATTAGCGTTCTCTCTCTGGGATGCACAGTCCATGGGTTATAACTGTGTAGTAACATGTAGTCATTCTTATAGTACCATACAGAATAGTCTCCCCGCCCTAAAACTCTGTGCTTTGCCTAGCCAGGCCTCCCTCCTCTGAAGCCACCTTGCAGCCGTCAGTATTTTCTATACTGCCTTTTCCAGAATGTCCTAAGTCAGAATCATATAGTATATGGCCTTTTCAGACTAACTCCTTTCATTTAAAATTCTTACAAATCAATAATAAAGAAAAGTAATCTAATTAAAATACAGGCAAAGGATCTAAACAGACATTTTGCCAAAGAAGATATTCAATTAGCCAATAACCTCTGTAAGATCAACATCATCAGCCATGAGGGAGATGTAGCCAAAGTTATAACAAAATACCATTTCATACTCAGAATGGAAAAGAAAAAAGATTGACAAATTCAATAACAAGAACATGGGGAAACTGGAACTCTTCACATGTGAAACTGGCATGTAAAATGATACAGCCACTTTATAAAACAATTTGGCAATTCCTTAAAATGTTGAGCACAGAGCTACCATATCAATCTTTATGTACAACAGAGTACTCAAGAGAACTGAGAACATTTGGTCACACAAAATCTTATCATGAATGTTTGCAGCAGCATTCTTCATCACAACAAAAATGTAGAAAGAACCCAGATGCCCATCATGTGATGAATGGATAAACCAAATATGGCAAATCCACACAGTGAAATATTATTCAGCCATAAAAAGGAAACACTCATACATGCTACAACATGAATGCACCTCGAACACATTGTGTAAAAAGAAAAGAAGTTAGATACAAAAGGCCACATGTCACACAATTGTATTTTTAGAAAATGATCAGAATAGACAAACCTATAGAGACAAAAAATAGGACAGTAGATGCCAAGGGCAAAGGAGAAGAACAGGGAAGAGCCTGTGAACATACTAAAAATACTGAATTGTTACTTTGAAGAGTAGGGTTGATGGTGTGATAATTATATCTCAATTGAAAACAAAACTGATTTGAAGACTAATCTCTCTAATGTTTATTTCTTACATGGCAAACCCTTTTATCTTATTAGGGAGTCATAAGTCAGTGTTTAAAGTACGATGCTATGTGGAACAACAGGTGTTAAATTCTTTAAACAGGAATAAATACACAATAGGCAACTACTATAATAGTATAAAACGTAGTGTCCACCCCATCTGAGTTTTCAGTTTAGCTAAACAAAAACCAGCCAAGAAAACCAAACAATAGTGCATAGACCACTTTTACTAACCACATTTAATTACTCATTAAGTCATATCAATTCATCTTTTGTAATCTTTTAAGTCTATTCTTTCCATTTCTGCTGCTTTGCTCAGTTCCAGGCAACTCTTTATCTTGTGTCTGGATTATTACAATGGGTACTGGCATCTCTTGGCTCTAATTCATTTTCATCATGAAATAATTATTTGTTGGGTAAATGAACAAAACACTCTTCATTATATACCTACCCTGCATATAAACCTCTAAGCTTGGCACTTCTTACAAAATAAAATGTAAATTCCTCAAAAAAGTACTGTACAAGTTTAAATGCCCAGCATTTATCACTGAAAACTTCACTAAGCCTGTCCCATCCACTTTGAGATCTTATCCCCATTGTCCTAGCTAAAGCTCTTCCCCATGCAGACTACTAGGAGCATGTTTCTAGAGTTTCCTTTAGCATTTTCTATGAGTGTCTTCTACCGCATGTGTGCCTTCTCCACCCTCTGCCTTCTTTCCACTCAACCTGACCCTGATTCCTCACACTTCTGCAATCACCTGGCACCTATCCTTTTCTGACCTACAAAGTTCCCCCCGCCTTTTTTTTAATTACCTACCTGTAGAACTCCCCAAACAAATGCTAAACTCACTGGATGTGAGATCCATGCCAGGGTAATCTGAACACTGACCCCAAGAACCAAATTTCACAATGAACTGAACAGGCAGGATTCAAGATCTCAGGGAACAGAACATTCTTTGTGGAATGATCTGAGGTTTGACTTGTTCATCTGTGTGGAGGTGAGAAAGGCTGGGCGTGGAGGGGCTAGTAAGTTTTGGACAGATGGAGAGGACACAATGTCAGAATCAGGAAAGGGGGCATAGCCCATCCCAATGCCCCTGAGCCAATCACTTTTGTGCTTTAGAGCAGATAGAGACTGCAGACACAGACTGAACCAAATCTTTAAAGTACAACTAAGCCCTTGTTTTGTCTTCAGAAGCCTTTCAAAATGTTACACTGTTTATAAAATCAGGTTAGAAAGTAGCACTGACCCACTTAATTCTGGTCTGCCCAGGGAGAGTCTACATTGCCCTGTGACTCACCTGTAAAAGGATCTTGAGTTAGCTTTTCTTTAAACCCATCGACTTAGATCTTTTACCCTATGACTATTTTCCACTCACTTAACTTGAACCTTCAAATAGTGTGTGTGGTTAAAAGGGGCTCATTCATATTAGTAACAATATCACAAATGCCTTAAGCACATGCTGCCTTCAAAAAATCCAGGTTTTACTTCCAGGAGAAAAAAGCATGAATTCATGAAATCTAATAACTAGAGAAAAACATATTTTCAGAGACATGAAAAAGTGAAAGCCAGTTTGGAAAGAGACAGTGAGAAACAGGTAGATAACTGCTGATGTTTCCCATGGGCATGGTCTCTCCCCAGAAGTGTTTGTCATCTATAGCTGGGAACCGGCGGTGCAAAGTGGTGGGCACAATGTAAGGTGTTTGAAGCAGGGCACATTAAAACAAAGCTCTTTAGAAAGAGCTCTTTAGAAGCTCTTTAGAAAGTTCTTCCACTAACGATGAAGATCAAACAATCATAGGGGTCAAATAAGTTGATCATGCCTTGGGAGCTGTAGGTCTGCCCCTTCTCTTCTCTCCTGGGGGGAGAAGTGATGACCTCTTGCTGTCAGAATCCCCTTGTTCCTTCCTGCCACACAAATCCATACCTCTTACCATCGCTTCCTCTACAAACACTGAGAAACAGGAGATGGAGAATGCACTACATTGGGAGTGGGTGTAAAATTAACTACCTCTGTTAGTTACTCTACTCTCTGTTCTGAAATACCAAAAACAGCAATCCTCTCCTTACCAGAGGATTTGTTTGCTGAGGTTCAATTACCTGTGGTCAACCACAGTCCAAAAATGCTAAATAGCAAATTCCTATTTTGAGAGAGACCACACTGACATAACTTCTATAGTTATAACTGTCCTACTTATTATTACTTACTGCTGTTAATCTTTTATTGCACTTGATTTGTAAATTAAAGTTTATCACAAATATGTGCATAAAGGAAAACACACAGTATATATAGGATTTAGTAGTATCCTTGGTTTCAGGCATCCACTGGGGGTCTTGGATCATAACTCACATGGATAAAAGGAGACAAGTATACCCCAGAATTTATCATTGAATACTCAATTTACCTAGTAGCATGTAAGCAAGCAGTTGAGGTTCGTGTATTTAATTTCAATTTTCTTTTCCTACTACTAATAAAAAATATTCAATGCATTTAATACTTAATATAAGAATTATTTTCTTAAAGCAAAGATCATAGGAGAGGGTAATTTTTCCATACAATACTTTCACTGTCCTACCACAAGGTTTTAATGCAAACTTAAAATGCTGTTACACACACAGAATCTACAAAGAAGTTCTTCAGATCTTAAGGTAACAGCTCTGCTTTATATCGGATTGGCAAACTACCTTCAGTTTTTATAAATAAAGTTTTATTGGGACACAGCCACAACCATCAGTTTACTTAGTATCCATAGCTACAACAGTAGAGTTGAGTGGTTGCCACAGAGACCATATGGCTGCAAAGCATAAAATATTTACTATCTGGGCATTTTAGGAGCTTGCCTGCAAAACAAAAAAAAGTAAGAAAAACACATTCCCAAAATACTACCCTGGCTTTTGACCATTTATTTACATGGATTTGAAATACACACAAAACTTGATGAAATTCATGCAATGCATATCCACCAAACTTGAACCAGATGTAAGAAATAGTCATTCCACAAGAACCCCATGAAGCATTCCTCTCAAATTGCTATACTGTAGTCTACTAAAAAATATTTGCAGAATACCAAGTAGAAAATGAAAGAAAACTTCCATGTGTCTCTCTGGGAGTTGGGCATTCACAAGATTCTACTAAAAAATATTTGCAGAATACCAAGTAGAAAATGAAAGAAAACTTCCATGTGTCTCTCTGGGAGTTGGGCATTCACAAGATTCTGCTCAGCCTTGGCTCAGGGAAGTCTCTACGCAAATTCTCAGGGAACGGATACGGGAAAGTGCCTTTCTGTACCAGTTAGGGCTACATGAGAAATAGGATCATTTCCAATTCACTCCAGCTGCAAATACTAACTAACTAAGAAGTTCTCTAAAGCCATCCCAAGAAAGGACCCATCTCTGCAGTCAGAGACGGATGAAAATAACCCTCTCACACCAGTAGTCTGGAGGAGTGGAAAAACAAAGCTTTCAGGAAATGCTGAATTTCCTACAACAGCCAGGACTTAACAAAGGTCAGAAACACATGGAGGGAAGCAATTATAAAAAAGCAGTTGTATGAATTATTTTTTACAACTATAGTTCTCGTCAGCAAGGAAGATGGCTGATAGGTTTCTACATCAAGGAGACACAAATTCATTACCTCCCTCATATATGTGTAAAACATGCCCTGCCAAATTCTCTTTCCAGACCTCTGGCTTCTATCCCACTTGAGTTATGACTTTTCTATGTCTCTGTATCTCAAGACTGGTCACTTGGATGCCTCTGTGCTGCACACCCGTGCCCTGGCAAGCACGGCCTTCCTCCCCCACAGCACAATCCTCCCATCCTAACCACCT
Source organism: Chinchilla lanigera (assembly GCF_000276665.1). Taxonomy (NCBI): domain Eukaryota; kingdom Metazoa; phylum Chordata; class Mammalia; order Rodentia; family Chinchillidae; genus Chinchilla; species Chinchilla lanigera. Next base: position 14,828,274 of record NW_004955460.1, read on the forward strand.
CCCACCCTCACCTGGACATGGAGCCCTAACCTGATGAGCTGGGACCCAGGGCACATACCTTTTGTCACTCCACCAGGGCAAAAGATATGTGTGCATTTTGAAATCACTACATCCTGGGTTCAAATTCCACTTCAACTGTGGGTCAGATTACTCAACCCTCTCTGGGCCTTCATTTTTTCATCTGTGCTATACAGATATTTCCTATTTGTAGGGATTATTGTGAGCATCAGAATAGTGATTCAATAAAGGCAGTTGTTACTTCTATTTGTAACTTGTCTTAGTAGTTACTATTACTACCACTCTCAGGAAGAACTTAACATGTTTGGCAATGTGATTGTGACTTTATTCACTTAATTTTTACTTACTAATCTTCACAGACTTCTGATGTACACAATATTTATCCCCACTTTATAAATGTAGCAACTGAGACAGAGGGGGTTAAGCTAGTTGATTAAGAAGTGATGCAGGCAGGCCTCCAATCCCAGGCATTCAAGTAGAGTTGACCGTCATTATTCATGGATTCTGCACTTATAAATACACCTTATTAAAACATATTTGCAACCCCAAAATCAATCCTCATGGCTGGGTTTGGTGGCACTGCCTGTAATCCCAGTATTCTGTGAAGATAAGGCAGGAGGACCAAAAGTTTGAGACCAGCCTGAAGAACCTAATGACAGCAAGACTCTGTCCCCTCCATTCTCCCTAAAATTACATTTTATAAAAAGGGCTGGTGATGTAGCTCCATGCAAAAGCTCTAGATTCAAGCCCCAGTGCTAGAAACACACACACACACACACACACACACACACACACACACACAAAAAAAAAAAAGCTGTGGCACTTCCCTAGGCATTCAGAGGTATTTACAGACACAGACACAGAAGCAAGCTCACATACCACATACACATGCAATCAACTCATCCCAAGTCTATGTCCCAAGCTGAGGTCAAACAAGGTGACACTCTGCTTTCCTATTTCAGTTTTCGTACTGCAAACAAGCAGCCTTTTGATGGTCTACTTAGTGTCATGCTTTGCATATGTTTGTGCTTTGTCTTCATGATTTTGCTCTGGAAAATGACCCCAAGCACAGTGCTAAAGTGCTGTCTAGTGTTCCTAAGCACGAGAAGGCCAGAATTTCGCTCAGGCATGAGCTGCAGTGTGTTGGCCTTGAGTTCAATGTTAATAAAACAATATATAGTGAATAAGTGTCTTTAAACAGAAACATGCATAACACAGGTTGTATATTGTGCATGCATAACACAGCTAATGACAATGTTGTGAAAAGCCAAGTCTGTATTTCCCGGGTGGTGGGGGGCAATGATTTAGTATTCACTAATTCAGCATTGAGGGTGATTTTATAAAACAACTACTGTAAACAGCAGAAATTACCTGTGGGAATTGCCCATAGCTGCCTCAGCCTCCCTAGTCGTGGGATTATTAGGTTCACACCACCATGTCCGGCTCTGTCAGGTCTGGTCTTCACCACACCTCAGGTATGACATGCAGACTCACACTAGAAGTTCTTCTTCCCTCGGCCTCCACCACACCATCCATGAAACACACTGATGGCGGGGTGGTAGTATGGACACAGGAAGAACAAAAATAAAATGAAGTGAAGCAGTAAATGTAGCGCTTCAATAATCACATTGCTCAAAAGAGGAAGAGAGAATTACAAGCTACACACTAAAAACACAGTCACACTCTCCTCTTCTCACTTCCAGAATTAGAAGCAGCTCTGATATTCTCAGAAATCATGACATTGCCTGGTACAGACGTACACACTTGTCATTCTAGCCCTCAGAAGGCTAAGGCAGGAGGAATGCAAGTTCAAGCTTGACTGGGCTCCATGGTAAGTTCAAGGTCAGCCTGGGCTACACAGTGAGACCCTGCCAGAAAGAGAAGAGAGACAAGAAGAGAGAAGGGCAGAGAAGAAGGAAGGGGAGGGGAGAAGAAAGAAAGAAAAGAAAAAAGGAGCTGAGCATGGTGGCACATGCTTATAATCCCAGCACTTGGGAGGCTGAGGCAGGAGGAGGATCACTGTAGGTTCAAGGTCAGCCTGAGCTTCATAGCAAGACCCTGTCTCAAAAAAAAACAAAACATAGAAAAGAAAGAATGAAAAAGGAGAGGGGAGGAGAAAGGAGTGGAGGGGAGGAGAAAGAAAATCGTTGTATTTAGGGAATGTTTGCCCAAGTGAATCACACACTCATGCAAGTAAAAGCTGCCTTCAGTCTGGTCCTCTCTAGTGCTGCTTTCCCTGTCCTCCCCTGTAAAGCTGCTCTCCCACTGCTTTCAGTTCTAGCTACAGACATGAGGTGAGAACACGGTAAGTGCTATCATCATATTAATATATTGAGTTCTGTCTTGGAAAATAAAGATCGTCCTAGAATATACCGTCAAAATTCAATAAAATGCCACAAAGCAACCAATATTGGCATTAAATTACTACCAAATTGCCAGAGCCCTATAGAAATGAAACCTAAATGCTAAAGAGATTTTCAATTTCATGCCTGAAATTTTCATACGAAAGTTATTTTGTCCCAAGACATAGTTTATTACTTCTATTCTTCTCACATAGAGAAGCTCTCTTTAAAAGATATTCTTTATTTTTAAAAATGTCCTACAAAATATATCACTATTTATGCATTTTTCTGTAAATATAGTCCAAGGGAGGGGAAAAAAACTATACTTCAAGTTGAATTGAGATAAGAAGCCAATTATTCAATTATGAACTATACATTTGCCAAAAATAAAAAGGTTCACAGTCTAAATATTAAAGGTTTGATAGATGTTCTATTATGTTGCTTGAATTTTCAAAAATAACTGAAAATGACAATTAACTTGTGAGAGTTAAATTGTGAGTTTCATGAATAGCTCTGTTGAAATTTATATACAGTATTAAGAAAACTAAAACCAATTAAAAGGAGTTATGTGAGTTGATCTCAAGAGTAAAAATCCAGTAATTGTTGCCTGAAAGTAGCCTTAAGTATTTCAGGAAAGCGGAGTTACAAAAACATTAGAAATACAATTAAGATCAAACTGAAAATTCATAAACAATCCCTTTTGTAAGAAAAGAAATTAGGGGCCAGCGATGTAGTACAAGCTGTGGTACAAGCGCCTGCTTGGCAAGAGCAAGGTCCTGAGTTCGATTTCTGGCAACCCCCCCACCCCGCCCAAAAAAATCAATGAACATAATGAACAGTTTTCTCTATCCTAAAGAGAAGGCCTATTAACTGAAACAGTGCCAAAACTGAACACACTTAGGGTGAGACATATATCAACTTAATTTTTAAATAACTTCAAGATAACTTAAGAATATGGCTCTGGCCAGGCGTGGTGGCACACGCCTGTAATCCCAGCACTCGGGAGGCTGAGGTGGGAAGATTATTGCAAGTTCAAGACCAGTCTGGGCTACAAAGTGAGCTCAAGGCCAGCCTGAACTGCATAGCAAGACCCTGTCTTAAAACAAAACAAAACAAAACAAAACAAAACAAATATGGCTCTAGTTAAAGACATCATATTACAGTGACAAATGACATCATATTACAGTGACTATCCATGCTTATAGTAGTATAACTTGTAATAGCTAAATCTTGGAAGTGGCCTGTATGTTCATCAACAGATGAACAGAGAAAATGTGATATTCACATACAGTAGAGTATTATTCTGCCATGAAGAAAGATAAACTTAAGTCATTTGTAGGAAAATGGATGCATCTTGAGACCATAATGTTGAGTGAAATAAACCAAATACACAAGCTTAAATATTATACAGTTTATATGAGAACTCATAAGTAAAGAGCAAAATAAAAGATATATAATAGAGAGTGAGGAGACAGTTCTTTCTCAAATGAGAAGGGAATCAGGAGATAGAGGGGGAGGAAAGGGAGGGACAGGGGATGACAGAAGGAATTAAGATGTGTTATGTACATGTTTCAACTCCACACAAGGAATGTAAACATTATATACTGCAAACATGGACTAATGAAATATTTTTTAGAGAAAAAAAATATGACTTTGGCTAATCAGGCATGGCGGCATATGCCTGTAATCCCAGCACTCTGGGAATGTGAGGCAAGAAGATCACAAGTTCAAGCCCAATCTGAGCAATTTAGGAAGAACCTGTTGGGGATGAAGGAGAGGGGACAGAGGAGAAGAGGGAGAGGGGGGGAAAAGGACAAGGGGAGAAGGGGAGGAAGCAGAGTGGGACAGGGAACAAGGAAACAAGCAGAGAGGTGGTGGGAGGGACAGGGTGAAGGACAGGAGATGGGGAGGGGACAGATAGAGAAAATGGATAAAGATCAATTTTAAGACATGTGAATTTAACATAAGCACTGGCACAGAAGACTAACAGGTGAATCTGAGCCAGGCTAAGCTTTGACAGGAATGATATCATCACAGCATGGAGGTCACACTGATTACTCTGTGAGTTTTCTAAGCAAAGTAGTGGAGGGAGTGAGGTGAAAACTTTAGGCAAAAAAAAAAACTTTGACCATGCCAGGAAGCTGTTTCCAAATGAGCGACCGCTGGCAGGCAGAGGGTCACTCACCTTGCTTCAATGGCTGCAATGGCTTCTACTGGTGGCCACTGTGACAGCAGCCCCACTGGCTCTGAGTTTCACCTTTATTCCACACTGTCCCAAGCCCCATCAGCCATATACCAATTTGAGCACAACCGGGAGTTCCGCTTTGCTGGTTTAATATATTTTTAGTACACACCAACGTGTCTGCCTCGGTGGTCCAGGAAATCCCCTGAGGTACCTGTGATTGGTTTTCCTAGGAGTTACCACGTTGCGTTAATTTTGAGGCATCTTTCCTTTTTTATTTGTTTGTTTTTTGTGTGTTTTTTTTCCGGTACCGGGAATCGAACTCACGACCTTGCACTTGCCAGGCAGGCGCTGTGCTGCTGAGCTAAATCCCCAGCCCCTTTGAGGCATCTTTCACAATCTTACTTTTTCTTGGGGGCAACGGGGTGGGACCAGTAATCAAACTAGGTAGGACCTTGCACTTGCCAGGCAGGCACTTATGCTGCTGAGCTATATCCCTAGCCCCAATTTTACTTTTTTCATAAGATATTTTTTGTAGTGCAAGATTATACAGGACACAAGGTTTTTCAGGACCATAAATATTTCATAACAATAATAACACCTATAAATATTAATCAAGTGCCTAACTACCATGTACCAGCAATGGGCTAGGTACTTAAAATTAAACTAAGCACCTAAAAGAATGTTTTCTTAAAGATCTCAACATAGCCATGGAGGTGAAGAGTAGAGACATGAGCACTTTCAACATGGAACTTTATCATCTCATGGTTCTGAAGCTTGAAGTGTAAGATAAAGATGCTGGCAGCATTAGTTCCTTCTGAAGGCTGAGGGCCAGTGTACTCCAAGCCTTCCCAGCATCTGGAGGTTTGTTGGCCAGGTTTGGTGTTCTTCAGCTAAGGAGCATCACCATGATCTATACCTTCACGTTTACATGTGTTCCCCTGTGTGTCTGTCCATGCCCCAACTTTCCCCTCCGATAAGGATACCAGCCTGGTTAGGTTGGAGGTCCACCCCATTCCTGCATGAGCTCATCTGAAGCAACTGTATCTACAATGACCTTGTTGCCAAATGAGCTCACACTCTGAAATGCTGTGGGTTACTTGGAATCTCAAAATACTAATTTTTTTCTTAAAGAGAAAAAATAAAACAAAATTTCAAAACAAAATAATAGGAGAGTAACAATAGTTAATACATTGCATATTGTTATCTTTAAATTAGTAACTAAGAGTACAAGATATAGGCATTTAATTGTCCAAACAACATTAGCACAAACCTTTCCTTTCAATGAACTAAGAAATTAGTGGTAGTATAACTAGCTTAACTATCTTTTATATATATATATAAATAGATATATATTTTTTCTTTTTGCTTTTCCCTTCCTTCTTTTCTCCATTCCCCCATCCCAGTTTCTTTTTCCTTTTAAAGTTTTTTCCCATTTTACAATATCTATTGTACACTTTGGATCTTAATTTATTCTTTCTTTAACATACTAATTTTGATGGGATATAATTCCACCGTAACAACCTCTCATTTGCAAACTGGAAAATATTTTAAAATCATTATTCCTAGTTCCGGTAATAGCAGGTGAGACAAGTCAGTCAGTTAAAGACAATTAAACCTGAAAGAAATTTTATTTATTTTAATTTTAATTTTAAAAATAAAAGGAGAAAAACATTAACAGACAACCTTTTACAAAATAGCAAAAGAACAGTACAGACAATACAGATTTACAAACAAAGCGGTAGGAAATTAACAATGCTTGTTGTATTACATATTGATATCTTCAAAGTGGTTTCTCAGGAAAACAGAGACAGGCAATATTGATCAATCAAGGACTCTTTGACAGTTTCTTTCAGCAAAGAAATAGAAGACAGTAGAACAACTATGTTAACTATCCTGCATATAAATACATACATACAAAATTTCTCCTTCTTTCCCTTTTCTTTCCCCACATCCCAGCTGCCCTTTACCCTTGAGTGTTTTCCTATCATTTCACAATGTCTATCATACCTCCTAGTTTAAATTAACTTAAACCTGAAAGAAATTTTAAAACAAAATCAACCTTAAAAAACCATACATCCAACAAGGTAGTAGTGAGGATACACTGAGCAGAGAGAGAATCAAGAAGCTAAGAGGCCTTTGCCCTTTGACCACTTGGGACAAGGTGTTGTCTTTAGAGCTTACAGAGTGAGGGCTAGAGTTCTCTGACTGCCAGGAACAATGGCCCTGTTGAATTCCCTCTGAGTTTAGGCAAGCCCTCACAAGGGCAGCCCTTGGGGACAAGGACTCAGACAGCAGTCCAGCTTTGTATTGAGGCTCTGCACTACTACAAGTAACTTTCCAGTAGAAATGACCGGCACCCCACACTATGGAGGAAACCAGCATGCTAGCTCCAGGCAGCCTCCTGGCAGCACAGGAAAGGTACAAACAGCACTGCAAAGACTTTACAATGGAACTGACCCTGAAACAACAGCCCAGTGAAGGCTGATTAGAGCACACGTCCCGAACTCAGCTGGGGCGATGCCCGCTAAAACAAACACACTGACGTTCTTCTACAATATTTACACAAGACATTGAGTTGTGTAATATAATATTCCAAATGTCCATGATATAGTCCAAAATAGATCAGCATACAAAGAACCAGGGCGATCAAAACTCATGCAGGAAGACAAAGATACAAATGCCAATCATCAAAAGCCTGGAATGACTATGTGAATATGACAAAGTATACTTCAAAGCAAAGAAAACTGTGAAGAATAAAGACGCACATTACATAATGATAAAGGGTCAGTTCATCCAAGAAAGCAATGTTGTGTGTGTCTACCTAACAACATGGCAAAAGAATATATAAAGTGCTGGGTGGTACATGGCTATAATCCTAGCTACTCAGGAAGCTGAGATAAGAACACTGAAAGTTCAAGGCTAGCCTGGGCAACATAGCAAAGACCCTGTCTCAAAATAAAATTTTAAAAACTATTTTTTTCCTGCCAAATAATGTATACACACTTGAAGAAAAGAAAAACTTATATGGATATTTTAATACACACCAGACATTAACTCCCAGTAAACTGACTGCTTTGTCCATATGCACATTAGGATTCCCATGTCTCAATTTAGTATTAAAATATTCATGTACATTTACATAAATTAAAAGAGAGATAGACAAATTCAAACTTACACCTGGAGACTTCAACACTTAAAACAATAATCAAACACCAGTAGACAGAGTGAGCAAGGACATAAAAGCACTAAATGCCACCAATAACTGGATCAATGTGACACTGGTAGAGCACTCCATTCAACCACAGCAAGACACTCATTCTTCTCACATGAAACACAAAGAACTGAAATCATACAATGTATGTTTTCTGATCACAACAGAATTAAACTACACTGCAGAGAAACAAACTTGAAGAAGAGGGGCAAATGCCTGAGAGAGCTCATGCCTGAGAATTTTTAAGAGATGAAAAATGCCAATCATAAATTCAAAAGGCCTAAGCAGAATAGACAAAAAGAAATACACACTTGGCTACATCACAGTGAAACTGCAGAAAATGAAAAACAGAAAAAACCTGAAAGCAGCCACAAAAAAGGGCTATTACTTCCCAAGTATGCTGACCAACTTTTTGAGCAATAATCCAATTGAGAAGAAAGGAATATCTTCAAGAAAATAACTGTCTCCCTCAAATTCTGTACTCAACAAAAATAGTTTTCAAGAGGGTCAAGATGAAATAAAGATTTTTTTCAGATAAAAAAAGCCTAAATTAGACACCAGTGAAGTTTTCATTGTTACGATCAGGAGTTGCTTTATTTAAAACACACATAAAGAACAAAAGAAAAAATTCACAATCAGTCGAATTTTTAAAGTAATTATACAATAAAGGTAAATTTAACAGAAGAATAAACAAAATAATCCACATTCTTCTCCTTATATTCAGGAGTTGTACCAACTGACTTATGTAGAGAGATGTAGGGCTTCTATGCATATGCCCATCATCCATCATCCTATAGTAAATATCTGTTCTGGAAGTTGAATCAATAAATAAATAAGGGCTGGGCATAATGGCGCATACCTGTAATCCTAACTAGCACTTGGGAGGCTGAGGCAGCAGGAGAACCTCTGCAAGTTTGAGGTCTCCCTGGAATACAAAGTGCGTTCAAGGCCAGCCTGAACTGCATAGTGAAACCCTGTCTAAAAAGACCAAAAAAAAAA
>NW_004955460.1:14837128-14882782 GCF_000276665.1 Chinchilla lanigera
ATAAACTACTTAAAATAAGATGGCACATACCCAATGCAATTACTATCAAAATATACCCTCTTTCATTGTAGAAATTCACAAGCTTATCATAAAATTCAATATGGACCCAGAAGCTACTATCTTGGAAAGTAGAATGAAGTTGGGGACTCATACCTACAAAATTCAAAACTTAATAGTAACTATAATAAGGACAGAGCAGTGCTGGTGGAAGAATCAATAGAATAGAACTGAGAGTCTACAAATTTATGGTCAATTCATTTTTTTTTTTTTGGGTCAATTCATTTTTTGCAAGATTGCCAAAGCCACTCAATGGAAAGTATCGACATGCAAAAAAACATGAAGTTGAAGCCATATCTCACACCATTCATAAAAATTAACTCACAATGGATCATATGCCCAAATGGAATAAGTGAAACTATAAATCTCTCCATGTGACTCCACCTCTCCACATGGCCCTGGATTGAACCCAGGGCCTCTGCACTGAACTAGTCTTCTTTATATATTTTGAGACAGGGTCTCTACGTTGTTCAGGCTGGGCTTAAACTTGGATAATCCTGCCTCAGCCTTAAAACTATAAAACTCTTAGAAGAAAATATAAGAGTCTTCATGATTTTGGTGCAGGCAATAGTTACTTACAAATGATACCAAAAGTATGAAAACAGAAAAAGAAATAATTTATGTCTTAGATACTTTTCTCACGCCTGAGACAAAATACCTGATGCTCAAAGTTATGGGAAGAAAAGTTTATTTAGCTCACATTTTGTAGAGGTTTCAGTCCATCAGCTGGCTCCAAAGCAAGAGGAGAAACAGTTTCTGGTGGGTAGAAGGTAACAAAGCAACAAGGGACGACCATAGCTCTTTCCATCCCTCATATGTTATCCAGGATACTTAGGCTGGTAACACTCACACCCTTATACCTAGTGCCCTTGATCCTAGCATTGCACCACGAATCAATTTCAACATCACACACTCTAGGCCTAGCCATGAAAAAGCCCCATGATCAACTTTCATAGATTATTATTAAAAGACAGCCACAGAACGGGAGGAAATATTTGCAAATCATATGTTCATATGATTGACTTATATGAAAAATATATAAAGAACACTTACAAATCAACAATAAAACACTACCCAATTTAAAAATGGATAAAAGATCTGAAGAGCATTTCTCAAAAGAATATATACAAAGGGTAACAAACACATGAAAAGACACTCAGGAATTATCAGTCATCAGAAAATGTAAACCAAAATCATAGTTAGAATGTACTACATAACGTTGAGGATAGCTAAAATTAAAATGATATTAACAAATATTGGTGAAAATGTGGAGAAAATGGAAATCTTATAAACTGCTCATGAGTTTATAAAACAATCTAACCACTTTGGAAAATAGGTTGAGAACTTTGAACACAGTTCAAAGTGCTGAGCACAGAATTGACATATGACCCAATAATTCTATTCCTAGGTACATACCCAAAGAACTGAAAACACATCTATATAAAAACTTACACATGACTGCTCATTAGCAGCATTATTTATAATAGCCCAAAAGAAGTAACTGAAGTCGGCTGATGGCTAAATAAATTATAGTACATCCATATAATGTAATATTCTATTATTTAACAAGGAATGGCATGTTAATACATGCTGCACTATCAATGAGTTTTAAAAACATTATGCTAAGTGAAAGAAAAGATCTGAGCCAGATGTGGGGGTGTGTGCCTTGTAATCCCAGCACTCAGAAGGCTGAGGCAGGAGTCTTATAAGTTTGAGGCCAGCCTGGGCTATATAATAAGTTATAGGCAGCCTGAATTACAGAAGGAGACTCTGTCTCAACACACACACACACACACACACACACACACACACACAGTATGATTACACTGATATGACATGTACAGTGCAGTCAAAGAGCAAGTAACTTAGTGATTGCCAAGGGTTAGGGGTAGAGATATGGAGTGACTGCTAATAGGTGGGAATTTCTTTTTAGACTGGTAAAAATGTTCTAAAATAAGATAGTGGTGACAGCTGTACAACTCCATAAATATACTAAAAACCACTGAATTGCATACTCTAAAAAGGTAAATGTTATGGTATGTTAATTATATTTCAATAAAGCTGTCACGTACTTGTTTCAAAATACACTGTGCATCTATTGTTTATCAACTAAATTAGCATCTGCATTGATAGATTTCTTTCCTTCTATAAATAGTAAGCTTAAAATTCACTGGTTAAAGAAACCAATGAGCCAGGCATAGTAGCCTGTAATCCCAGCACTTGGGAGGCTGAGGCAAAAGGATCACCACAAGTTTGAGGCCAGCCTGGTCTATATAATGAGTTCAAGGACAGCCTGAATTACATAGCCAGACCTTGTCTCAAAAAATAAAAAAGAAACCAAGGGACAAGGTGACCAAGATCTCAAGAGAAATTCAATAACGGAACAGAGACTACACCTTGGTCTAATTTATAGATGTGATATTTATAAAGAATAATCACTTAATGGGTACAAAGTCTCTACTTGGGGTGATACACTTTTTTTAATTTTTTGAAATATGATGGTTCCATGACATTCTGAAAGTCATCAATACCACTAAAGTGTATACTTAATGTTTTATTACTTGCTATTGTCTTTAATTGTTTGATCAATTTTGCATTCTTACATCCAGTAATCTGAGCAACTTCGTTGAAGATAACAATATGTAATGTAACAACCACTGTTAATTCTTTATCATCTTGTTTTGAAATCCTGTATGGTTTTTTGTAATTGTTTTTGTGTTGTTTCGTTTTTGTCTTCATTGTTGTTATTTTATTTTTTTCTCTTTAAAATTAAAAAATGGAAAAATGGCAAATTTTGCCATATATTTTACCAAATTTTTATAACGAATATTGCCAAGACACCAAAAACTGACTTTTATACTTTAAATGTGTGAACTGCAGGGGTATATGAATTATATTTTAATAAAGCTGCTTTTAAATACAGAGTATTCTTTTAAAGAGTTGCACTGCCAACACCTGATGGCATGTTATGAGGAAATACAAACATGGATTCTGTCAGTTGACTTAGAAGAGGATGGATACTGTGTAGGGAGGTATTTTAGGAACTCTTTAATCTATTTTTCATACTTTTTATTTATGTATGCATAAGAATAATAAATGACAGAAATCTAAAGTTGGCTCTTTCAATAGTATAAATAAAAATGATATATAAATAGTAAGCCTCATCAGCATCATTTAAAAATTTGTGGTATCTTTTTCTTTTAATGGTACACATAATTGTATACATACTGCTATGATCAATGTGCTTTCAGATTTGAGTTGAATAGCAAAAAGAGTAAAAAAATGGAGATGCGAACTTTTAATTCCCAAACATCAATACATTCACACTCACAGCAGCACGTACATATGCCTGTGGGCCATTTTCCTAGATTCCTGTAAAATCAAACACAGATTTTCATTCCAACAAAGGGATTTCCGTAAAGTTATAAAAAAAATACTGAGAAGTATTTTAAATGAATTCCATTTTACCAATTAAATGTGTTTGCTACTAATTACTAAAATAAATGCACTACCTTTATGTGAAATAATGACAAAGCAGAAATCTGATATAGGTATGTCAATTACTAATTTGAATCCATGATTCAGATTATTTTAAATATACATGTGGAAATCAGAATCTTTTCATAACCAGACTTTACAAACAAGAAACTCATGCCAAGATGTGACATACACAAAATTTAAAAAGCTTCACAGATTTAAATTTTCCATATAAAGCACAAACTATTTTGTCAATGCTTTTATGTAATACTGAAGATGCGACAATGCTGAGTTTAAAATTCCAGTGACATTTTTCTGTTTTTGAGGATGGTAACTTCCCATCCTGTCAATGAGAAACATGCAATGTATGACACACAAGTTTAAGGAGGGGATTCCTGTATCAACACAGATGATGACTGGAATTTTTGTTACATATGAAAAAGAAATTTCCTATGGATATCTCTAGACAAATAACATCCAAGTAGAAGAAAATTATTTTAAACTTTATAATTTTTTACAATATCTTAAGAATCAGTTTGGTCACAATAGAGGTAATGTAAGTTTATCACAGACTTTAGAATATAATAAATAATAATAGAAGTACACATAAATCTTATTTCCTAGCTACAACTACTTTTTCATACAGAGTCTTTCTGTCTTTGTCAGAGTGAGACAAGTGATCAACTGTTCACTTCTGGAACTGAATGCCGTAGTGTAAATCTTCCTCCTCTACTTCCTAGTCATTTGATCCTGATCAAAATAGTTATCTTTAGCTTCATCATAAAAATAGAAATAATAGTTCCTGCTCCATGGAATTTTTGACATAATAGTCCCATAACATTTTGCTCTCTGACATTTGAACTTAACAGAATGTTAATACCAGTTTCTATATCATTATTTTTATAGAAAATTTTCATGGGCTACACTGCATTCCACCACATGGCTACTCCATCAAGAATGCAGATCCCGGGGCTGGGGATTTAGCTTAGCAGCAAAAGCGCCTGCCTGGCAAGCGCAAGGTCGTGAGTTCGGTTCCCGGTACCGGAGAAAAACCAAAAAAAAAAAAAAAAAAAAAAAAGAATGCAGATCCCCATTGCTAGCTACTTAAACTGCTCCCAAAGTCTTTGCTTTTACACATGGGGCAGCTACATGAGGAAAAGAGGAATGGTTGGAAGGTGGAGTATCTAAATTGCAGTAAAAGGGATGAGGGGGTGCAGCTAAGCGGTAGAGTGCTTGCTTAGCATGCACCAGGCCCTGGGTGTGCTCCCCAGCACCACAAAACAAAATAAACTACTAAATCACAGTGATAAGGACAGTACCAAGGATCACACACAGAACAGGCTATATGCCTACAACCCAGACGCTGGGCTGCCCAAACATTCAAGCTTCCTTGTTCCTGCCAGTTCTCCAGTTTGATATCCAGCCTGCTAACCATCTAAAGGATACCAAAAGCCTTCTAATAAATTCTCTTATGCTTATATTTGCCAGGTTTTTGTGGCTTGTAAACAAAGCACCAAACTGATACATATTATTCTCTTCCATAATGTCCCATTAGTTTCAAAACTGACCTATTAGGAGCCGGGTGTGGTGGCGCATGCCTGTAATCCCAGCACTCAGGAGGCTGAGGCAGGAGGATCGTTTTTTTCAAGTTCAAGGCCAGCCTGGGCCACAAAGTGAGCTCAAGGCCAGCCTGAACTATAAAACGAAAAAAAAAAAAAAAAAAAAAAAAAAAAAAAAAAAAATTGAATTTCAAAACTGACCTATTAAAATCATGTAATGAACACACACACATGAATGATAAGCTACACAACCAGCTAAGCTTCATAACCTGCCATGTCCCAGGAAGGAGCCAATGAAATCAGACAGCTATGATGCTAAGGTCTAAGATCTCAGAAAGAAAGACCTTTTCATCCCAGTGAGAACTCTGTTGTGAGGCTTTGTGCACTAACAAGCCTCACTTATGCAAAATTATATGGACATATAAACTACAGGAGGACTAATTTTTCTCAGTGCAAAATAATCAAATTGTAAATTATACCCAAATACTAAATCTAGTACTAACCATTAACACTTGTAGGCTAATGCATATACACCAGGCACTGCTACAAACACTTTTCATATTAAACATCTAATGCTTACATCATTAATCTGTAATAGGTATTATTATCCTCCTGTTCCAGGAAAGGAAACTGAGGCATCAGAGACTGGGTAACCTGCCCAAACACTGCTACTAAGGATTTGGTGTTTGGTGTTTTGTTTTGTTTTGTTTTGAGACAGGGTCTTGCTGTGTAGTTCAGGCTGGCCTTGAATTCATGGCAATCCTCCTGTCTCAGCCTTCTGGGTGCTCAGATCACAGACACGTGCCACCACGCCCAGTTCCTGTTACTCAGGATTTGAAGCCAGGCAAGCCACCTTCAAAATCTGTGCTCTTAACTACTGCATACACTGTTTCTTGACTTTTAGATATCATAACAGATTTTTGGGTTCTAATCATATATTAAACTTTCATTTTGTCACAGATGGTGCCTAAATGGCAAGAGGATATTTACCACACAGCTGGACTCATGTAAATACACCTCCCATTTTCTACTATAGTGTCTCCCACTCGGACTATATGATTGAAGCCTACAAAATGACTTATCACTTCCCCAACAATTGCCAAGTGCTTTCTACTCCTAGGCCTTTGGTCAAGCTATCTCCATTATCTAAAATCCCCTCCCAACTTATCATCTATCTGCCTGTTTCCAACCAATCATGCAAGACCAAGTTCAAATACCACATCCTCCACAAGCCTTCTTTAGCAGCCCCCTTCAGCTGGAATGAACTTGCTACTTGCCTTTACTCTTGTGGGTCTGACTGCCTCCAGCAGAACATATATTGCAATTCTTACTACCCCACTCTTTCCCTCCCAATGTACAATTCTAGAAAGCAGGAACTGCATCGGATAAATTATCTTCTTTTGCTTGGTATGTGCTACTGTGTAGAAAAGGGTTACTACAAGAAGCAGTTGCTCAATTAATCACTGCTTAAGTTAATGAAATCAGGGTGTTGAAACTTTCGTAACACACAATCCCAAGGAGGCAAACTGGGAAATATTGAAGGTTTGGAGGCCTATCATTAAACTATAATAAGCCACCTATAAATCTAAATCTAAAAACCTTCTCATTAAGACACACTATGATTTGTGAAATTTTAACCTTATCTCAATAGGTCCTTTTATAGTCTAAATATGCACACTGCAGAATGAAAGAGGACATTTTGGGGGAAACTATTTTAAATATCTGGTACATACTGGGAACACAAGGTCACATGAACCACAGGGAAAAGGGGTTTTGACTCTGGCTGCCACCATGATGAGTAGTGGGGGTGAGTGCTGCAAGCCAGCCAGACAGGTGGCAGCCTCTGCAGCCTCCTCCCCTGCCAGTGAGTTCCTTCAAGTGAGTTATGGGTTAATCAAAGCTAAGAAGCTCTCTGCCTTCCGAGCTGTTTATTATTGCATCTATCTCCAGTGCTACCACACTGAAGACAAAATGTTCCCTGCATGTTTTCTAGAGTAAATATGGAAAGATGGCCAGAAGAAATTCAAGTGTAGTGACAATTATTAACCAAGGAGAAGTAACATACTCATTTCTGCAATAAGTGTTTGGTAAAGTTACATTTCTGTGTCACCAGAAGAAACAAGGTTTAACTAAGACTACTCACCGCCCAGTCACCTGCAGACCATCACAGAAGAGGCCTACTTCCTGTCTGCGGAAGGGGTAGCAATGACTGCCCTGAATGTAACCCCTGCCACCAGGACAAACACTCACAGTGGGCAGCATCTCAAGGATGTATCCTTTTACGCAAACTAAACAGTAGAACAGTGATGTGCAGACATTTTTGAGAGCTTTGTCTCAAAAGACAAAGCTGACTGCCTGTGACCCAGATACAGGAAGACCTTCCTGGAAACCCGTGACCTGAAGCAACTAACAATGGGAGCTACTCTTCCTAGACAGAGAAAGTAAGGCATCAACCTCCAGCAGTTCCCAGAGGAAAGGATCTGTCTGTCCAAAGAGCATAGTTACAGGAAGCAAGAAAAATTAAGCATATGCATGCCTTCCTGAAGCCAGTTCCGAAGTGGTACTTGGTAGCATTCCTGAAGCAGACAGGTTGTCCTTGGTGAATCTTATTATTCTCTTCAGTATCTGTAACAGCTCTGGAGTATTGAGACTTTTTTGCCCACCTCAACAGCAAGCCTATCTGCATGTACACACACTTGTCCCAGAAAATGGGACAAGTATCCTTAAAGTGTGAGGAGGATGAAAAGTGAGGTTGTTAAACTAATTTGCCTCTGTGAAAACACTTTCAAAGGTCATTCTTCCTAAAAATTCATCATGATGGACATCTCCAAACTCCAATGTTTAAGAAAACCCTTGAAGTATGTAAAAACCACAGGCAAAGCAAACCTAATGAGACTCACTTGCAACCTAAAGAACACTTGGCCATTGTTGCAGTGCAGAGCCTTAACAACTGGCCCATACCAGGCATTCCCTGTTACACCCTTGCACTCAAGACTTGTCAGTTTAAAAGATTAATAGGATCTTTCATCTTGAAAAGAATCATTCCTTTATTAAACAGTAACACTTAAGATAGGAAAAAAACCCTCAAGATATGCACATACTTAAATGTTTTAGTGCACATACCATGAAAGCATGTGTGCTAAAAATCCTATAGGTGACCTACATGTGACCTGATACTGCCAGTCGTATGTCACCCAGCCCAGATTTAACCTCTTTCCCATGTCTTCCTCAGAAGGATCCCAGTGAGAGAATACAGCTAAACACCCAAGGACTTGTAGGATTTGTAAGAATAGAACTATACTAGAGAAGATGGCTTGAACATAAGACAGGTTTCATGCAAAGTAACCATATCAACCAAACCAAGGTATTTCCATTAGGACAACAGGTTTAAAACAGAATCATTCCAGGCAGAAGCACAAAATATGATCACTTTAGAATAAACCCACCAGATAAAATCTTTTCCAGTTCCAAGAGTTATTTCTCCTGTCCCATAAATGCCAAAACATGTCCCAATTCACCTCCTATCAGGCATACTATTTGCTGGGGACAAAGAAAGCGAAGGTATGGCTCAGGCCTGAAATATTTCATTTCTCCAGTAAGCCAAGGCAGGAGCTGACAGGATTCTTGTTCCTCCAGAGGTGCAGGAGACACCGTTGAGTTGCAGGGTCATTTTTCAATAGTTACTAGACGCACAGTTGCCAGCCTTAGTGCAGGGGGTTTGTTCATAGGAGCCACGGGTGGGGTTCAGTACCTAGGAGACTAACAAACCTTGGATGTGAGCTGTACTTGAGTAGACACAGACTTCTCCAAGTGTGACACTAAGCAGCTAATACACCATGTTGAAAAACTGTACATATGCAAACAACATGGGAGGGAACAGTGAGACTCCTCACACACAGCTCCTGACCGCGTCCTCTCCTCTCTAAACACACTTTGCTGTACTCTACTCTGTGGTGCTGGGGCCAGGGCTCTACAAACTGCAGAGCTACCTAAGTCTACTTTTTGTCCCTAATACTGGGGACTGAATTTAGCCAAGGCCTTCATACTGAGCTACATTCCCAGCCCTTCTTTTATATTTTATTTTGACACAGAGTCTCACAAAGTTGCTCAAGCTGAGCTTGAATTTTTGATGCGCCTCCCACAGTGCTGGGATTATAGGCTCATGTCCACTTCTGCTAAGGGGAGGTCTAAAAGCAAGAGGAAAGGGGTTTCCTTCCCATCTTCCTACCCCAGTAGCAATAGGGACAGCTCAAGCCTCCACCTTTCCTTCTCATCTCAGTATCAGCCTCACTACCTCCCTTCACAGACGCCAACATGCTGAGGGCCAAGTGCCAGGCTCACCTTGCACTGCGTAGTGTTGACTGGGTCCCCAAAGACACCAAAAGAACATCTGATAAAATCTAGAATCCATTCATGATTTTTAAAAACTTGATATAAGAAAAAGATGCTTTCTCAAGTGCTTTCTCAACCTGATAAAAGATAAGTATTTCAATTCAAAAGCCAGCATCAGGCTTCATGGGGAAGACGGAAGGAGCAGGCAAGGACATCCCCAGCACCACCAACACTACCTAGCACCCTGAGGAGTGTTTGGGAGGCCCCAGTGACTCACAGGATAAGGAGAGAGCTAGAAATAAAACATACAGTCCTTAGACATGTTTTATTTTTAAATGCTATGATTATTTATCAGGAGAATCAGCTGAAAAACTTTTATAAGGAACAAGAAAAATTCAGAGAGCTGGGGATACAGCTCAGTGGCACAAGTGCCTACCTGGCAAGCACAAGGTCCTGAGTTCAATTCCTGGTACCAAAAAAAAAAAAGAGAGAAAGAGAGAGAGATTGACTAAACCCATGCTGAGATGCTATTCTTCACCTATCAGGCTGGCAAAAATCCAAGTTTGACAGTCTTTGATAAAAGACCAGGAGGAGGTGGCCAGGTATGGTGGCACATGCCTGTAATCCCAGCACTCAGGAGGCTGAGGCGGCTGGATCACCATGAGTTTAAGGCCAGCCTGGGCTCTCTAGTGGGTTCAAGGCCAGCCCAAAATGCATAGTGAGACCCTGTCTCAAAAAACAACAACAACAACAACAACAACAACAACAAAAAACAGACTGGGAGGAATCAGACTGAAACAAATGCAAAGTGGTGCAACACCTATGTAGAAAAATCCAGCCACATCTGTCATACTAAAAAAAAAAAAAAAATACACAGTCTTTTAATTCACCAACCTTACTCTAGGAATGTAGTCTATAGACAAAATGATGCACATATAGAAATGATGTAGCATGAGTGACAAAACCAGGATACAAAATGATCTCCACAGGCTGCCTGGCATCTTCTGTCATCCTATGTATAAATGTCACCCTGTGTATACTTTAAAGGTCTTCCTTACACCTCTGAACTAAGATTGTTTGTACATAAAAAGCTATTTGATTAGCTGGGTCTGTACAGGCAGGCCTGTGATCCCAGCATTTTGGAAGGCTGAGACAGGAGGTTCAAAATCGTGAGCCCAGCTTGGGCAACTTGGTGACTTAGCAAGACCCTGTCTCAAACAAAATTTTTTTTAATGGACTGAGGGTGCAACTCAGTATAAAGACCCTGAGTTCAATCCCTAGTACCTCAAAACAGGGAGGAAATAAACCTACTGATTTCAATTTTTGTTGTTTTTGAGACAGGATCATGCTACATAGTTCAGGATCTTTACTGTATAGTAGCCTTCAGCTCCATATGTAGTAAACTCATAGGAATCCTCCTGCCTCAGCCCCTTGAGGGATGAGATTACAAATACATGCCACCATGCCTGGCTGATTTCAGTATTCTGTGTTGCCAGAGAAGGGAGGAAATAAATCTGTGTTTCCCTGAAAATAAGACCTAACCAGAAAATAAAAGGCTGATTATTTTCTGGTTAGGTCTTATTTTGGGGAAAATGTGGTATTAGTGTTTGTATTTGCACTGGAAGATAAATCACTGGAAGATAAACAAGAAACTAACAAAACAATTGCCATAATTACCTGTGGCACTAGAGAGGAAACGACAACAAGGCAAGGGCAGGCATGAGCCTTACTGAGCACTCCATTCTATATCACTTTGATATCTGAACCAGATAAAGGCACCACCTAGTCAACGAGCAATAACAAAACAAAATAACATAACTACTAACAAGTTTAAAAGGCAGATGACCTGATGCAGTGGTGCCCTGATGCACCTATGGCACACATGTCACAGCATGCTGTTAGTGATCATTGAGAGCCCTGAAAGGTTCACCATCGCTGACCTAATAGAACAGTCAATGATTTAAAAAACCAGTTCATGAGGAGGGGAAGTGGGTGAGGAAATGAGGCATGAAAAGATGTTTATCCAAAATCATTAGAGAAAAGGCAAGGAAACCAAACACGGCCAGCTGACTTAATGAACATCCACACAATGAACTACTATGCACTTATTTAAAAAGAATGGGGTGGGGGTAGGGTGCCACAGTAGGGAACACCAAAAGCCTGTCATTCTGTTAAAGAAAATGAAAAACTGCACAAAATGTCAGAATCAACTTTTCAAAACTCTGGAAAATAATCAGAGCTTACTACAAGCAAGGAACGCTGAATCAAGAATAAACAGCTGAATTTCACTTAACTGAGCTTTGTGATGTTTTAATTTACCATGGTCCCATGCCACTCCCCAGTTGGGCAACAGCCTTGACAACAGCTGAAATTCCTGGTAACAGATACTTCGTGCAGAGTGAACACAACAGACGTTTTCCTCAAAGAACTGTGGTTGAATGTTTTGACCCGTCTGTTGGCCCACAAGGACTGGTTCAAAGGGCCTGCCCTTCTTTTGCCTCACTCAGAACTCTCTCAGCACTGAAGTGCAGAGGTGGGGGTAGAATCAGCATTTGCTGAAAATATTTAAAGGCAAATGTATTAGTTGCTATCCCCCAGGGCAAAGGATAGCAACTTAGGGCAAACAATAAACTCCTGAAAAAGCTGGGGGAGAAGCCAAGTACAGTGCCCACCTTTATCCCCAGCACTCAGGGAGGCTGCAGCAAGGGGAAGATGGTAAGTTTGAGTCCAGCCTGGGGCCACTTCATAAGATGCTATGTCAAAATAATAATAATTTTAAAAAAGGACTGGGGATATACATCAGTACAAAGGCTCTGGGTTCAGTCCTCAGTGCCATGGGGGCGGGGGGAAGCTTGGAAAAGCTGAGACATGAGATACTTTAGGAAACATGAGCTTTGAAAAGTGCCCCCATACCTCATATTCCTGTGAATCAAGACAGCCACATGCATGCTGAGGGCAGGCATGGGCTCAGAAGAGACCTAAAGGACCCTAATGCTCTCATCTCTGACTTACCCTCAGGCTCCCTGCAAACAGAGAATGACAGCTAACGCAGTTATAAACTGTCTGGCTAAGTGTCAAAGGTACACAGGCATGTGCACATGCACATGCACACACACCTCCATCTGCAAGGACTAGGAAGTTAACAGGCACTGTCCTTGAGGAAACCCAGGTACTAGACTTACTAGACAAAGACTTTACACCAATAATTTTAAATATGCTTAAAGAGCTAAGAACAAAATAAAAACCCATGTTTATGTGCCTACAGGAAACCATGATAACTATGAAAACTAAACCATGGTAACTATGAAAACTAAACAGAGATCATCAATATAAACACAGAAATTATAAAAAGTAATGAAACTAATTCAGGAGCTGAAAAGTTCAATAACTCAAATAAAAAATTCACTGGAGAAGTTCAACAGTAGGCTTGAACAAGCAGAAAAGAGTCTGCAAGTCTGAGACTGAGTCAAGCAAAATTACTCAGCAAATCTAAATGAATAGTCCTGTAAGAAGAAACCAAATCAGTAACCAAAATCTTCTAAAAAAGAAAAGCTCCAGGGCCAGATGGTTTCTCTGGTTCTTTTTATCAAACATGTTTTTCTAAAAAATAAACAAAAACCCTTCATAATCTATTCCAGAAATAAAGAAGAAGGAAACACTTCTTAACTCATTTTGTCAGGCCAGTGTCACCATGATATCAAAGTCAGACAAAGATACTACATATCAATAATTTTTTTTTCAAAACAGATGCAATCCTCAATGAAATACTAGCAGACTGGATATAATATAGTATTGTATTAAAAGGATTTACAACATGACCAGCAGGTTTATCCCAGGAATATAAGGGTACAATACAAAAATCAGTCAATGAAGCTGGACACGTTAATACACACCTGTAATCCCAGCACTATTGGAGGGCTGAAGGAGGAGGATCACAAGTTCAAGCCCAGCCTGGACAATTTATTTTATTTTATTTTTTATTTTAAAGAGTAAAAGAAGGATAACATAGTAAAAGGGGGGCCTTACCAAATTACAGACAAAGTGGTGGGAAATTATCAACAGTTATTGTTTTACATATTGTTATCTATAAGACACTTTCTCAGGAAAACAAAGAGACAAATAATAGTGAGTTACAGACAAAAGTGGTAGGAGATTATCAATAGTTGTTGTACTATACTTTGGTATCTTCAAAGTGGTTTCTAAAGAAAACAAATAGAGCTATACATGAGTGACCAATTGAATAATCATTGACTATTCTCAATGGTTGTTGTAGGAAACACATAATAATAAACATACATCCATTTACGAAATAGCATAGGAACAATACAAACATTACAGAGTTATGGACAGATTAGTAGGAAAATATCAATGGCTGCTGTAATACATGGTGGTATCTTCGAAGTGGTTTCTCAGGAAGACAGAGATATGCAAGAATGATCTAACAAGTAGTTATAGCCTAAAGGTTGTCAAAAATAGCAGGTTACCTCCTTTCACTGAAGTATGATGGCTGGAAGGAAGGCCAGGATTGAAAAGAAGGACCGAGAGACTTGCACCTATGTTTAGCAACAGGCTGTTTTCTTGTTCCTCCATAGTCATGATTACTCAGGGCTCCTCCATGGAGATGACAGTCTGGCCAGAGGGAGAAGGGAGAGTATGCCCCAGGACCCCTCATTCCTGTTAGACTAACTGGTAGGATGGGTCTGAGCTCTGGGGCCTCCCCTTCAGAAGGCAGACCAATCTCCAGTGGTCACCTTTGCATTCAGGGCATGGCCCAGGGGGCCTCTTAGGGCAGTTCCTCTTGAGGTGGCCTGGCTTTTAATATCAGTAGCAGATGAATGCAGTTGTCAAGTTCTTCTTGGGGCCCCAAGAATCAGACTTAGGGTCTGTTTCCCTTAGTGCTGCAGCAAAAGCAGCTGCTTTTTCTCAGTCTCTCTGTTTTCTCTCCTTGGCCTCCTCCTGGTCATGGCTATAGAATACCGAGGAGGCAATTCTTACTAACATCTCAAGTGAGCCATCTGGGGCGAAAGCCATTTTTGTAGCTTTTTCTCTCCAGCCTCCCATCGCATTGGGACCCCACAACCAGTTAGTGTCCTCTCCCCAACCATCAGCAGAGGCAGCAGGAATCTTGGTGCAGACCTCTCTGGGGCTCCACGTGCTCCTTCACCGTAACCTGTACTGTCAAGGGAAGAATGGCTTCCAGGGGGTCTCCCCAGGTATTATGCAAAGTCCTCTTGGTTTATAGCTTCCAAATGGCTCTCATGACACTGGTCCTCTAGACCTCTGACTCTTTGGGCTTAGTCTGTATTTTCACGTTCTTCAAGTCCTTGTTCAGCAGCGGCTCCTCCACTGACTCTGGACCTTTCTGGTTCTCAACGGCAGGGGCAAGAGCAACCCACTGTGTGGCATGTATTCCCAGGGATTTCTCCATGTCAGAATGATTCACGCACATTCACGGGCAGGCCTCTGCAGCCAGCGCATGGTGGGCCAATTGTGTCATTGCTTCTCTGTGCCACAATAGTTCTCAATTGCAAGGCAGTAGCTGGTTTGAGGGCCGGCGCGTGCCAGCATGCACTGCTGTGCAGCTTCCCAGGTGCCAGGGGGCCCTCCTCCCAGGAGCCTGCGAGGCTTGGGGCCGGCCCAAAGGCCAGCGCTCCCCACCGCCCACCAGCTGAGACAATTTAGAGAGACCCTATCTCAAACATTTTCTTTAGAAAACATGTTTTTAAGAGGGTAGGGATAGCTGTGCAAAGGCCCTGGGTCTAATCCCCAATACCATCTAAAGGTAAGAAGTAAAAAATTTAACTCTTAGAAAAAAAATATGTAAACTATTCAGTACCTTGAATTAATAATGGTTTTTTCAAAGTGGTAAAAAATCATAAACAACAAAATTTTAAAATAAAGCACCTCATCAAAATTAACAACTTTTGAGTATCACTATTAAGAAAACAAAATGATAACCCAGAGAATTGGGAGAAAATACTTGGAAATTATGTACTGATACTTATTTATTGATACTTGGAAATTATGTGTCTGATAAGAGTTTGGTATCAATAATAAATAAAGAGAGTACAGAATACTGGAGTACTTAGGAGGCTGAGGAAGGAGGATTGTTGTGGGGAGGCTGAGGCAAGAGATCACTGTGAGTTTGAGGTCAGCTTGTGCTACAAAGTGAGTTTAAGGCCAGCCTGAATTGCATAGTGAAACCATGTCTCAAAAAGATGGAAATAAATAAATAAATAAAAGGAATAAATAAAGAACCAGGAATGGTACCTCAAGCCCTCCATTCCAGCATTCTGGAAAGCTGAGGCAGGAGGATCACAAATTCAAGCCAGCCTGAAAACTTAGCAAGGTTCCATATCAAAATTTTAAAAAGTAATATATAAAGAACCCTTATAATACAACAAAAAGACAGCTCAAGTAATCAACATTTCTCTAAAGCTATACAAATAACCAATAAGCACACAATAATATCCTTACTATCATTAGTTTTTAGAGAAACCAAATCCAAGCCATGATATTAGTTCAGAGCCATTAACAGGATGTGAAGAAACAATCCCTTGGACACTGGTAGTAGGATAGTAAAAAAGATACAACCCCTATGGAAAAGTTTGCAAGTTCCTCAAAATTTAAATGTAGAGTTCCACATGACCCAGCATTCCCATTCCTAGTAACACACCAAGAGCAACAAAAAGTAAATTCACACAAAACTTGCCATGAATTTCACACAGACTTAATTATCATGGTCTAAGAGCAAAAACAACCAAAATGTCAATCAACCAATTAGTAGACAAACAAAATGTGGACTATCCATACAAGGGAATATTATAAAGTACAGAGGCTCGGGATGTAGCTTAGTGGTAGGGTACTTGCCTGCAATGCACAAGGCTATAGGTTCAATCCCCCAGCATCACACATGCACACATGCAGGCATGAATGAAGTACTGATACATATTACAAAAGTAATGAACCTTGAAAACATTATGCCAAGGGAAATAGGCCACACATAAAAGGCCACAGATTATTACAGGATCTCATTTTTATGAAAATGTCCAGAATAGTCAACTCCGCTCTTCCTAGATGTGTCAATTTTGATCTTGAACTTAGAGCTGCTAATAGTCAAAAGCAAAAAATTGTTGTGACCTGAGATTTATGACAATTAACAGGGAGATAAAGAAACAGCAGGGTGAGTAGGGCAGAAAGAAAGGCAAATGACTGCTTAAACTATATTGGCATATCTTAGGGGGTGATGAAAATGTTCTAGGGTTAGATAATAGAGATGACTTTGGAAATGCAATAAGAGCCACTGAATTAATTGTACAGCAATTAATTAATGTTACATTGGGTGAATTTTTAAAAATACAAAAAAACTCTATCTTACACAGATATGGGAAGATCTCGGAGATATACTGAGTTGAAAAGCAAGGTACAGAAATGTACACAGTATGCTCATCTTTAAAAAGGAGAAGGGTAAAGAAAAAAATAAAAATTATTTATCTAATATGTCTTTGCAAAATTATACAAAAAAAAAACGGTTAACCAAAGGTTGGCTCTGGACCAGGGAACTTGAAGGGCTGGGGCCATGTATGAAGAGACTTCCTTTTCAAATAACCCTCTAGTACAATTTCAGTGCTACACTGTGTACACATTACCCTTCCCCAAAACAATAAATTAACCTTTTTAAAAAGAATAAATATTTAAGCAAAGGGACAGCTGTATAATGAAAGTTTGCTCATGGGAAGGCTGTTGACCTATACTGGGGAAAAACACCAGGAATGAGATTCTAAGTGTGTTTACCTAACAGTGATGGACACTAGAATGATTTTTAAGAATCTGATTAGGCATTTCCCCAATGTAAGATGATGATGTCAACTGTGAGGCTGACATAGCAGAAACGGGAGTGTATGCGACAACAGGCTGGCTCAACCACAAGGTTTCCAGTGGGCAGACAACCTCCTGCCTCCTTCCTCCCTTCATCCACATCAGATCTCTGCAGTCTGGCCCTGTAGGCATTGACAGGTAAAGGAATTCTCCATACTGAAAGGAGCCTTTAAACAACTCAAGAAGAGAGAAGTTGTAAAAAAGTACCTGTAAATGGAGTTCTGTACCTCATTCAATTCTGACTCCATATAGAAGTTGTAAAAAAGTACCTGTGAATGGAGTTCTGTACCTCAATCAATTCTGACTCCAAATGTATCAAACTCCCTAAAACATAAATATACTGGCCTAACTCATGGCTTATTAAGGACATTTACAGGGGCTGGGGATTTAGCTCAGCTGCTCAGCGCCTGCCTGGCAAGCGCAAGGTCGTGAGTTCGGTTCCTCATACTGGGGAAAAAAAAAAAAAAAAGGACATTTACAGGTGTCAGACAAAAGAAAGATCAGAAGTACCCAAAGTTCCTCACTTCAGTGTCCTCTCTCAGATTTGGACTGTTTGCAGTTCTGTCAGATGTCTACCAAACCCTCCCCTGATCCTGAAGATTCTTTACAGAAGTCCCCAGAGATTCTATCTAGAATGGCAGAGCTTCTAAAGAGGTTGAGGTAAGAGCCCCTGCCCTTCTTTATTTCTAGAGCTGATAAAGCAAATAACAAAACTGGAAGCTCCGCTTAGCAGCCGCTTCTGCAATCTATAACTTAATCTGAGGAAGTACTGTATTCTGTGAAACCTCTGAAGAGAACCTAAATTTAGATGAAAGTCTTTCACCATCCATGCCAGCCTCTGTGGTGACGGAACCCCACGCACAGCAGCAGTGGGGAGGGCAAAAAGAGCTTAAAATACATACCAACATGTCACTGTTGAGGGAGGGAAGCTGGCACTACTGAGCCCAAAGAGATTTTCTCTTCGCATCGCTGGCATCCTAACTCTCAATAAATTGTACAAAAGACCACAAAAACTTTAGGAAAGACACAGTGGACTAGGAAGGCAGACCGTCTTTGTAAAACTTTAGTAAGAAATGAATGAACCACTCTGTGTTGACATCATCAGGCATCAAGAGACTGAAATCAATGCCCTATCTCAGAGTTCTCTTGAGGGGCAGGAGAGGAACAGCAGCTAGCTATTCACCCCATTCCTTCCCCAATACCCTGCTCTTCCTAGATGTGTCAATTTAGATTTTGAACTTAGAGGTGCTAATAGTCAAAAGCAAAAAACTGTTGTGACCTGAGATTTATGACAATTAAAAGGGAGATAAAGCTGTGCTCTACAAGCCTGGCACTGTGGCCCACATTTATCTGTAAGCCCAGCATTCTCGAAGGCTGAGACAGGAGGATCCCAAGTTCAAGACCAGCCTGGGCAACTCAGTAACTTATCAAGACCCTGTCTCAAAATAAAAATTAAAAGTAAAAAAAGACTATGAACGTAACTCAGTTCAATCCTCAATAGCACACACGCACACACGATGGGTTCTACACAGTTTTTAAACTTTAAAGAGTAAAGGGAGCCACTTAAAATCTAATCTTTTTTGATGTTGCACTCCCAAAATGAAATTAAAATGTATCAATTTTTAAAATTAACATTTAGCAGTTATCCTACTCCAAGGCAGCTATTTTGAAAGCCACATCTGAGACAGACTTTAGCAGATAACTTGCAGAAGATAAAAAGAAGAGAGTGATATTTTTTTTTTCTTCTTTAAAATTTGCATTCTACTCTTCTCCCCACTCCCAGTCAGCTGGGAAACATTCCCAGATCCTGTTCCAGCTTAGTTTGGAAGTAAAGCTCAACCTTAATAAACAGTCAGCCCAGGAAATGCTTGGGATCACAGACCACTTAGAATACTGGGTTTGCTCTTTCCCAGGAGGTCTCCTTTTTTCAAACTCCATTTAAGAGGTGCTTGGCAGCTCTGGATCTTCACTCAAACTTCCTGAGGCATTGCTGAGAAACAGAACTGTAGCCCTGCACCCAAGACAAGCTTCTCAAACTCCAGGGAAGTCAATGTGCAGACAGCGCCCACAGAATTCCTCACAGGAACCAGGGACACTGGACCTACTAAAGACAACCAGAACAATCTAGTTTTAGTGTATCTAAAATGTTAGGTGTCCTTGCCTCTGCACTGGTAAGAAGCTGACTCAATCACACTGACATCAATCACACTACTGCCAAGCACTTCTTTTACATAATCATAATTTCATGTCACTTATCCAGTGTCTCTTGGACAACCATCGGTGTTGTATTAAGGTACTGCGCAAAATGTCTCTAAGATCCAGCAATTATTTATACTAAAAAATCCTTTTAAACTTGGTTCATGTGTTCACAGGCTGATTAAGCAGAACCACAAACTGCTCTATCTCAGAGTGATGGTGGTAATGATGAAACTAAATGGATCATAAAGCAAAGTTCCTTCACGGAGACGGGATGGTGCTGAAGGCCGAGGAATTGGACAAACAGCAATATAGAGCAGGGACTGCCTAAAACAGGAACTTTGAAATTCTGGGAAGTCACTAAAGCTTTTTTTTTTTTTTTTTTTAGTGAAACTGCAATTACAGAGCAACATTTTAAAAACACATTGGCAATAAATGATAACAAGGAAGTTTATTCTGATTTTTAGTAAATAATCAATAGGAGTGTAGGCTAAGTTTAAACGAAAATAAAAATATGAGGTTGGTAGAAGGGAAATTTGAGCAGAACCAATATTCTTTTCCTTTTATATTACCACTCATCTGTGTCCCAATAAAGCTAGACCCATTTCCCTCCCACATAACTCTTGCACTGATTACTTCCTGAGAAAGTCTTGGGATCTCCTAACTGAACAATGGCATGGAGGTGCACAGATGTAATCCCAGAACTGTGGGAGGATGAAGGAAGATTGCAAATTCAAGCCCTCCCTGAGCAACTCAGCAAGTAGTTCTCTTAAAAAATAAAAAAGAATGGGGCTGTAGCTCAGTGTGAAGGCCCTGGGTTCAATTCCCAGTACTACAACAAAAGTAACAACAACAAAAATCAGAAACAAACTTTACTCCAATTTAAAAGTAAGAAGCCAAATAACTTTACCAAACACTTCAACTTGAGTCCACTTACAAAATACTCTTGGCCCAGCCTTGGCCACTCAGCCCCTGTGGGCAGTGGGTATCAGCTGGAAGCCAAGTTACTTCATCCAAGCGTTGCGACAACTTGATGACACAGAGGTTGTCTGAGGCTTAAAGATGAACCTCGTGATTTGCCCAAGGCCACTGGTATGTGGTGGAACTGGGCTGGCTGACTTCACTGCAGGGATGTCTCCAAAATGGGGACACGAATAATAGTTATTCATGAGTTTACTGAGAGGGAAATACAACTCTTGAGAAGTACTTAGCATACTTCTTGCCTGGCAAAGAATAAACATCTCAACAATTGAAGAATATCTTTATTATTGTTGCTCAAAGTTATCCAGCTACTGAGCAGGAAAACTAGAATGGGAAGCAGGTTATCCGCACTCTACAACCTATTCTATAACCAACATGTTCACCTTGGAATAGTTTAGTTTGTGAGCCTGACCTTATTTCCATCAAGAGGCCAAAGGACAGAACAGGCACTACACAAGAATTTTTCTTTTCTTTTGAGGTACTGGCATCCCAGCCCTTTTTAAAAAATTATTATTTTTTAGACAGGGTGTCTCTACATGGGTAAACTGCCAAGGCTGGGCTGGAACTTGCAATCCTCTTGTCTCTGCCTCCCTGAGCACTGGGATTATAGGTAGTCACCACAACACCTGGCTCCAATCCTGAAGCTTTGAAAGCAACCCTTAACAGCACTTCATTCTAGAGCATTTCTGGAAAGACAGTAAGCTGGGGGTGTGAGGAAAACACAGCTCCAGCGTAAGTTACTCAGGGCAGAATCAAGGGAAAGGAAAATGGAAAGAAGCTTCCCCAGGCTGTGCTTCCCCACCCTAAGCACATCCTCCTGTGCCCTTTCGGTCTGACCTACCTTGCCCACAGGACCTAACGTTGAACTTAAGTAGGTCCAGTGTCAAAATGAAAAAAAGGAAGAAAAATCACAGCACAAACAGCAACTCCCCATTAATGGAAGAAGGAGCCATAGTTGGGCTCCATTCAGTACTTCTAACAAGATTTAAAGGAAAGCAAGTTACAATAAACCAGGAGGATACTCAAGTGAGTACCTCAGAGGAAGGAGCAGTTGCACTTTCCTCCAAGGGTCGGCAACATTTCATCTGGCTGTGCAGTGTCCCTCAATACTTAAAACACTGACTTTGCTGGTGGACACTTATCCTGTGTAGTTAGTTGGGACAGCTTTCAAGGGCCAAATAAGAATCCAGGGTTAACTTTCTAATGATGCACAGAATGGGTAAACAGCACGATTTCCATCCTCTGGTCTCCCTATCCCCTTCATTACACCCAGTATACTACTTGGCAGACCGCTAAGCACATAGTCATTAGTCAATAAATATATTTTAAAACAAACTTTATAAGCCACATAGTCTAACCTTAGTCTCAATAATGGAGTAGTTGTAAAACAGCCCCTAAGAAATGATCACCAAGCATGGTTGCTTAAAAAAGCGATAGTGTAAGCAAAGTAACACAATACTTACTACTTTTTAAGGGGACTCATGGTCCTTCATTGGACAGCATTCTGTCACTAAATTCATTTCCAAACAACAGCAGTGATCATCACGTCTCTCGCTTGCTAAGCACAGACCCTGTGAACCCTTCCCAACAGTTTCAACTGCTAGATGGCAGCAGTGCCAGGATCAGAACCCACGCCACATGCTACTTCACTTATGGGGCCTCACACTACCCTCTGCTACCACACTCCAGGGCAGACCACTTGACCTTTCACAGATGCCACGTGCCTGCCCTTCACTCCACCTGCCCACACGGCTTCCTCCCTTCAAAAACTGCTGCACTCTTGCTCCATGCAGTCCTTGCTTGTGCCATCAGTGCAGACCCTTTGACCATCCAAATCCTTTCAACACTCCTTCAAATCTGGCCTCCCAAACGAGTACTTAAGACTTCGTACACCCACAAGGAGCTCCCCTTCCCATGTGGCAGTTTTTATTGTCACTTAACTGCTTCTAGTGACTATCTTACTTCCCACCCCTGTGAAGTCCTGCTGGAGCCTGTTATCTTTTCTCTATACTCTTTCTATTCTGTGATACTAATTACTGTGTATCATGCTCAATAATGAGTACAGCTAGTATCTATGGCTTTGGTGTTTATCTTCTTGGAGAAATAACTTGCCTAGAAAATTAACATCAAATTCTAATGCAAAAATCATCAGCGATAATGTTAACCAAGCCTCATTAAAGTAATGAAGTGCTTATTTTTCCTTTATATCTTCCAATAAGTACATAATCTCCTTTAAAAACTATGCATATCTATTTGTGTGGTAACACTTTAGAGGTAGGGTTCATTTAGCCAGTATTTTATTCTTTAATTAGATGTCCTTTTGTTCTTTAACAATCATCAGATCATCTCAACTGGGTTCATTTAAAGTGTTATACAATTCACAGTTGTTAAAAAATAGTTGTTAAAATGGAACTGTACCAGTCAGGAGAGTCTGAGATGACGGAGAAATAAATTACCTTAACAAGGGCTTAATCCCTGCCAAAAGCCACGTTCAGTATAGGCTGGGGGGCGGGGGGGGGGGCGGTCCTTAGTTCCATATAATCATTTGGGACTCAGGCAGCAAGAGGCCCTGGCACATGCCATACAGCTTCAGTATGCTCTGTGGCAGAGTGGAAGCCTTTACCTCGGCCCTGAAGTAGGACAAGCAGCTCTCGACCACAAGGCAGCCAGGAAATGGTGAAGAGCATGTGGCAGGCACTGAGGAGCCAATGTCAGCCCCACAGGCAGCCTGGGACGCAGGAAACCCAAAGGATCCCTAGTCTACAAAATGTGAAAGAGGAAGGTTCACAATAGCACACAGGAAGTATACTATCAATTGTATTAAAAGCAAAAGAGAGGGAAGGAGAAAGCACGAAAGGAGAGAACACGGAAATCTCCAGAAGAGCACCGGAAAAACTGGCAAATCTGCAGTGAGAACAGCTGCTTCTTTAGAGGCAAGCTGGTGACAAGGGACAGGGAAGAAGGCAGGCTTATTTTTAATAAGATGTCCCTTTATATCACATGCATGAGTTATCTATTTAAAAACACAACTAAAATAACTTGTAGGCTACGAGGGATACCTTTCAAATTAATGAGTTTCTCTTTTCTGAATGAAGTTCCATCTATTCCAGTAGAAGAAACACCAAATCCTTGACTCATCTTGTTTGAAACTGAACACGTGCAGTGAGAGTGACAGTGGTGTCCCTGCTGGGAGGTCCAGGACCAGCTTCTGTCTGTTCTACACAGATGCAGTTCTACTGTGCAGGTGGGGCAAAAAAGACTAAAGTTGGTTAACCATCTCCAGAGGAGAATTATTTTCCTTATATTTCAATTCATATATTATTTTCAAAAACAAAGCTTTTCTAAAATAAAAAGGTGTTTTACAGTAAAGCTGAACCCTAAATAGAATACAAGAAATACACACTCCTGGGTTTCCAAAAAAGAAAAGCTGCTGCTTTACAATGCATTAAAACATGCAGTACACAGGGATACAGTCTTTTACACAGTGGTGATCAACACCCTCAAATACAAGTGCTTTTGTGCCAGATATGCTGCAAGGTGGGAGGCAGCCTCTGAGTTTGTGACAAGGTAACCCAACGGCACATCTGCTCCTCTCATGTGTTTATCTTAAAGCAGCTGATGAGGTAAGCCATAAATAATGCAATAACAAAACAAGTCAAGCCCCTCAAAAGACTTGCATAGTTCATTGCAATATTAATATTAAAAAAGGCCTAAAAAGAGGTAGGTTTATATTATCCCATCTGTAACATACCTAAATACAAGCCTCCTAAGAGAAATAGCTTTTTAAAATATTTTTATTAGCATATGTTTGCAATGCATGATACATTCATGGTGGGGCATTGATACATATACATATCACATCTTGCTCCTTTTCCCTCCCTTTTCCCTTGAGATAGAGCACTTTATCAAGGCTATATTAGAATTAGAATTTTCCTCCTAAATTTATGCTAGGCATACATCACATAGTAACTTCCTATTACACCAAGTTGGTATGGCCGGTGACTACTGCTCAAGCTCTGCAATACATTGTCCATATTTAAACTGTAGTGGAAAAATCAACTACCACATATTGCTTTCAAATACCAGTATCAATGCTTTTGAAACTGACTATGTTTGAGTGCTAATAACTGTGATTTTTAAAGTTGATAGGAACTACCATTTAACCTGCCTTTAGCTTTCAAACAGGTTTAATTCAACCAACAGTAATGACTTCCAAAAATATAGCTCATACATTTTCTAAATCACTGAAGAAAAGCAAATAGCCCAAGTTGCTAAAAACCTTTGAGTCTTGTATAACCCATCTATTAAACCTAGAGAATGAATTAGTGATTATTACATTTCCAATATTGCAACATACAAGACCAAATCCAATGTAAGTTAGGACAAAACAAAAAATGAAAAGAAACACTACATTCCACTGTGTGGTGTTTAAACCGAAGACAGATGGCCTTAATTTGTGGATATGCAAACAATTTCAAGGACTTTCAAGTCAGAGGCAGCCATAATATCATTGATTTTAATTCATATTTTAATATCTCTAAAATTTTCAAGTGAATTGTATATTGAATTACTGATGTTTCTTCTTTAGTGGCACATAAAACCACGGTGTGACTTTCAGGCAAAGTCATCTTAGAGTCACTGAAGTAAGACAAAGTATTAGCTGACATGTACAGAACACCTATGTATCAGTCGGTGAGTGAAGATTATCTCATTTATACCCACACCAACATTCTGAAGTGGTTCAAATCATTTTCGCCCTTTCTACAGCCAAACAAACTAAGAAAGGAGGTCATTTGTCTAAAGTCACAAGTTGGCTCCTGCCCACACTTGGCCACCCACCTCGCTGACTCCACAGAAGGAAGACTTGGGGGCCTGAGAAAGCCAATCATTCCCAGGGCACAAGTTAAAACCTCAGACAAGCATCTTGAAAGTACTTTTTTTTTCTTGGAAATATAAAAGTGAAAATACAGAGCTCTAAATATCGAGAATGGATTAGTTGGAGAATGGATTAATTCTAAGTATTGACGATAGGAAACCACTTTTCTTTTGGTGGGGAGGGTATGGGGAATCAAACTCAGGATCTTGCGCTTGCCGGGCAGGTGCTCCGCCACTGGCAACTACTTATATTCTTACACAAAAACTAAATTATTTCTTTCTATACATTTTGAATTCAATGTATAAGCAACGAACATGTACTGTTCTTTGTTTAAAATGCCCTATTACCACCAGAAAAAATGTAAAACTACATTCCCATCATTACCTGAATTCTGTTTAGATCTTGGTATTAAAATAGCCCCACATAAAACAACACTATCTAATAATCCAGGAGCATTCTACAATACAAAATGACAATAAAATTTATTGGAGCAAGTTCATATATAAACATACTATTCCAAATCCTTGGCAAAAATTCTTGGCACTTTTATAAAGACAAAGAAGGTATACTTCTTTTTCAGAAATACTTTAAATTGTAGCTTTACCTTTTTACATTAAATATATACAAAGCTAATATATTTTTAAAAATTCATGTTGTCTAGTTATTTGTTGCTTACTTTCCCAGTATCCACTTTCCAGTGTCCTCAAATGTCCCCATCCTATGCTCTGGATGGGGCTAAACCCATCAGTAGACACAAAGATGGATCCTACATTGTCCAACCAGCACATCCCATCATCTTAGCCTCAGTGGTTCACTCAAAGATAAAACACTTGACCTAGATTAGGGCAGTCAGACAAGAGGATTAAACTTCCAGGCTTCAAGTCCAGGGCTGAGCGGCTGGAGAAGTGGGCTTTTAATTTTTTTTTTTTTTGCTGGATTTAAAGTTGAAGCAAA
Source organism: Chinchilla lanigera (assembly GCF_000276665.1). Classification (NCBI taxonomy): domain Eukaryota; kingdom Metazoa; phylum Chordata; class Mammalia; order Rodentia; family Chinchillidae; genus Chinchilla; species Chinchilla lanigera. The sequence continues at coordinate 14,863,439 of NW_004955460.1, forward strand.
CAGTCTGAAAGCTGCATGAAGCACAAGACAAGAGATGTCAACAATGGTTCTGAAGTCATAGCACCAAGTAGCAGAAAGGAGCCAGACCCTGGCCATGCCATTGAAACTACTTTAGGATTTTTAAGTTAATTGATTGAATAAAATTCTCCTATTTCGCTAATTTAAGCTAGCTTTTCTAAAAGTATCCAGCTCTTGAAAGATAATAAAAAAGCCAACACTGTAAATGAGAGACAGAATTTAAAATGTGGAACTGGCTGAACAAAGGCAGGGTAGAAGTCATGGAACACTCTCTAACCTAGCCTGACAATTTAACTATTTTCTCTGAGAGCCATATTGTGGCCTGATGTGGCCTCCAAGATAACAAGGAGCATTAAGGAACTCAGTAGGAAAGACTACAGACAAGGAAATGCCCAAGGAGATGTGCCTGCTTCTCAGAGCATTTTTAAGAAGGCCCTAGAAGGAGACAAGGGAAGGAAGAGGAAAATGTGCCTTTGCTAAGAGAGGCTCTTTCTGCTCCAAATCACAAGCCAGGAAGCCAAAAAAGTTGAAGTGAGAGAATAGGAGGAAAAGCCAGAGAAAAGGCTGTGAAGTAGGATAGGCAGAAGAATCCTGGCCCCCAGGTCTCTCCCAAACATTCTTGTTAGGCACTCTAGTCTGAAAATAGAAAACTTTGTTTAGGATGTAACTGTACAGCCTCAGCAAGGAGTAAATTAATGACGTTCAACCACTTCTTTCCAACAGTGCAGAAGGAGAGGCTAAGGGAAAGCCAGGAAACCAAAAGCCATAAATGAAGACAGGCCAAACTCCAGACTTGATAAAATTTCAGGCTTTAATTCCCCTAAAATTGTCCAGAAGTCCACAATAAAGTAAACTTGCTTAAGGTGTCAGATGATTAAAAGAAACTCGTTTGGCTAGGAATAGACTGTGATGGCCCAGTCCCCAGACCCTAACTCACTTCAGCAAGAAGTGGCCTACTAATGTCATGCTGCCCCTAAGACAGACAGCCTGCTATGGTGCTATGATGGTAACTATGATGCTACCAGGGAGCCAAATCAACATAAAGGCCATTAATTCCCTCCCCCAGGGAGTTTGTGAACACCACATGCCACATTCAGTGGGGAGATAGAAAGAAAACAGCAAGACCATGAGCTTCAGAGAACTCCCATACCAAGAACAGAGACAGAAAATAAAACTGACTGGACAGTTAGACAGATGACAGACGAACAACCAAATGAAAACATCGTGACATGAGGAGCACTGCACAAACACAACAGGCTACCTAAGAGCTTGGAGCACTGGGGGAGGGAGAGGGAGGGGTTCCACAAGTGACACTTACGAGACATAATGACAGGAAGAAGCCCCAGAAAAACCTAGAAGAAGAGAATTAGAGCATTTTACCAAACAGAGAAAAGGAAAAGAAGGAATACTTAAATGTGAAAGCATTAAAGCAGGTACAATTGTGCCTGCCATGTTTACAGAGCAGGGTGGCAGTACCCTAGAGAATAAGGCAGAATGGCCATGAAGGCAGCTGGCAGGATCATGGAGGAATCTGATTTTAACCTTAGTGGGGAATCACAGAAGGGTTTTCAGGAAGGGAATAACATGATTTATGCTTTGGAAAGATGCTGAGCAAATCAATAGATTACTGGCTGCCTGGGCCCTAAGGGAGGAGAGCCTTGTGGTGGCTGCAGTTCTGCATCCCCACTGTGGCAGTTACATGAATTGGAACATGTGATAAACTCCACAGGACCCTACACACACACACACACACACACACACACACAGCACATATATACCTGGTAAAATCTAAACTAGTTCTATGGTTTAAACCAATGATGATTGCCAATTTTCTAGTTTTGATATGATGACATAGTTATACACAATGCCAAAAATGGGGAAGAAAAATAAATTTTAAAATATTAATGAAAGAAGCTGAGTGAAAGGGTACACAGGCCCTCCCTATACACCTCTCTCCAACCTTCTATGAATCTATAATTACTTCAAATCAAGATTTATTTTTAAAATAAGGCTGCATTTAAGGCAAAGATTAGAAAGGAAAAAACAAAATTAGAAGAACCCTCATGTGACACCAAGTCACACCCTCTGAAAGGGTTAAAATGAAAAGGAAAGATTTTTTTTTCTAATTCTGTGTGGTATGTTATTGGTATTTTAGAAAGAAAACACCAAAACTGGGAAAAATCTGGAGCAACTGGAACTCTCATACACTGCTGAAGGGAATGGAACTTGGTAAAACCACCTACAGAAAGGGTTTGACAAAAGTTTTGTTAACACTGAAACATGCTTACTCTATACCTACCCAGGAATTCTATTCCTAAGGCTATTACCAGCAGAAATGCATGCAAATATTCACCAAAAGAAACATGCATGAATGTTCCAAACAGCACTGTTCATAAAAGCTCAAACTAGAAAGAACCCAATTACCCATCAATCAGGTGAAAGGATACATTAGTTTAGTCACACAAAAGAATACGGAAAGCAGATGAATGATTTACAAACTGCACACAACAATATGCACACAACAAATACAACTTTGAAAAAAGTAGCCAGTTATTACAACACATACAGTATGCTTCTCTTAATAAGGAATTAAAAACCAGGCTGTTACAATTCTGGACACATTATCTTGGGAGGTGGAGACAGCGGAGACGACGGAGGCATTCTGAGCACTGTGGGGGGTAATTTCCACTCTGTTGTTTAATCCAAAGCCATGTTTCCCCATAACTACTGACACTGGGAATTGGAAAAGTCTTTGTGTGGGAGTCTCAATTAGATTACTCTTAGCAGTATCCTTGGCCTCTACCCACTATATACAAGAAGCACCCACAAAGCCACAGCCAACAAAACTGTCCAGATATTGGGAAAAAACTGCTCCCACCTGACACCATCTGATCAGGATGCTGCTACACAGATACGTTAACTTTATAAAATATTAACATGTTGTTCACTGCAGGTATTTGACATTTTAGTACACAGAAGCAGAAGGCCATTTAGGAGATAACTGTGGGCATCCAGGTAAGTAATGACAATCCCTAGGATCAGGGGTAACATTGGAGATTGAGAAAAGTAGAAAGATTCAGAATACAACGTATGAGAGAGTGGTGGCAAATTCTAAAAGAGAGAAGGGTATCAAGAATTGCAAAATTGCCGGGCATGGTGGTGCATGCCTATAATCCCAGCACTTGGGAAGCTGAAGTAGGAGAATCATTGGGAGTTCGAGGCCCTCCTGGGCTACAAAGCGAGCTCAAGGCCAGCCTGAACTGTACAGGGAGACCCTGTCTCAAAAAGACCGAAGAAAAGAAAAAAAAAAGAAAGAAAGAAAGAATTGCAAAGTTTTTGGACACAAGCAGACCTGCTCCGGACGTGCAGTACCTGCTCACCCCTGCCTGCAACAGTGGGAGTGTGGGGTGAACAAAGAGGCCTCTGGTGCAGAGAAGGCACCTCAAAAACCCATAGGCACTAAACCTAGGTGAAGAAAATCATAACTGGCTGGATCCTATGACTGCAGATCCTGGAAAGAAACCATTCATTCAAAAACGCAGGAACTTTTTGTTTGACTCAGTATTTTTTTTTTTTTTTTTATCATTTTCATTGGGTTTTGTGGGAGAGTTGAGGTTTTTTTCTTTTCCTCCTTGTTAATTTCTTTTCTTGTTTTTCTTTTCTCTACTCAACATTTTGTTTCTTTCATTTCTCATATTTTGTTTTATCTTTTTTCTTCTTCATTTTTTCCTGCAACTATTCTCTAACACTACTAATTTTCTTTTACTCCTCAATAGAGTCTCCATCTCATTTTTCTCTTCTACTATTTATCCCACTGACTAATTTTTCAAATTTTGCTTTTTTCATTCTCCAGTCTCCCACTTGCTCTGTCTTTACTAGTATAACTACTAAGTTTTATGACTCTCCAGATAGCTAGTTAACTTTGCACTATTGCTGCTGAATACTGTTCTATTGTTAGTAGAGATAAAACTGTTAGTATTATATTTACTGTAGATCAACAGGTCAATATTGGTTTTGGCTTAGTATTCATATAATCAGAGATCTCTTTTCTAGGGTTAAAGGTGGTATATTATTAGTCCTTTAGATGGGTCAATGCTCAACTTATATTTGACACTATAATTGATGTTGATTTTATTACTATAGCCAAGGTAACATAGCTGTTGCTATGAACTGATTTTCTCGGGATGCCAGTATCTGGATTGCTTGGCATTATTAACAATACTGTGGGCCATTCCTGGAGAACTAGGAAGTAGGCCAAATACACCACAACTTCCCATCCCAAGTAAATGGAGGTAGTTGTATCCTCGGACAGAGGCAAAGGCCAAGAGTTAGCTAGGCCCAGAGACCACAACTGAAATGTAGGTATTTATTAAAGAGGTCTCTATACTAGAAACAAAGCTTTCCATTACAATCAACCAACAAGCCTCAACACATATACAAAAAAAAAAAAAAAGTAAGAAAGCATGAGAAAACCATCCAACAAAATGCATCTAAAAATTCCCAACTCCCCTAAAGCTGATCTATGGGTTATCAAAGAGAGGAAACAAAATCGATGCATATTACTTGAAATGCCATCAGGAGAGATAACAGAAAAGAACAAAAGGCATCTGGCAAGCTCACAGAAGACATAAGTAAACAAAATTTATTGGGCCTAATAAACAAAACAATCAACAAGTGTACAAAAGATACTAATAAGAAGCTAGCAGAGCTAAAAAAATGATGCAAAACATGACCAGCATAGAAAAGAATCAAGAGTCCATAAAAGGGCTCTAAATAGAAATGTAAGAAATTACAAATGCTATTTAAAGCATGGACAGCAGAAGTGACCCATGTGAGGACATAGTGTCAGAACAAGACAGGGCTATTATCACAAGTAAACTAAAGACAGACACCTTAAAAACAAGAGAACATGAAAAATGAATCCAGGGCTAGGGATATAGCTCAGCAGCACAACGCCTGCCTAGCAAGCACAAGGTCCTGAGTTCGATTCCTGGTACCAAAAAAAAAAAAAAAAACAAAGAATCCAACAGCTCCTAGATGATAAAAAGAAATCTAATCTTAGATTAACTGGAATTAGCAAATGATCAGAAGATGGCACAAATGGTATTAAAAACAAAAATAAAACCATTTACTGAAATAATAGTAGAACACTTTCCAAATATGGGGGGAAAATTTAACATACAGATAAGTGAGGCAATAAAAACCCCCGAACAGCCACAATGAGAAAAGAACCTCTCCACAACACATCACAGTTAAAATCACAGAAGTACAACACAAGAACAGAATCTTAAAAGCGGCTAGGGAAAAGCCAGCAAACAACTTATAAAAAAATAAACCCATTAGAATTATAGCAGACTTCTCAACACAAACCTTTAAGGCCAAGAGAGCTTAGAGTGAAGTGTTTCAAGCCCTAAAAGAAAACAGCTTCCAACCCAAGCAATGAAATTGAAGCAGTAGTAAGAAACCTATCAACTAAGAAAAGCCCAGATCTAGATAGATTCACTGCTAAATTTGACAAAAACTTCTGAGAGATTTACACCAATACTCCTCAAGCTCTTTAAGAAAACTGAAAGGGGAATTTCCCTAAGTCATTCCTAGAAGGTAGCATTACCCTAATTCCAAAACTAGAAAAGGACCCAATCAAAAAAGAGAACTTTAGACCAATCTCTTTAATGAATACAGATGCCAAAATCTTTAGCAAGACACTGGCAAACAGAATGCAACAAATTGTTAAAAAAATCCTATGTCACAACCAAATAGGCTTCACACAAATCAATAAATGTAATACATCACATAAACAGAAGGACTAAAACCTTATGATAGTCTCATTAAGCACAGAAAAAGCCTTTGACAAAATCCAACATCTTTTCATGATAAATACTCTAAAGAAAATAGGTATAGAAGGACCTTATCTCAATCTGATAGAAGCCATTTATGACAAACCTACAGCCAACATCACATTAAATGGGAAAAAAATGAAAGCTTTCCCTCTAAAATCAGGAACAAGAAAAGGATGTCCACTATCACCACCCTTGTTCAATACAGTACTCCAAACATTAGCCAGGACTGGGAATACGGCTCAGCAGCACAGTGCCTGCCTGGCAAGCACAAGGTTGTGAGTTCAATTGCCAGTACCAAAAAAAAAAAAAAAAAAAAAAATGAGAAAGCAAACATTAGCAAGAGTAAGTGGGCAAGAAAAAGAAATAAAAGGGATATGTGTAGGAAAGAAAGAAGTCAAATTATTATTTTCAGGTGACATGACCCTCTACATATATGATCCCAAAAAATCCACCAAAAGATTCTTTTAGAATTACCAAATTCAGTAATGTAGCATGACACAAAAGTAGTAAAAATCAATAGCATTCCTGTATACCAATAATGAACCCACTGAGAAAGAAATTAGGGAAAAAAGACCATTCACAGTAGCGCCAAGAACAATTACACACTTATGAATTAACATAACAAGGAACTCTAAAAAGTTAATCAAAGAGGACATCAGAAAATGGAAAAATACCGCCTGTTCCTAAATAGGAAGAACCAATATAGTCAAAATGGCCATACTTCCAAAATTGATATACAGATTTGGTGCAATGCCATTCAAAATACCAAGAGCATTCCTCACAGAACTGGAAATAACAATCCTAAAATTCATATGAAACCATAAAAGCCCCAGAATAGCAAAAGCAACCATGAGTAAGAGTAAAGTGGGAAGCATTTCAATCTCAGACTTGAAACTTTACAAAAAGGACTCCTAGAATTAATAACCAAATTGAACAATATAGCAAGATACAAAATAAACACACAAAAATCAACAGCATTCCTATACACTAATAATAAACTCACTGAAAAAGAAACTAGGAAAACAAAATCATTCACAAAGCATCAAAAATATTAAATACTTGGGAATTAACCTAACCAAAACGTGAAAGACCTCTACAGTGAAAATTATATTACTTTGAAAAAGAAAACTGAGCTGGGCCTGGTGGTGCATGCCTGTAATCCCATCACTCAGGAGCCTAAGGCAGGAGGATCATTGCGAGTTTGAGGCCAGCCTGGGCTACAAAGTGAGCTCAAGGTCAGCCTGAACTGCATAGTGAGACCCTGTCTCAAACAGACAACAACAACAACAACAAAAAAAAAAAAAAGAAAGAAAGAAAAAGAAAAAGGAAACTGAAGACATCAAAAAATGGAAAGATATCCTCTGTTTCTGGATAGGCAGAACCAACATAACCAAAATGGTATCCTTCCAAAACCAGTAGATATATAGATTTAATGCAATTCCAATCAAAATACCAGTGGCATTTCTCACAGATCTAGAGAAAACAATCCTAAAATTTATATGGAACAAGAAGAGAACCAGAATAGCAAAAGCAATTCTGAGTAACAAAAGCAAACCAAGTGGCATCACAATCCCAGAGTTGAAGTTATACTTTAAAGCTACAGGGATTAAAACAGCATGGTACTAGCACAAAAAAACAGGCATGTGGATCAACAGAACAGAACAGAGGAAGCAGAAACAACCCCAGGCATATACAGCTATTGACTTTTGACAAAGGGACCAAAAACATACACTGGAAGAAAGATAATCACTTTAATAACAGTTCTGAGAAAAATGGAGATCTACCTGCAGAAAATTTAGTAGACCTAGATAACTCACAAACACTAAACTAAAATCAAATGGATCAAAGAACTAAATGTTAAAACAGAAACAACCTGCTGGAAGATAAAATAGGTAAAACTCTTGAAGTCATAGGCTTAGAAATAGTACCAAGAATTAACAAATGGGATCATATCAAACTAAAAAGTTAATGCACAGAAAAAAACCCAGAGTGAAAAGAAAACCTACAAAATGCGAAAGAAATTCTACAGCTATTCCTCAGATAGGACTAATATCTAGAATATATAAAGATTTCAAAAACAATTAGACCCCCCCAATAAAAGAATCAAAAAAATGGGCAAGTGAAATGAACAGACACTTCACAAAAGAAGTATAAATGTAAAATGCAAACATATTAACAGACACACAGACATTTACAAAATAACACAAAAACAATATAAGCAATACAGAATTTCAGACAAGGTGATAGGAAATTAACAATGGTGGTTGTATTACATATTGATATCTTCATATTGATTATTCAGATAAACAAATATAGGCATGTCTTGCATGACTGCAACCGTAATCGGCCATTAGAACTAAAAATATTGTGACAGAGGTGTGGCTCAGTGGTAGTGCCTTTGCCTAGCTTGTGTGAGGCCGTGGGTTTGATGCCCAGCACTACAAAAAGAAAAAATATTAAGCTGTTCATCAAAAAATACAATGAGTATCTTTGGTTGTACTGTCATGGCTGCCTGAATGTCTTGATTCAACTCAAAACATTTAGATTTTATGGTCATTTTGACTTCGGGAAAAGCCAGAAGACCCACAGTACCAATCTGAATAACAAACTGGACGACAACTGTAATTTTTTTTATGGTCCTGTATCAGTATTCACCATAATTTTTTATCACACCTCAAAGACACAAAAGAAGACTTCGAGAACTGCTTCAGAAAGTGGCAAGAACGATGGGGTACGTGTGTTCTGAAGTAAAGGGGAATATTTTGATGGAGACTAATAATAATGTGTATTTTACTGTAATAATTATTACAAATTCAATATTAACCATACAAAAAGGTCAATAAATACATGAAGAAATGCTCAAATCACTGGCCATTTGAGAAGTTAAAATTAAAACAACATAGATTCCAACTTACACCTGCAAGAATGGCCTTCATCAAGAAAAGAGTAACAGGGCTAGGGATACAGCTCAGTGCCTACCTGGCAAGCACAAGATCCTGAGTTCAATTCCCGGTACCCACAAAAAAACAAAAGTAAGCAAACAAGAAAAGAGTAACAAATGCTATCAATGCTGTGAGGAAAAAGGAACCCTCCTACATACATTGTTGGTGAGAATATAAGCTAGCACAACTGCTATGAAAATCAGTGTGGAGACTCCTCAAAATACCAAAACAAGAAATTCCATTCGACTCAGCTATTCCCTTTCTATTTATCTTCCCAAAAGCATTAAGACATCATATTACAGTGACACATGCATACCCATGTTTACAGCAGCACAACTCATAGCTAAATCTTGAAAGCAGCCTATATCTCTATCAACAGATGAATCAATAAAGAAAATGTGGTACTTATACAGTGGAGCACTACTCTACCATAAAGATAAAACTTGAGTCATTTGTAGGAAAATGGATGCACCTTGATACCATAATATTAAGTGAAAAAAATCAGACACAAGTTTAAATACCTATGGTTTCTCTTAAATGAGAAATCCATGTTATATGCAAGGAACAAAATAAAAGAAAGCAAGGAGACAGATCTTTCTCAGATGAGGGATCAGGAGAGGAGAGAGGATCAGGAGATGGAGATCAGGAGATGGAGAGAGACAGAGGAAAAGGGGATGACAGGAAGAATTAAGATGTCTGATGTACATGTACCAACTCCACACAAGAAATGTAAACATTGTGTACGCGCAAATACACATGTACAGACACATTTTATATATATATGGCTGTCAATTCCATCTTGAGGCCCCTTAATACTAGAAGTGCACAGGCAAAGAACACTTCTCCCTCTCTCCAGTCAAAACCTCTTCTTTGAACCTAGTTGTATATCACAGCTGGATAATGAAATGCTAAAGACAGACTATCATAATCCTCAGTACAAAAACCCTCAGAAGGGCCTAAAATGTAAAGTAGGAGTCTGAGATATACTCTAAGCTGAGCAAACAAACCAAACAAAATCCTAAAAATATAAAACGAAAATTTCAAGACTTCCCCATACCTGTAACAAAATATATCTGAACTCATTTCACATTGAAATGAGGAAATCTTAACGATTTAATTTTTTGTAGTCTACACAGCTGTACATAAAAGGGATTTAATAAATATTTGTTAAATCAAGAAAAAATCCTGAGTTTTCATTCTGAGTGACTGGCTGGCTAACAATAACACTCACATGAGACAGATGAAGGTTAGGGCATCCTGTGGAAAGGCTATGAGGGGTGACAGACGACCAATGTGCCATCCCTGTATAGAAGAACACAATATGCCCTGGACCAGAAGAGACCACTTCCAATTCTTTACCCTTTCAAATAGAAGTCTTCAGTCTGGTTTCCTGGGCTTTCTCCACCATTCTACAATGCTGCCTTGAACATGATTTAACCTGTCTTTGACCATCCCTAAGTTACCAGATCATGAAGAGCCTTACTTTACTCTGCTAGAGACTACTGGCTAGCCTCCCCAAGGATTCTGGAGCTTCAACTGGAGGAGGGGACAGAGCAGCAAGCAAGAGGCTGCACTAGCCAAGGGAAAACCTAAGATTGGCAGCAAATCTCCTTGTATCTGTACTTTAGAACTAGCCCAAAGATTGTTATGAACAACCTTTTAACATCTTTGAAAAAGACACCCTCTAGCAGGAAGGATGGTTAAGGTCACAAGAAGCATCTAAATAATAGCTGACCACGTAAGAGATTATCACACTTCAACCATGGTGAGGCAACGGCCATGTTGAAGTCCAGATAGCAGTGATGGCAGGATAAGAAGACCTGGAGTTATATCAGATTTGAAAAATGACATTCAGTCTCTGTTTTATTTGAGCAACTCGGCAGATTTAATGAAGTAGGTAAGACTGGGGAGGAAGGCTTCTGGGGAGGAGAAAATCAAGAAGACAGTTTTAGATATTTAGTTTAAACTGACCACCATATATGTTAACCTCAATATGCAGCTGGGCATTGTGGTGTACACCTGTAATCCCAGGACTCTGGGAGGTTGAGGCAGGAGAATAGCAGGTTTGAGCGCAGCCTAGTGAGCAACTTAGTGAGACCCTGCCTCAAAATGAAAAATAGGATATGAGGGCAATCTGGCAACCACATCTGTCAGCCCATTGATCACTTGGGCTGATCTGGCTGGCTAGGCGGGTGTCCCCTTCCTCCCTCACCACTCCATGTGCGTCCTTCCCAACGCTGCTCGCTTGATCAAAGAGGATGACCACTCCAGACAGAGAAGGATGGTTTCTATGGTGAAGGGCACAGGAGTTACTATGCTCCCCTGCTTGAACCTCCAAACAAGCTCTCAAAATAAAAAATAAAAAGGGCCCTGAGTTCAGACCACAGTATAAGGGAAAAAAAGAAAAAGAAAAAAAAGTTGAAGACATCTACTAGGGAGAGGAATGTCAAACTTCCAATCTTACATAATTACAGGGGGGAAAGGCATCCAACTGAAAACAAAATAAAACAAAAAGCTTGTCTAATTTTGTAAGTGTTGGATATCTCACTAAAGACTAAGAAGAATTAAATTAATGTCCCATGAGTAAATTTAGCCCTCTTCCTACACATGACTATTGGTTATTGTAAAGCATATGAATTTATTTTCATTGTAGTAAGTGTGCCTCTGAATATGCTGTACTTGCACAGAAGATGGCTATCCATCTACGACAAAAAATACCCTTTTCTCTCCTATATACTGTATTTTTAGAGCATAAAACAAATTGCATGCTACTTTTTAACCTAGAAATAAAAACACATCAAAAAAAACCTCTTTTTGAGTCTGGCTTGATGTCTTGGCTCAAGTGAAGAGCTGTCTATGAGAACCTTTGGAAACTATGAAACACTGTATGAAACTATGAAACAGACCCAAAGCATTAATGTCACTGACATGTACAAACAAGCACCAAGTAATTCTCAAAATCTATAACTGAGAGGCAATAGACACACAAATACAACTGAGTAAAACTTGGGATTTTTTTTTTTAATCCCAAAGACCTCAGAAGGAAAAGACAGTATTGCAATATATTACATGGGGTTACTTACCATTTTTTCTACTTTTATAGAGTCAGATTTCAGTTTCATTTTTAGGTGCTGCTAAAATTAAAAACTAAGCCCTTAAAAGAGTTCAGAGCAAATACAATGATTATAAATACTTGGAAAAAATATGAAATTATTATTAGTTTATGCAAGTTAGCATTTTTACTATTTCAGAGATGAGATTATTTTACAAAAATTAAGTCACAGATAAGCCCAAATACATTTAAAATAAAAAATATAAAAAAACATGCACATCCAGAATTAAGTTGCTAGTTTTTCAAAACTCTCACTATATGAACTAGGACTATGGAGCTCCAAATTTCTGAATCTGGGAAGAATAACTTAGGCTTATTTCAATATGCTAGAATAGCCTTTGCAGGAGATCTTAATATCAAAATAAATGTACTACTTGGAAAATAAATTTGTTCAGTGCTGCAAGACAAGAGTGCAAAGTGTATTATTCTGCAGAACCTAAGAAACATCCCAGTAAGGAAGCACAAGTAATATGTTGAGATGTTATTTTAGCCTTAAAAGACATTCAGCATTATTATTTTGAATTTTCAAAACACCTACATTCTAAATCAATTACCTCTGGCAATTAATGTATAACTGCTCTTTTTAAAAAATGTAAGCATGCACGCCAATCATCCCAGCACTTGGGAGGCTGAGGCAGGAGCATGCTTGCAAGTTTGAGGCTAGCCTGGGCTACAAAGTGAGCTCAAGGCTAGCCTGAACTGCATAGCAAGACCCTGTCTCAAAAAGACCAAAAAAATAAATAAATAATTAAAAATGTAAGAGTTGTAGGTTCTTTTTGTTTTTAAATACTGAAAAGCAATACATACTCAGTGGAGTGAAAGGAGGAAGAATAAACAGTACAAAAGGAATACAATGAATAAAGTTTCTCTCTCTTGCTGTCAAACACACATACACACACACACATGCACACCCACGTGCACACTGGGACCTCTGCTTCTCCTCCTTCAGGCTCCAAGAGCTCCTCTTTTAAATCACACTCAAGCAAGGCATGATGGCACATGCCTATAATCCCAGCACTCAGGAGGCTGAGCCAGGAGAATCACCATGAATTTGAGTCCTGCCTGGGCTCTACAGTGGGTTCCGCACAGCCTGAACTACACAGAGATCACATCTCAAAAAAAAAAAAAAAAAAAAATCACATTCCAAAGTTGAGAGTATAGCACACGTGTCTAGCATGCAAGAGTCTCAGGATTCAATTCCCCAGAAGGATCAGGAGTGGGGATCACATTCAGTATTGGATAGTATCCCAGTGAGATTCCAGCAAATGTATCTATAAATTTCCTTTTTGTTTTATTACTCAAATAGTAAGTGTACTCTTCTGAATCGTGCTTTCATGCTTTTGTACACTTAGTCGTATATCTTGGAGAATGCATTAAAAGCACTATCTTATTCTTTTGAATAGTTATGCATTCTTGAGTTATATAGTAATTTGTTTAATTACTGTACTTCTTTACTGATGCATGTTTAGTTGATTTCAGTGTTTTGTAATTTCAAACAATGCTGCAACCATTTTGCACATAAGATTTTAAACAGATCTGTAAGAAAAAATCCTAGGAGCAGAGCCAAGGGTTCAAACTCTTACTATCTGATGTACAGTACTGAAATGCCTTCTAGACCTGCTTTACCAATTTACATCCTCAACAAACAGTGTAAAAAAGCTGCTTTTCCATATCCTTGTCATCATAGAACATTTTAAATTCTCTGGCTTACCCAGCTACTACATGAAAAACTAGTTCACTCTTAGTTTTAATTTATATTTCATTTAACATGAATAGAGATGATTTTAAAAAGAAAGTAGATATTTGGAAAAAATGGAGATGAGTGTGTTTTCACATTTGAAATCCATTTTCATTTTCCCTTCTGTAAACTGTCTATATTCTCTACTTGTAGGCTACACCCTTCTATTGATTTTGGGGTGGGGGGGTAACCAGGAATTGAACTCAGGACCTTGAACTTGCCAGGCAGGTGCTGTGCCACTGAGCTGTATCCCCAGACCTCTAACTGATTTTTGAAAACTCTCTATAGGTTAAAGAAAACCAGACTTTTATTTTCATACAGATTATAAGTTATTTCTCCTAGTTTGCCTTTCTACATTGATTTCATGATCTTTTTTTTACAATTGAGAAATTTTCCATCCAGCTACTTAAAGTTCTTTGGAACTGTTTTTCAGTTGACCCTTCGAGTTAAAAGCTACACAATCTCATCATCATCTCTAAAAGCAGTTTTGCCTCCTGCTTTCCAATGCCTTTCTCTAGTTAATAGTAATGATGATGATGTATATCACTGCATTGTTTCTGATTTTAACAGGAATGCTCCGAAGATTTTTACCATTAAAGATGATGCTGGCTTTAGCAGGTACATTATTTGTCTACGGAACTTTCTTAAAGGACTTAACAATTCATTCCTGAGTATTATTTCCCTATGTCTATTCTTCCATTGTGTCAAGTACAGCTTTAGCTGTATCACTTCTCTGGTTATATAGGCATAAGACATAACAGCACTATTTGACTGTATTTATATTGTGCTACTCAATACATAAGTCATACCTGCTCATTAAAATATTTAATCCATCTTTCTCAGGCTTGTTGTGGCATAAAAAGGCAAGTAACTCATATTACACACAAGAAAACTGAGTCATAAAAAGATTACAATTCTATGCACCCCTTTCTTCATTTGTGGTACTTTTGTGAGTTACAAGTAAAATGCAGACCTTCTGATTCCTGAGCCAGTGTTTAAGCCACAAGAAAGCACCACTGCCGTTGGAGAACACAGCAGATGCCCAGCCTACAAAGAAAGCAGGCTCCCATCTACCACTGATGCTTCACAATATTCTCTTCCAGACTGCTGAAAGCAACCTCCACGTTATACTCCAGGATTTAAAACATCTGAAATGTATCACCCAGCAGCCAGCAGAATAGGTTCATATTCAGTGATACATGATGTTGCCGACATTCCTCAGCCAATTAGAATTCCTTTCAGCTGCAATGGAGGTGCACACAGCTGGAATTGCAGAGTGGGGCACAGCAGCAGACGCACTGATTGTACATTGCTTAAGCCTTGTTTTAAAACAGTAAAAGGTTTTCTCCTTCAATCCAGAAATGTAGAAACAACATTCCACTTAGTTTAAATATCTAAATGGATTAAATTGCATCTGTAGACACAACAATAATTCTAACATTTTTAAAAGATGTGCCTGATCCACATGGCTATGTGCTTTTGTTTTTAAGCCATAGCTCTTCTTTAACTAGAAAGGCCTTAGGGACTTTAGTCAGCTAGAGAGAGAGCTAGAGTACTATGGACAACAAGCAAACTTAAGTTGAAGGCTTTCTCTTGCTAAAATTCACATACAAAACAAATTAACCAGTAGTTTAAGTTATCCAGCGACAAAAACAGATGTCTTAAATTCTTTAGTTGTTTAAAAATATTTTACCTTCAAAATGGTTTTGAAATTACAAAAATTTATTCCAAGTAAGAATACAGTACTACAATTAGGCTTTCATAACGAGAAAAATCAAAGGACTATGAAAATATTTCATCCACCTAAGTTTTTGGACCACTTAATATAATAAAATGCACAATTTGGCCATTTTAACTAGTATGCACAAATGTGTTACAAAACAACCAGTCTGGTTAACTGGATCATTGGGCCAATGGTGAAATCAATCTATCTCTCCCTCACCAACCTCATGAGAAAATACTTCACAAGTAACTTCAGAAACTCCTCAATTGAACCAAGAAAACAAAATTTTATATGAGAAAGAAAAGTCCAATGCATGGAA
This sequence comes from Chinchilla lanigera, assembly GCF_000276665.1. NCBI lineage: Eukaryota > Metazoa > Chordata > Mammalia > Rodentia > Chinchillidae > Chinchilla > Chinchilla lanigera. The sequence continues at coordinate 14,879,131 of NW_004955460.1, forward strand.
ACAACTTTTGTGCTTGCAAAAACTGGAGCTTTAAACGCTGACAAACTTGAAGTAAAAAAATTCTAGTTTAGGGCCGGGGATATAGCTCAACGGTACAGCGCCTGCCTGGCAAGCACAAGGTTGTGAGCTCGATTCCCAGTACCAAAAAAAATTTCTACTTTAATGGATTACAACTACTTTTACTATACAACTGAAGTACATGAAAGATATCTGAAGTCCTGTACTTTCCTAAATTTGAGGTGGATCTTAAAAAAAAAAAAAAAAGTCACGCACACAGATGCAGAGGATGGCTACAAACTGATCATCTAGTCCATGTTGCAACAGTTACCTGCTTTACTAAGTAGGATTCTTTGTTGGTACAAATTGAAGTCGGCACCATTAACAGTTTCCTTCAACTTTCTTAAGAGAAACTTACTACTATTTTTTGAATTGATTATGTCACAGAACTGTTACTGATCAATTAAAACTACTAGCGCCGTTATTTCAACTATTTTGCTCTAAGTTACATCATCCAAATGCCAAAACACAAGTTGACCTTACATCACATTACTCCAACTTTTAAAATAACCGCACATCTCCATATGCTGTTGAGAGGTCTCTTTCCCCCTTTACAGAATTAGAATTTCTCTCTTTACAATACACAGTCATGCTCCAAAACATAATACACACAAGCAGATCTCAGAATTTCAAGTCATAAAAGCACCCAAAAAAAGGTATTTGGCATTTGGACTAACTGGTTAACATCAGAATAAAATTTAATTTTCTTAAAGACCACTATACAACTCTTAGAGCTTAAAACTCCATTCTTTTACTCAAAATGGCCTAAATGGTGTATCAGGGATTCATTTGTGTACCAAATAAAAACAAAGTTTCTGCAAATTCTACTTAAATTTTCCCAAAATGTTTGTTCTGCCACAAACTCTAAGATATCTTAGAGTTAGTGCTCTTTAACAAAGATCATTTAATTTTACACATCTTATGTTCCCCTACACCTAACAAACCCAGTAAAGAATTATTTTTCTAAGACATTTACTAAGATATTATTTTAAATATAAAGACTCAGACATTTTTCCACTATTCAGACCAGGATTTCCAAAGTAGTTCAGGATATTAGCCAACAGTTTTCAAAAACAAAAAGGGTCTCAGGAGAAGAAAAAAGAAATCCATAAATGTAATCAATACACAAAATTAATGTTTAGCATAAATCTACACAAGTGCCAGGCATGGTGGCTCATGCCTGTAGTCCCAGCACTTAAGAGGCTAAGGCAAGAAGATCACCTTGAGTTCAAGGACAGCCTGGGCTATACATAGTGAGTTCAAAGCCAGCCTGCACTACATAGCAAGGCCCTCTCTCAAAAAACTAAAACAAAACAAAACAAAAAAACCCAACAACCAAACAATAACACCCACCCCCAAAAAAATCTATATAAGTGCTGTGCTTTAACACAAATCTCTGAATACTGCATCAGGGTTGAGAACATCAGAAACTACACACATCCAAAAGTAATGTGAAATAAGTGGGAAGCCAAACTGATATATCCTGTGAGGAGGAGGATCGAGGAATGTTAAATAACAGAGTTGAAATCTCATTTGATATACAAGGAAACTGAGACCTAAAAGGTTAAATCATGCAGTTAATGATAGATCTGACCAATCCACGCCTCCTAAACTAAATCTAATGCGGTAGTCACCCCAAACACACTAGTGGACCACAAAATTCTAAATGTTCTTTATTAACTAAAATGTCTTCAATGTCTTCATATTGCATTATGCTCTGTGTGGTAGTCATTGAATAGTTACAATATCTTTCATTTTTAAGTTTTTTCAAATATCAAACATGAAAATAGACTCTGAAACCCTGTAACAGAAGTATTAAACTTATGAAAGATTGCTACTCATGGATTCAAATTTCCTTTAACAACCATAATGATGAAGCCAAACCTAACTCAACTTTAACAATCTAGTTCCAATGTTTCTACATACTTTTTTCTGTGGACAACCAGCATCAGGTATACACAATTGCCTCTAAACTTCCACCCTGCCGTAAAATGATCACACTCACAGATCCTCTCAGACCATTAATAACACTTACTAGGAAAAGGAAACAGGTGTTTCAGAAAAACCCTCATCACCTGAGCTCTCTGTATCACCCCAAAACTAAAGCATTTCTGCATCAATAATTTCTATATAAACAAGCTAAGTCCTCCCTTTCACTAGATGATAACCAGCCAACTAGAGAAATATATATATACATATAGGAATTTTATATATAGAACACAAACAAAACATAAAACATATTCCTTCTAAAGCATTAATCTCATTTGAACTAAAACTCCCCAAATCAGTTACTTCTCCTTTTTACAAGAAAACTGAAATCAACCTGATGTCAACTAAAGATTACACCGTAAATCAGAACCAAAGTTGTCAGTAAAACTTTACAAGCACTATAATGTCAAAAAATGAGGCTTTTACTGTAACCACAAAAATAACAGTGTAGATACAGTATCTCATGAGAAGTGCTTCCCCTCCCTGGTGTAAAAGATTGTTTCTCCAAAAGCAAAGATTCTGAGGATATACCCTTCACTTTTCAAAACCAAGGTCTGGGTTTAGGTCCGAACATTATTTCATCTGACATGTTTATACCAAAAAAAAATTTTTTTAAAAAAATAGGCCATGCAACAACCACAGACTTTCAAAGTACATTTCGCTTTGAAAAATATTATCTACCGTTTTCATGGATTTTGTCTATGATTTTATTATCTACCATAAAATGTTCAAAATGCTCACCCTATCTTGGAAAGGTCCCCAGTTTTGGAGTCCTGGCCAGACATGGTTACTGAGCAGAAAAATCCAGGGGAAAATCCCTAACAGGCATTATACTCAACTTTTTCTTTTTTCAGAGTTGGAAATACTCGAGTTTGGAAAGTCCCAGAGCAGAGGCATATCTACACCACTAAAATCCGATCTTGGAGGTGAATTTAAACTAACAGGGCCCGGCCTGACAAGAGCAGCGGCCGTGTAGCCAGTACAAAGGAGAGCAGGAGCGAAGGTGAGAATCGGTGGAGCGAGCGAGACAGAGGCAGCCACAGCGAACAGCTGGCATCTTCACATCCCAACCCACCCACCGCGCCGCAGGCCCCCAGCGGAGCTTCGCGCTCATCCTGGAAGGTGGCACTACAGAGCCACCTAGGAAAGATGGGCAATTCATTAACGACTAAGTGAGAGTGAATCAAAGAACCCTACATGGTGCAGCTGCCACAGCCTGAAGGGTGTATTGGGGTGAGAGTGGGGGTGGGGAGTTCGCGCCTAACAGGGCTCACGGGTGTCCTGCGAGCGTGATGGCCAAGTGCAGGGCACAAGAGGAAAGAGGCCAGGAAGCACCGTCCAGAACAGACAGCGGTCTGGCTAGAGGGAGAACGGAAGTGGACGAGACTGGAGAGGTCTGGGCCAGGCGGGGAAGCGAAGAGAACAGGGCTGGGATACAGTCGCTCCTGGAAAGGCTCCGAGAATTCGGGGGAAGAAGGAAAGAAAGGGTGGAGGCCGCGAGACAGGGAGAGGCGAGGGAGCCGAGCTGAAAGATAAGCGGGGGCGGGGCTAGGTGGGAGCGATGGGCGGGGCTTAGGGAAAGTGAGGGGGCGGGGCCATGAGGGGG
>NW_004955460.1:14883897-14889741 GCF_000276665.1 Chinchilla lanigera
GTCGGGGCGGGGCGGGGCGGGCAGCTACGTCTCCCGCCTGCCAGTCCGCCTGGAGCGCGCCGGGCTGGAGCTGGCGTGCTAGGTCTTTGCCCCTCCTCTGCACGCGCCTGACAGGAAGCTAGGAGTTAAAGCCGAGCGTGGGGGGCTTCGCCGGAACCACTGCTAACGCAGTCGCTTTTGGTCTTAGCAACGTTCTCCGGGCCAACCGATTTACAGATGCAGACGCTAAGGTTCCAGGTCTCCGAGCTGCGAGGCTGTGAAAGGGAAGGGTTGCCTGACATCGTGGCCTGTCCCTCCGTACGTTAAACACCTTGCCCAAGACCATGAGATACCCTTTTTCAGTAAAGAGCTTTGGGATCCTGCAAGTTCAAGGGACGGACAAAGAGACAAAGTCTCTTTGGTGTGACTGTGCAACTAGTGTGCTCTGACGACCGGTAACAAAGTTACCAGAATCACAGGAAGAGCCAAATATGGACAAAGTAAACAAGATGAGCGGGATAAAGTTGAGGGGTAGATATTTGCTATTATGCAATCTGCATGCAGTTTAATCAAACAAAAGCAGCAATCGAACTGGTCTTTTCCTGCCTTCTGCTAAATTTCCCTCTGCTCAGAGTAGCAGATAAAAACTAAAAGCCATGTTTCCTCCGGTAAACAAACTCATCTCTATGGTAACGTTATAGAGAAGAAATAAAATATTATTAGAGCAGAAAAGCTGGATTTATCAAATTTATATTTGACCCACTACCAAATTCATTTAATGTACAGATTCTTGTAGTGCCTTAATTTGGTTCATGTCCCCAGGAAATCAGGCTCACTGAACCTTTCCTGAGGTCGCAGTCTTCAAACTAGAGCTGGCTACGTAGAGCACTTTGACATGCCTGTCTGCCTACCTCAGGCTGAGCCCAGTGAAGAGTCTCCTGGTGATTTCAAGGGATCACGTGATGGAGCCCCCATCCATCAAATAGAAAGATAAGGCTAGACCAGTAAGAGTGAACCTTTTAGAGCTTTCAATGAAACGAACAGCCCGCTGAGGCACAGGTAACATAGGTTCGCCACTATTACCCTAGACCATTTCTGTGACCTTGTGCAGCTCAGACTTTCTAAATGATCCTAGTCATATTTCCCAGAATTCAAGCAATGTTTAATAAGCACAGAGCAGTAGACCTGAAATCCAGCTCTTGTTTTCATTTGTAGGCAGTTGTCACAGAGCGTTAAGTCCCTGGGTCTGACTCCATTGAGAATCTAATGTCCTCAAGTAATCGCGACATCCTTCTCTTATTCTCTCAGTATTCCTCTTACTTTTTATTCCCTGGTTCCCATCCCCAGCTTTTTCTGACCTAGAAACCTTTCATTGCTTCACCTCATTGTTTCTTAACCTGCCCAGACGTCTGGGTCTCTTTACTTGTTGCCTCAAACCCCTGAAAGAGTTTGCTTCAGGAAGTTATTGAAAGTCATTTCCTTTGTTCATTAACACGTAGCTGCTGTTGTCGCTTAAGTAGATACTCTCAACAGTGTGTCACCACATCCCATAAGGAGGACTTTCCTAATGGAAGCTAACATTTTATTCACTTGGCAAACACCACCTACTATGTGGTCAATACTAGGGACAAGAAACACGAATCAATCCACTTAACTGGATGAAATAGGCATAAATAGCTGACTGTAATGTGTACAGAAATTACAGAACACCTTAGGGAGAAATGGGGGACACCTTTTACCTTAGAGAGAAACGGAGACATCTCAAACGCCACGGAAGACCTTGATCAAGGGCTTAAAAAGCAATGTTCAGCGGGCATGTTCAGTGGCGCATGCCTGGCACATCCCAGCACTTGGGCGGCTGAGGCACGAGGATCATTGTGAGTTCAAGACCAGCCTGGGCTACAAAGTGAGCTCAAGGCCAGTCTGAGCTGCATAACAAGACCCTGTCTCAAAAAGACCAAAAAAAAAAAAAAAAAAAAAAAAACACCAATGTTTGAGTTTGCTGGCCAAAGATACAAGGAAGGGCATTTTAGACAGAGGGAACAGCAAAAAAGTGAATACATTTCCCAGCCCAGTTTTCCGTGGATGTGCAATCACATAGCTGCTGTACCATCTATCCTTACCCTTTACTACACTGAAAATTGTTAAAGACAACAAAAGCTACTTGCCCACTTAAAAGTCATCAGTCACTCGTTTGTTAAGGCTGTGAGGTAGCCTCATTAATCATAAGATGTACATTGATATCTTTGCCTTGTGTATCAGATTTGTCAAACATACTATTTTATAGAGCTATCCGGAACAAATAGGTATGAAATGTCAAACAGTTCTGCTGAGGCAGAGATGGAACTCAGTGAGTCTCTTCAAGTGTACTCTCTGCAGTGGCTTTACAAACAGCCATTGCATTGACCTTGGCTGCTGTGTAGTATTTGACAGCTGATTTCCTTCCCCTAAATGTACCACTTCCCTATGTCAGTGTTATTGGATATTTGACATATTTTCCAGTAAAAAATAAAAATCTCTCTTTAGATCTGACCACAGTAATTCTTAACCCTGTTTTTGAATTGCAAATCTCTTTGAGGATCTGATAGAAAGTCGGGACCCTTTCCCCCCGAAAAAATTCAAATATGCAAATACACACCAAATTTTGCATCTGATTTCTACGGGCTTATGATCTCATGAAATTAATCTGTGGGTCCTATAGGGCCCCTAAAACTCTAAGCTAAGAACTCCTAAAGGACAAATAACATTGGAAATATCCCAGATGTCTGTGTTCAATAGCAAGGGTGGGCGTAGCTCCCTTCAAAGGTAGCAGGTGGCTGGAAAGCGGGTAGCTGTAAACCACACAGACCCACACTTGACCACAGCTTCACCACCTCACAGCTGGTGCTAAAGTGAGTTAATGAAGTTCTCCAAGCCTCCCTTTGCTCATCTGTAAAATGGAGATAGTAATGCTTTCCCTGAAACTTATTGATGAAGCTTAAATTAAACCATGGATGTAGATTTTAACAGTCTAATACAGCAGGCCCTCAGTAAATTAGAGTTCTTACTAATGCATGTAAAATGTGCGGGGTAGACTTTTCTCCAAAACCTACTGATGCTATTACCCTGAGAAAATCTTTCCAGATACTGTGGATCCATGGTGGGTGTGGACAGCTGTAGCAAATGCCTCTTGAGACCTCATTTCTGTACCTGAGCGGGTGCCTCAGAGGCCAGCAGCCAGATCTATTTAACCTTTAAAGTCTTTTTTACCTCTGGGATCTGGTCTTCCCTTGCATTTCACCTACACATCAAAAATTTTAAGACAATTAGATGTACAAAATTGAGCCTAGTTAGCCACTTAGTCTCTCTTTTAAAATTTAACTATCAGTTATTTATTTGCAGTGCTGGGGAGCAAACCCAGGATCTCAATATATGCTAGGTAAGCACTCAACACTGAGCTACATGCCAACTCCTCATTTATTTATTTCTTTATTCCCGGAGGCCTTCGGGATCTTTCTCTACATTACAACCTGAACTTAAATATTACCAGTATGGAAGCCTTGCTGTGTGATTATAATTTATCAGGTTTATTACTTGTTCTTTAACTTTCGTCGTAGTTTATACAAAAGAGACACTTATGTAAGTTTTCTTTGGGGAAGACCTACCAAGTATACGCAGTCAGACTTCATGGTAGAAATATTTTAGGGGCTATCCATTTCTTCATGGCATAGCACAAGCAACAAAACTGTACATTTATATACAACCAACCAAAATAAGTGGCAAGTGTCACGTATTTTGTCCTAGTGACTGGAAAGGAGCTAATATACCCCCAGTTTTACTGTAGTAGTGTGTGTATGGGTAGTGTGTATGTGTCTAAGTTCTATATAATTGGAATCACAGGATGTAATCTCTTGGAATTGTTTTTTCACTTAGCATAATTCCCTGGAGATCAATCCAAGCCATTACATGGACCAACAGTGAGTCCCTCTTTATTGCTGAGGACTATTCCAAGGTATTCACCTTTTGAAGGACAATTTGGCTGACACTCCCTTGTGGAGCAATTACAAGTAAACTACTGTGAATATTTGGGTTTAGGTTTCTGTGTGAGCATATACTTTTATTTCTCTGGGTTAAGTGCCCAAGGGTGTAATTGCTGAATCATATGGAAATTGCATTGTTAATTTTATGAGAAGTTAGTGCTAGGATTTAGCAAGACCCTGTCTCAAAATAAAAAATGGCCTGGGGCTATTGCTCAGTGCAAAGGCCCTGGATTCAATACCCACTCCCCCACTCCTGGGGGATCGGGGGATGGAAAGATAGAGGAGGAGTAGAAATAAGAGGCAGGGAGGAAGAAGAGCAGGAGGAGGGAGCAGAGAAAAGAGAAAGAGAGGAAGGGATGAGTAAGCCAAACTGTGAGGGGCTCTAGCATTTTACCTTCCATCAGCATTATTTCCAGTATTGGTGCTGTCACTATTTTTTATTTTAGCCACCCTAATAAGTCTGTCACTGTGTTTTACAGCTTTCGAATTATTTGGGAGATAGATTATTTCTTCAAATACATGGAGCCAAGTAATTAGGGGCATTCTTTCAAAAAGGAAGGAAAAGAAAAGAAAAAGTATCCAAAGTCTTTCTTTAAAGACCCTAGCTGAACTCCCTGCTCTATATTCAGAAACAACCAAGGTAATGAGTGAAAATGACAATTAAACTGTTGTTATTAATGAAAAGATGAAATGTTTGCTTATGGGGTAGTTCCTATGTAAGTGAGCAATGTCTTAAACCATTGAATTGATTATCCTAATAAGAGTAATTAGGACATGATTAAGAATATAATAAGCTTATTTTAAGAATTCAGACATGACAATTGTATTGTAAATAAGCAGAGATGTCGAGGCTTCTGGTTGACTACTCTTTCCAGATTGTGTGATCTTTATAGGTACAAGAAAATAGATGAAAAGCTCTCTGGATTCACTGGATCTCATCTACAGTACATAAACAACATAACCAGGCAAATCAGCAAACCAAAAGAAATCACCAGACCTTGAATCATTGTTTAGTGACTAAATATTTTGCAAGTTATGGGACAGGGCTGGAGGAAGCCCTACTACATGTACCCAGGGGTTCTCAAAGGCACGGTCAGCAGAGAAATGGCTTCAGTAGCATGACATGGTAAATGCAAATATTGGAAATGCACCTTCCCAGGTCCCACCTCCAATTTAGTGCATCAGAAACCCAGGAGGTGGAGCTCTGCAGCTGATTCTGCTGTGAGCTTGCATTTGAGAGCTAATGTTAGAGGAGCACAGTTACCTTTCTAAGGTTCCTACTTCACTGCCTAAACAGGAGAGAGACATAAAATACAAGAATTGGCAGAACCTACCCAGGTGTCCAGGGTACAAATTGTGCAACAAACCAGGAAAGCCACTTTTCCCATAATTAGAGCAGAAAAGCAGAGAGTTCCAAGAAGAATGTCAGTCAACAAGAATGAAATAGATTCCAAGCCCATAGTCTGTCAATAGCATGGATAAGAAGCCAGATGACATTAATGATATAATGAAGAAAATATTTTCCATTACTAAGAAGCAAATAAGTCAACTAGAGACAATAAGGCAATTAGTAGCCCACACCTGTAATCCCTTCACTCTAGGAAGCTGAGGCAGAAGGATCACAAGTTCAAATCCAGACTGTGCAATTTAGTGACTTAGTGAGATCCTGCCTCAAAACAAAAACAAGGGGAGTATGAAGGCCACCAATGGAAAAAGAGAGGGGGAAGAGGGGAGGGGAAGAGGAAAGGGGAAAAAAGAAAAGAACAACAGGGCTGGGGATTTAGCTCGGCGGCAAAAGCGCCTGCCTGGCAAGCGCAAGGTCGTGAGTTCGGTTCCCGGTACCGGA
>NW_004955460.1:14889841-14899205 GCF_000276665.1 Chinchilla lanigera
AAAAAAAAAAAAAAAAGAAAAAAGAAGCCCTGTTAGAAAAGAACAACAGAAGAAGAAAAGGAAAAATTCGTTTATGAAATTCATCGTCCAAATGGGCAGTGAACCAAAATGTAGAATGATTTTGATCTTGATTCTAAAATGACCCATTCATAGAACCAACAGACAAAACAAGGAAGTCTTGAGCTGGGCATGGTGGCTCACTCTGTAATCTCAGCACTCAGGAGGCTGAGGCAGGAGGATTGTGCGAGTTCAAGGCCAGTTGGAGCTACAAAGTAAGATCAAGGCCAGCCTGAACTACATAGCAAGACCCTGTCTCAAACAAAAAAACAGAAAAAAAACAAAAAAACAGAAAAAAAAACAAAAAAACAAAACAAAAAAAACCCACCACCACCACAACAAAAAGGAAGTCAGCTTGCACAAAGAGTGAATGTAAATGTGGTCATCTTTGACACCATCCAAGTTCAAATGATAAAAGTTGAAAACAGGAGTATGGAGATGTGGAATAGAGACTGAATACCAAAATCTATGTTTAACAGGGAGGGAGCCTGGGTTACAAACTGGTAGAAGAGAAAAAGTTTTAAACCTATTATTTAAAAGTAGAACCAGAAGAAATGAAAATGATAACTATAAAAATGGAGACAGGAGGAGAGAAATCTTAGTTACTTAACTCCACATCTTTCATAATAGGGAAGCAACAGAGTTTTAAATTGGTGAATCAAAAAAATTACAGCATACACACACACACACACACACACTCAGGAGGCTGAGGCAGGAGGATCACCTTAAGTTTGAGGACAGACTGGGCTACATGGTGAGTTCAGGACCAGCCTGTAAAATCTGCCTCAAAAAGAAAATGGTTTTCAGGGGAAGCAGAAGGAGGAAGAGGAAACATAACATTAAACAGTTATTAAAAGCTATAGAAAGTGGTTGCAGGATCCCAATGCACTGGGAGGTTGGAGAGAACACCCCTCTGCTTTCTTAGACAAGAGGCATTGATAAAGCATACTTCCCTGGATCCCAGGTCAGTAGAGGGTCAAGCTATTCTTAAAGATAAGTTTATTACTCAGTGACCCCCAAATAGTAGAAAAAAGCTACAAAAAATGGCTTTTGCCCCAGATTGCTCACTTGAGATGTTAGTAAGAATTGCCTCCTTAGTTTTTTATAGCCTTAGTTTTTTATAGGAGGAGAAGGCTAAGGAGAAAAAACAAAGAGACTGAGAAAAAACAGCTGCCTTTGTTGCAGCACTAAGAGAAACAGACCCTAAGTCTGATTCTCAGAGCCCCAAGAAGAACTCGTCTACTACATTCATCTGCTACTTCTGTTAAAAGCCAGGCCACCTCAAGAGGAACTGCCCTCCCAGATCACATTGGGATTAATACGCTGATGTGTATAGCATCTCCATGATCCAATCACCTTCCCAAAGCACTGCCTCTGAGCAAATGAGAATTTGGGGGACATTTTAGATCTCCATAGCAATACCTGTAACACATCATAACAGTGTGATGCTGGTGTTGTCTCTGTTTTATAGAGGGGATTAGATGTCAGAGATGCGTGAGAATCACTGGAATCCCATGGCAGCAAGGAAGCAGGCATTTAAGTACATTCTGTTGAAGCCACCACATCCATGCCAGGTCACAACCCTACAGTGGAAATTGCCAGGACATTCATTGCTCTAGGTTCTGTCCTGACTTTTATGTGTCTTGAATTTTTAGTTCTCCATGTATTTTGTGGTAAGGAAATTCTAATGTTTGTTGGTTTTGGGGTTTTTTTAATAAAATGTTTCATGCTTTACCTCGAGGTTTGAGGAAATATGGGAAAAATAATGTTTGGGTGACGAAGAAATGGGAATCTAAAGGAAGACTGAAAGTAAAATATTTATAGGACTTCTCTTGAAGGCTTTCCAAGGAATATATTCACCTTAGTGGACATAGACTCTCTCTTTGTGTATAGCCATAAGTTTATCTTTGTTTTGATTTTTGGTTCAATCTCTGCAGTACAAGGGATTGAACCCAGCCAGAGCCTTTCCCTGACCTACATCCCCGGCATCTTTTTCTTTTTCTTTTTCTTTTTTTGAGACAGGGCCTTACTAAGTCACTAAGCTGCCCAGGCTAGGCTCAAACCTACCATTCTCCTGCCTCAGCCTTCCAGAATGCTATGATTTAATGCTATGATGATAAGCATTTGCTACCACATTTGGGCTGGCTTTTGATTTACAGGCAGTAATAAAACCCCCAGGAGTCTTCTGAATGACCAACGATCAAGATGACAACTTTTTCTTTTTAATTTCTGGGACAGTTTTTTTTGATAAAACAATCTAATGCTATGCAAATACCAAATTCTAGGCAACTGGTAGGTTCATAATTTTCCTAAGTCATCAGTTCTTGGCACCAATCCCCCACCTCCACCCCTTTCTCCTCCCACTTCTATAAAAATTATCCTGCAAAGGATTGCATTCAGGGGGCGGAAACTCCTTCAGGGGAAGGATGAGCTAGCCATGGCTTTCCATGAAAGAGCCCTAATGAAACACAGCCCCACCCTCTTTCCAAAGCAAACCCAAGGACTAGCCCATTATGATCAAAATATTCCATTCAGACGCACTGTGCCTTGTACCAATTAATATTCAAGGTTCTTTTAATGTTTTGTTCAGGAGTTGAAAATACGACCATAATCCATAAATTCAACTGTCCTTAAGTCTATTCTTTCTTCTTTGCAGCTAGTACTTTCCTTAGTGGAAATAAAACTGTTTGCCCATTTCATTCTGAGAACTCTACCTTATTAACGATAGGCATGGCTGCCCTTGGTCCTGTGCTGAGTTAAGACATCCCAGACCTTGCTCTCAGAGCAGATTGCAGTGTCTAAAATGATTAGACCTCTAAGTGACAGCCTAAGCTGAAAACTTGCAGCAGAAATAGATGTGGCTTATGGAGACAGAGCTGCTCAAACTTTTAAAAAGCAAAGGTTGGGGGCTACCTTAAGAGAAATAAAGTTACCAAAGATTGATCTCAAGTACATGGCATTGAAGTTGGTGGTGCACCTTAATTAATCACTACTTATTTTGAACCTTGTAAGAAACTGTCATAGCCGGGGCTGGGGATTAAGCTCAGCGGCAAAAGCGCCTGCCTGGCAAGTGCAAGGTCGTGAGTTCGGTTCCCGGTACCGGAGAAAAACCAAAAACCAAAAAAAAAAAAAAATCAAAGAAACTGTCATAGCCGGGTGTGGTGCTGCATGCCTGTAATCCCAGCACCTGGGAGGCTGAGGCAGGAGAATGGTTGTGAGTTTGAGACCAGCCTGGGCTACAAAGTGAGCTCAAGGCCAGCCTGAACTGCATAGTGAGACGCTGCCTCAAAAATATCAAAAAAAAAAAAAAAAAAAAAAAAAAAGAAAGAAAGAGTCATATATGTGGCAGGAATGAAGCATACTAGTGTCCACAAAGACAGGGGTAGCTTCTGTCTGAGCCTTCTATTGCACTTGGGTGTTATTTAATGGTTACTGTAATGCGCTGGCCTGCACTACAAGATGTCAGCCAAAAATATGGGGACCATACTTGGTGGACCTTTTAAAAGTCCTTGCATGGCAGCATATTGCCTGGCACACAGGAATATCTTAATGAACGTTGGCTTAATTGTCTACAGAACAACTAAGGAAAAATGAAATAATATTACAAATTATTGTGTAGGAATAATAATGTGATTCCTAAAAGATGGCTCTGGGGAAGAACAAAACATGGAAGTCTTAAAGCCATTTCACAGACTAAGTCCCATTCACCCAGAGAAACCCTAGGCAGAGAGAGGGCGATCCAGTTTAGAGGGATGCAGAGATAGAAGTGTTCGCATTCAGCACAGGACAGTGCTGCTGTGTACACTGAAAAAGCGGGTGAGCCGGGACTAGACACATCTATCCTTGAAAATCTTTATCATGTTTCTTTGGCACAAAGAGTAGCTAGTAATTACACAGCATCCCTCCCTCACACAAACTAGATGCTACTAAACCCCAAATTAACTTAATTTGTTTATATCTGTGCCTTTAAGTAATGAGGTACAGCTCCCACCCTTTTCTGGGTACTGGGGGAATCTTTATCACATTTATCTGCACTTGTTTCTGTTTTTACACATCAGGGTATGGGTAGATCCTCCCCCAATCTCACCAGAAAGATGAGTTTGCTTTTGACACTGTGTGTAGTACAAGCGTGCAAGTTGTGACTCAGTTACAGGTTCAGCACACCAGGAGGATGCCAGCAGGAATGTTAACGTTTGCTACGACTGGCACTTACCACAGTTTCTTTTGGTAATTGGTGTAAGTTGAGCATTGGTGGTGCACAGCTGTCATCCTAGCACTCTGGGAAGCTGAGGCAGGAGGGTCACAAGTTCAAGCCCAGCCTGGACACTTTCGCAATTTATTGAAACCGTGTCTCAAAAATTAAAAAGGGTTGGGGATGTAGCTCAATGTGAAGGCCCTGGGCTCAATCCCCAGTAACACACACATACACACACACACACACACACACACACACACAGAACCTGTTATAAGAGTGACTAGTTCATGAATTTTCCAATTTGCTTAAAATCATGGACTTTGTTCAGCATTTCCTTCATCTTCATATTAGAGCCAAGATGCACTTGGAGAATCAAAAACTGAACTCAAATTTAAATGCTGGTTTAAGGTTTTTTTTATTAGTACCTGTTTGCGATACATAATGATTACATTCACTGTGGGGAGCTGGTACACATATGTAACACATCTTAATTCTTTTTACATCCCCCTTCCCTTCCCTCCCTTCCCTCTCCCAGTGTTGGTCTAGGTTTAATTCAACCACAAGAAATGCCACCCTGCTGCCTTCTTTCCCCCAGCATGTAACTGAGGCAGACATTACCCACTGGGGGCTGTTCAGTCCCCTGCCATGTACACTTGTAACAAGACCTAGTGTCTTGGTTCCCATTATAAAAGTAAAAGAGTCCTAATTTCCTTTCCTCCTGTCTCCAGCTAGACTTGGTGCTGAGATGTTCTCATCACTGTGACCCTCTGCAGTTCTTCTAGTAAAGCACTGTTGCTTAAATTACCTACAGTTTTTTGACATTTTGTTTTTATATATCCATTCTCTCTCTCTTTCTCTCTTTCTCTCTCTCTCCCCCTTCTATCTTCTCCCTTCCTCCCCCTTCCCCAAGAGAGTGCTGTACTCAACTCTGATCTACCACTCAGTAAAAGATGTAGGAAAGTTGGTTTACTGCTATGGTTTGGATATCCTTTGAGCATTTGTGAAGAGCTCATGTTTTGAAATTTAATCCCCATTGTAAAGTATTGAAAAGGTAGAAACTTAATCTGACTGTAATAGTTAGAGGTGGAGCCTTTGGGGAATAATCAGGATTAGATAAGGTCATCAGGATGGAGTACTTATCAGCAAATCCTGGTGGCTTTAAAGAAGAGGAGGAATGACTGGGACTCACATACGTGTGCTCCTGGTCTCCTGGCATGCGGTGCTCTGTACCACTTGGGCCTGTACCAGATATGGGCCCTTGAGCCTCCAGAACTGTGAGCTAAATATTTTTTTCTTTATAAAGAAAGTTACTCAACCCCAGAAATTTTGTTACAGTAATGCAAGACAGACAAACACACTAATGGTGAGCTCCAGTTTCTTGCCTTACTCTTTTTGCCTCACCTCATTTAACATATGGACCCCCCTCATTTTACAGATGAAAAACTAAAACCAAAGGAACAGGCAGAAAAGAACTAATAACTAAAGTATGTAATGGACAGAGGAATTACAAAACTTGTCCAAGTTTAAACTATTTGGAAAACCAGCCAGGACTGGAATCTAAGGCTCATGGCTCCAAGCCAGTTTATTTTTCCTACTCCGCATAAAGTATCCCACACAGCTGATAGGACATGCTAATACCATCTAACACACAGCCACTCCATGTCTCAGAAAAACAGATGGCAGGTAAGTTACGTACTGTGCGTGGCCACCTTCTTCTTAGGTATATGATAAATCTGGGGGCATGTGCAAGGTCAGAGTTGCTCCAGTTCACTCTCACACTGTAATCCAGCCTACCGCCAGTCACTCCTTCCTTCCTGTCTTTGTTGAGCTGCCAGCCATCCCAACAGGCCAAGTCCAAGTACACGGGCGGCTGGCCAGAAAGTGACTAACACCATCTCGTGTGCCCAGACCACATACAAAAGGCAAGCAGCTCCATTTTTAAACCTTGCTAGACAGGTTGGTATCAGTAACTTCAAACTACAAATGCTCCTTTGTTTTGTAAATCGAGTAAAGAATGATTGAGAGGGGACAGAAAAAAGGCCCAGCCTGTGATGAGCCAAGGCTACTAGGGCAAGAGTGATTCAGTGACTCAGCTTAACCTGGTTTCCAACGGTTTTATTTGAGAAAGTTTCTCTCACAGACCTGTTTTTGTCAACCAGCTCACCTTCGCCTGCCACTCTACTTCAGGCTCCGGATGGGAAGAAAGTACTGCTTTAAAATGTTAAGAAAAATGATCCCAGTCAGATAAAAAGTATGTGTGTATTGCTTCTCAGCCTTTTGGCTACAGTCAAGTGTAAAAATATATGTGTACGTAGGCTCAAACTAAAAGGGGAAATGTGAGCATCAATGTTGTTGTGTTGGAATGATATAATTTCTTTCATTTTTAATGTTATATATAATGTATAAATAAATAGCATGTGTTCATAATAAACACATAATGTGTATTTATATTATACATTATCTACAGCGTATATATGTTATTATTTTTGTTTTTTTGAGATGGAATCTTGCTATGTTGTCTGGACTGGCCCCAAACTCCTAAGCTCAAATGATTCTCCTGCTTCAGCCCTCACATAGCTGGGACTTACGTAGTATATTTTTACATTTTTAATTTGAAATTTTACATAGTATATGTTTCTGTCTTGACAGAACGCATCTTTTGGGTTTAAATAACTGGAGTTGTAGTAGTTTGGTTTTTCAGTGTTTGTGTGTGTTATAAACCACTTGAGGGCAGGAACTTCATCTGATTTAAAAGTTTTGTCCCAAATATTTGACCTCAAATACTCCTGGAAAGCTTGTTTAAAACATTACTAGCTGTACCGGAGAAAAACCAAAAAAAAAACAACAAAAAAAAAAACATTACTAGTTGTGTCCTGTCCCAGAGAACTGACTGAATTGTAAAATTTTTGAGTTTTTGCCATATTCCTGGATGTTGGCAAAATTTAGCCATGACAGCACTACTAAAGATACTCCTGCTGAGCACAATGGGGTTTCTGTGTGCGTGCGTGCACACGCGCGTGTGCGTGCACACACACACACACACACACACACAGCAGGAGCTCTGGCAGACCTGAGGGGTGAATCCTGGCCCTCAACTACTTTACAGAACTTAAAAGCATATCTACCACTTGATATCAGTTAATGTAATATTTACCATTAGTGTAATGTGAAAACTTAATTTTATTGTATTTTTAGCCATAGCCTAAAGGCTTGGAGGCCTCCTAGGAGGGTACTGTAACTTGGTGGACACCAAGCACAAAGGGTGATACCGAATGCAAAGAATAAATGAATATGAGATGCGGTCAGAAATATGGTGAATGTTTACATTTTTAAAAATTATTACAGTAAAAGACACATTGCTATTAATCCCCCTCAAAATACTCTATTTTTGAACATACTCATTATATCATTGCTGCCATTTCTGAAACAGCTCACAGTTTAGGTTTACTGTAATTTCTGTCGAAGAAAAACATTACACATGTCCTCATCTACCTTATTCACTAGATCTGGCACCACGAAACTTCTGGCTCTTCCCCAAAGTCAAAAAGACCACAAAAAGTAAACATTTTGAATTGATTCAGGACACTGAGGCAGCCATGACAGCACTACTAAAGATACTCATGAAAGAGAATTTCCAGAACTGCTTCAGACAGTGACAAGAATGATGGGGTAGCTGGGCGTGGTGGCGCACGTCTGTAATCCTAGCAGTCAGGAGGCTGAGGCAGGAGGATCGTTATGAGTTTGAGACCAGCCTGGACTACAAAGTGAGCTCAAGGCCAGCCTGAACTGCATAGCAAGACCCCCTCTCAAAAAGACAAAAAAAAAAAAAAAAAAAAAAAGAAAGAAAAAAGAAAAGAAAAAGGAAGAGGTCAGTGTGTTAGAAGGGAAGAAGAGTATTCTGAAAACGATTCATAGCAATATGTCTTTTCCTATAATACTTTTAAAATATTTTATACTTTTACTATACTCTTTAAATCACACTACATATTTCACTTACTTAACATGAAAAACCTATTCTTGTTCCTGTACTCTGCCCAGAGAATGGAAGAAAGTTAGGATAAATCTCCCAGATCAAAGGATAACTTCAGGAAACTAACCGTACCATAAAAAAAGATCTGTAGATCTTTTTGTGCATGCTCAGGGTTGAACCGAGAGCCTTACGCATGCTAAGCATGCATTCTAGAACTAAGCTACATTCCTCCGCCTGAGATATGCAGATCTGATAGCTGAGGTCACCTGTTGAAATGGCCAGATTTCTGCATGCTCATCCAACAGAAGGCCGTCACTGGCAAGCTCGTCCCACAGTTCCACTCAGCCTGAGGACCTTTCTAATAGGAATAGAGATGTAAGGACACTGGGCACTCGATGGAACTCTTTGTCATGAGCATGTCAAACTGAAAGCAAACGCACAACTCCCCTCAAAGAATTATCAGTGCATGAAAAAGCTAGAGTTGATGGCTTTGGAGATAGAGTCTTGAATTAATAAAAGAGGAAGCTTTAAAAGGAAAATCTGTATAAACAAAATTCCTCAATTTAAATGGCTGCAGAAATGAAAAGCCTGGAAGGAGAGATAAGGCAAAGTGGAAATACCTCAGAAAGTAAAAGACAATGGTGGAAAATGGGATAAGAAAATAAGAGAACTGAGCTCAACATGGTGGTGCATGGCTGTAATTCTGGCATTCTGGGAGGCTGAGATGGGAAAATCATAAATTCAAACCAGCCGGGGGAATTTAGCAACCTAGAGAGACCCGGTCGCAAAATGAAAAATAAAGGAAACAGCTACAAATGTAGCTCCATGTGAAGGCCTTAGGTTCAATCCCCGGTACTGCAAAAATAAATAAAAATCCATTTCAGAGAAGTCCACAACAGAATTTCCACAGATGAGATTTCTGGGCTGGGCGTGGTGGCGCACGCCTGTAAGCCCAGCACTCGGGAGGCTGGGGCAGGAGGATCGTTGTGAGTTCAAGACCACCCTGGGCTACAAAGTGAGCTCAAGGCCAGCCTGAACTGCATAGCAAGACCCTGTCTCAAAAAGACCAAAAAAAAAAAGATTTTTGAATGCACTTGACCTATCTATGCAGATTTGGGTAGTGGGGCCCTCTGATTTTGTTT
>NW_004955460.1:14900255-14922024 GCF_000276665.1 Chinchilla lanigera
GAAAGAAAGAAAGAAAGAAAGAGGAAAGAAAGAAAGAAAAGGTTTTCAGGCTCCACTCAGACTGGGAAGCAGTTCTGTATAACATACTCCCCAGAGGCTGAGGATGAACCTCAAATTTGAGAAAAACACTGCCCTAAACCACTGATAATTGCATTTTAAAAATCACACTCAAGCTTTTTGGAAGGATTTAGAGCTTCTAGGGAAGACTATCGTCTTAGAACTTGTCACAGTGTCAAGATACTAATTGCCAGAGGAAAGAAAGTTAAGCTGTCACACTGTCCCTGAGGCACTGAGATATTGAATTCGCAAGTCTAAGCTTGTGTAGATGATTATATACATTGACTATTTGACATTAAAGTTCTTGCTTTAACATCCTTCAAGGTAGTCAGCCAAATGTTCTCAAGAGATGAATGCCATGCGGTTTTAAGACATAAGGAGTTGAACTCAAATTATTTTTTTTTCTTTGGTCTTTTGAGACAGGGTCTCGTTATACTGTTCAGGCTGGCCTTCAACTCACTATGTAGCCCAGGCTGATCTCGAACTCACAGCAATCCTCCTGTCTCAGCCACCCGATGCTGGGATTATAGGTGTGTGCCACGATGCTCAGCTAATTCAACTTTTAATGGAGAGGTGTGTTAGCTAGTTTCCTATCACTATGAACAATGCCGAGATAATCAGTTTAGGAAAAGAAAAGATTTATTTTGGCTCATTTTCAGAAGTTTCAGTCTGTGTGGTCTCTTGGGCTTGCTGCTTTGGGGTCTATTTTAAAGCAGGACATTGTGGCAAAAGGGCTTTGCAGATGAAAACAATTGACTTCATGGTGGCTGGGAAGCAAAGATAAAAAGGCAGATGCCATAGCTCCAATATCCCCTTCAAGGGCACAACCCCAATTACCTAACTCCCTTCCACCTCCCAAAGGTCCCACTGTTCCTCAGTGGTGTCGCAGGCTAACAACTCCCAAGCCTGTACTTAGCATATGGGCCATTGGGGGGAATTTAGGATCCAAAACACAACAAGAAGTGAAAGTGCTCAACATTTTATTAAGTTTTAAAAACCTCACATTTGTGATACACTAAGAAATAGGAATGGCGCTTCTCAAAGGACATATCACTGGGTTATGGGTTTAGAAGTTGTGGAGTGTCTGCTATTTTCCTGTGATGAAATCCATGCATTCACAATCTTGGCTTTGAATTGAGGACATCCATGTAACCATCTTCTTCCTTCAGGGAAAAACAGACACGGTTACAGCTTCAGGTCTCCGGCATGTTGCTACTGCACATTTGACTCCATAACATCCAGTGTGGACTAAAATTTGTTCCAAGTGGAACTTGAGTCCTTTCAGAGACGTTGTGGGAGCAGAGCATCAAAATATTTCTCAGGATGGATCTTATATGCAGTTGTGTATATATCCATCTTCACTATTTTTAAACAGAGTTCAGTGACATTAAGAACATTCATATGGTTATTCAGTTATCACTATCATCCATCTCCAGAACTTTTTTTTTGTCTTCCTGAGACAGGGTCTCACTATGCAGTTCAGGCTGGCCTTGAGCTCACTCTGTAATCTAGTGTGGTCATGAATTCGCAACGATCCTCCTGCCTCAGCCTCCCGAGTTCCAGGATTACAAGTGTGCGCTACCATGTCTGGCTCTCCAGAACTTTCTCATCTTGCAAAACTGGAGCTCTGTCCCTATTAAACACTAATTCTCCATTACCTTCTCTACTCAACTCCTTAAACCTATCATTCTATTTTGTCTCTGAGTTTGATTGCTCTACGGACCTCATAGGAGTAGAATTGCACAATATTTGTCCTTTTGTTACTGACTTATTTAAATGTAGTTTTGACATAACATAGATCACTATCCTTACAGTGAACATAGGTCTAGTTGGTATAGCTCTTACTTCTGGATCAAAAGTCTTTAACCTGGGGCTTCTGTATGAATTCAGGGACCTCATGTCCTTCATGGGCTCTGTCTCCTATTTATGAGGTTTCCACAGGCACCCTTAACCCAGAAGATGCTCATGACTGTATTGGGTCTTCTTTGCTCTGGGAACATTCTCTCAGGCTCAAATCAAGATTAGCCACCTCTAATTAACAACAACTATTCACCTGGTTATATTGACTATATTATTCAATCATACAGTTTTACGGATGATTCAAGTTTGACACCAAACTGAAGTGTCACTCATTCTGTAAATTCTTAGTCCTAAGTTTACCTGGCTAATTAAGAATCTGACCTTGTCTTCCTCACATGAAAACATTTACTATGGTTGGGATATAGTTTGTGTGTGCCCTATTCTTCCCAGAGATTCATGAGCTAGAACTCTGGTCTCCAGTATGGTGGTTTCTAGGGAACGGAATCTTTTTTGTTCATAAAGAAGGGCCTAGTACAAGGTAGTTGGGTTCCTTGAGGCCTCACCCTAGGAAGAGATTGATGTTCTTGTGGGACCTTGGTTAGTTTCCATGACAGTGAGTTCTTATAAAAAGACCAAGTCTGGTCTCTGAATCCCTATTGCCTCCAGTTTCACTATGTGCCTGCTCCCTCTCTTGTACTCCCCATCATGATGTTATCTACCGTGTTTTGATACAGCCAAGGTGGCCATCACCAGAGACCAAACAGATGGGGCTGCCCAATCTTGGACCTTCAGCCTCTGAAACTGTAAGCTACATAAACCTCTTTTCTTGGTAAGTACTGAGCTTTGGGAAATTTGTCATAGCAACAGAAAATGGATAAATACAGTGTCTAATATAAATGCAAATCAAAACCACAACAAGATACCACTTCATATCCATTAAGATGGCTATTATCAAACAAATCAGAAAATAACAAATGTTGACAAGGATGTGGAAAAGTGGGAAACCTGTATAATGGGAAATGGTGGTACATGCACTATAGAAAATAGTATGGTAGTTCTCCAAAAGTTATTAATAAAATTACCATATGATACTGCAATTCTACTTCTGGATATAGATACGTAGATATAGATGATAGATGATATAGATACATAGATGTATATTTGAAAGAATGTAGAGATACACAATGGTGCTTCTGTTCATAAATGCTTTTGTTTGCAAACAATTTGGTTCTCAAACAGAAATGTTTGGCAAAATTTTGTTTTTGTTTCCAAGCTCTGCATCAAGTGACAAACAAAGCCATGGCCATCTTTTCCACACAAACACAAACATGTCCACCTTTTCCAAACTCATAAAACAAATTGAGTTTGTGAACTGAGGTACCATGTATATTTGAAAGAACTGAAAGCTAAGCCTCTAACAGGTATCGGTTCACTCATGTTCATTAGTGAGTGAAGAAATCTTAGCATCATTATTCATAATAGCCAAATGGTAAAAATAACATAAAGGCCCACTGATGGATAAATTATAAACAAAATATGGTATATACATCTAGTGAAATATTATCCTGCACTAAAAAAGATTGAAATTCTGATACATGCCATGACATGGGTGGACCTTGCAAACATAAAGCTAAATGAAAATAAGCCACAAAAACACAAGTATTATACAGTTCCACTATCAGTTCCTGAGAATAGTCAAACCTGCAGAAACAGAAAGTAGGATGGTGACTACCAAGGGCTGGACAGCAGGTGGTGGAGAATTAGTATTTAATGAGTATGGAGTCTCACCATGGAAAGATGAAAATGTTCTGGAGGTAGATGGATGGTGGAGATAGTTGTATAGTGTGCAGGTACTTAGTGTCAGTAAACCATACACCAGGTGTGGTGGCTCATCCCTGTAGTCCCAGAATTCTGGAGGTTGAGGCCGAAGGATCACAAGTTTGAGGACCACCTGAGTAACTCAGTGAGACCTTTGTCTCAAAACAAAAGATAAATAGCCGGAGATGCAGCTCAGTGCAAAGGCCTTGAGTTCAATCCCCAGTAACACACACACACACACACACACACACACACACACAGGCATGCGAGGGGTTAAAATGGAAAACTTTAGAGATAGATAGATAGCCAGATAGATAGATAGATATTTACCACCAAAAAAATTTAAAGAACATCCAATGCTATCTGATCGTGTTTCCCTGCTCCTACAAAAAACTTAAAAAACCTTTACAGAGTTCATCCCCAAACACTGTATTTTGGGAAGAAAGAAAATACAGAAAGGGGCAAATTGGTTGCTGGGCCTTCCTTCCTTGTGTGCATTCTTGGGCAGAAAGTCACTTTAATGTCATACCCTTTCCCTCCCCATGGTCCCCAAAGGGAGGCACATAAAGTACAATTTAAGTCAGAGTTACAGGGCACACTCCTAGGAGACTAGACCCGCTTCCGCACTCACAGGTTGCCCATTTAGCAGGGATGGTGGGGACACCCAGCTAATTTCAGAGGAGCGTCATGAGAACAGGGTCCCGGTGGGTGGTTGCCTGCAGAGGCGGCCTCCTAGGATGTACGGGCACTTCTTTTCACTGGCAAGTCACTTACCTCATCAAAGTGTCTGTTGATGATTTTCAGAGCAGCCCAGCTAATCTCAGGGTTTCTGTGGAATTGTAAAGCCTCAAGTTTATGAATCCCACCAAGTTCTTCTATCAGAAAACACAAGCTTTCCTTGACGCCCTGGTTCTGTGCAGCCTGGGAACCAAGGGAGGTAAGAGATGGTGAGACTCTGGCAGCCCCTGATGAAGCAGAACCTCCAGCAGGCGTCACAGGAGCAGCCCCCAGAAGGGTCAGATGCAAGGCTCCTGGGGCAGCAGGGGCGTTTTTATAAAACAAAAATATTTATATAAAAATATATGTCTATTTTATTACACAAAATACAATGTTTCTGGACTACTAGCTCATAAAGGATATTTTTGGCTGAATACATTACCACCCACCAATATAGATGTCTCTATTGCTGTTTAGTAGATTTCCACCTCTGGTGAAAGGAAGTCGTTTTAAATACAGTTCAGAAAATGTCTGAGTAACATTATGTAAACACAGGCATTCTATCCTACACTCCCTGAAAAGTCTTACAAGTCAGGAGACCCTTAGTCACAGAAACCACATGATGTCAAAGAACGGGGTCCTTGAAACAAATAATCTGAGTGGATTTAATCCAACAGGGTCACTGGCTTAATTATCAGAGGTCACTTATTCACTCAAATGTTTGTCCATTTTCTATGGGTAATACACCCAAAGCTAGAGGTGCAGATGTAACTTAGAGAAGGTCTTTTTATAACTCAAAAACTATTGGGAGTAACAAGTAAATAATTGCTGTAGTATAGTTAAAAAATACCATAAACTATCAGAGATTAAATTACAATTTTTTTTGGTACCAGGAATTGAACTCGGGACTTTGCACTTGCCAGGCAGGCACTTGTGCCACTGAGCTATCCACCCGGCCCAGAGATTAAATTACAGATGCTGCAGAGAGTAAGCTTGAAGACCTCACAGATCCTCAGTGACGGGGCCTCAGCACAGCAGGCTAGCAACTTTCCCAAAAGAGGGGACCCTGAGGATAAAGTCTTGAAGAAATAAGTGTGGTGTATTATAAGACAGTAGTTCAGCTAAACAGCATATTTAGGGGACATGGGAGAGAGAAAGTACTATGGCATCATATCCTGAAGGGCTTTGTTATTTTTGTGTGCAGTAACAAATGTCCTCTAGATCAAGTTAAATGTGATCTAAGCCACATTGTTTGGCTTGAATCAATGGTGAAAGTGTGAGCTGCACATCTAAGCCTCGATATCTTTTCGCCCCACCTGTTTTTCCAAAATGAGTCATTGAGTTAGACTAAAGTAACCAAGGCAGGCACCAAGAGCCTTGGTCAGCCTCAGAAAGAAAACTGGAAATTGAGGGTAAGTCAGAGCAATAGGTGACCTGAAGGAGGGTTTTGGATTTTCATAGAACAGCAAGTGACTCAGAAGTTGTTTTACATAATTTCAGTGGCACTCTGCCGCCCTCCTGGAGGTTTCCGCAATACCACCTTGATCTTCCTCCTCTGTCTACTGAGCAGTGGTGCAGACCTACGGCATGCAGGCCATGGCGAGCTGTTTGTATCATTGAAAGCTCTAGAAGTTTTGCCATCACGGACACAGAGGCTTCACTGGATCATCCAATGTGATTTCCCAAAACACAAATCCCATCTCTAACTCAAATGAAGCAGATGAAGTTACATTTCTATAGCCCAGACTCGCGTTTTCACAAACTTCTTGTCCAACCCTGTCTGCTAGTTGCTGACTCTCCATCTTTTATCGATGTCATTTACTCAAAGTCACAGGCTATAATTGGGCTAGGTTTCAAATCAGGTCTGTTCTTTCTAAGATGGTTACATGAAAAGGATGTTCAAAGTGGGCTTTTAAAAGGAATTCCCTGGTGTTACTTTGAAGCTTTTCAAGTGGCTGGGCCAAATGTAAAAGGAGTTTAATCAAATGAACACAGCCAGCCTCCACGATGGCCCCTGATGATTGCTGACTGCTAGTGCTCATGCCCTGGTATAGTTTCCCCATAGATTGAATAACGCTGATCTCTTAAGCAACAAGGTGCTGCTACAAACGACAGTGTGACCTCCAAAGCTAGGTCATAACAGACATCAGAATTTTCCTCAAATGGTTTGTTCTGGTGTAGGAAACTAGCCGCCATGTTGTGAGGATGCTCAGGCAGCCCTTGGAGAAGTCCACGTGGCAGGGGTGACTTGTCAGCCCTGTGAATGAGCCCTGTGGAAGATACTGAGTCAGCAGCATCCCGCTGAATAGGCTTGAGACTCCTGGCCCCAGAAACTGAGATAGATGTTTAAGTCACTAAGAGATAACTTCTTATGCGGCAATATAGACCTCACAGAAATAGTGTCTGAAGTTTAACTTCATTTCAGAACTAAGGCTTTTCTAGAATTCTAGTTCAGTGCTTTGCAGTACTTTTCTTCTGTTACAGAGCTGAGTGGAGTTGAAACCTTCTTGTGATCTCTCAAGATTGACCTGTGCTAACTTCTTACTGTTCCTTCACAGATCTCCTGTGTTTTAGCCTTCTCTGTATACACTGTTTAGAAGGGTCAGGGGCTCACTGACTCTTCTTAACCCCTCTGTTGGTTCCCCTGCCTTATTCAGAACAAGTCAGCATTCTCGCAGACCCTATGCGACCTGGCCCCTGGCTGCCTTCAGCCAGATCTCCCACCGCTTTCCACCACCTTGTTCTGGCCATGCCCTCCCCTTTTGCTAGCCCTTTTGCCTAGAATATTCTCCTCCAGATAGCCACAGACTCCTCTCAACTGGTGTGCTGGCACACACCTGAAATCCCAACTCTGGGTGGCTGGGGCAGGAGGATCTCAAGTTTCAGCCCTGCCTGGGCAACTCAGCAATTTAGCAGCTTAGTGAGACCTGGTTCTAAAACTTAAAACAAAACAACAAAGAAAAAGCTGGGAATGTAGCTCAGTATAAGGGCCCTGGATTCAATCCTCAGTAGCACTACTACCACCAAAACAAAAATAAAAACAAAAACAAAAAACACTCACTCTTTTAGATCTCTATTCAAATGTCCTCTTCAGAGAATGTTCCTTCTTTGGACTACTGCATACATACTTCCATGTCTGCTCCCCACCCTGAATGATTGGTGACTTCCTCTATTTTTCTTCAGTATTGGAGATCAAATTCAGGACCTTTGCTACACCTCCAGCCCTTTTTATTTTTATTTTATTTATTTTTTTAAACATTTTTTCCCTTAAATGTAAAAAACACCTTCATATAGCAGAGACAGACATGAAGGGCGGGCAGAAGGGCTGTATGCAGGGGTGTGCATTGCATTTTTTATTTTGAGACAGGTTCTCACCAAATTGCTAAGTTACCCAGGCTGGGCTCAAATTTGTGATCTTCCTGTCTCAGCCTCCCAGAGTGCTGGGATCATATGTGTGTATCACCATACCTAGCGAGTGACTACCTTTTATCTGATTTACTTTATCCAATACTTCCTCCATGATGTGTTTGTCCCCCACCCCACTAGCACATATGCTCCAGGAGACGAGGAACTGTGCTCTAGCCTACTCTGAGCATGTAGGAATGTGCTTGCCACCAAGACCTCACTTGTGAAAATGAAGGCAGCAGTCCTTCTGTGAGATGCCTCTTTTTGTGTTGTCCACAGGACTTGAGGGCAGGAGCGGGCGGGGAGTACAGAGGAAACAGAATCCCACTTGGGTATCAAGAACCAAATTAAATGTCTTAAATCAGAGACTGCTGTTTACAAACAGACCTGATGACAACAGCTCACCTGGAGGATAGAAGAGATGACATCGAGGATGATAACGATAATCTTCAGATCTGGGACAGTGAGCAGATTCAACAGTGGCTCCAGGATTCCAAAGTTAATGAGCTGGAACAACTGGTCGGCAGAGGCCCCTGTTGTGAAGTTAGCCACTGTCCAGACAGCTTCTTTCTGAACTTTATAATCTCCCTGCAGAGACAGTGTTCACATTCACTTCGGATCCTGAAGCACCTAAAAGTGTGCTGACTTGACTCACTTTCGATGTAGGGTGGGGAGACCCAGCACTCTAAGGGCAATTTGTGTAGACTGCCTTGGCTGTCTGCCTTCCAGACGAGAAGACAGCATCTGAAAAGCCATGAAACCAGCCAAGCATGCAGTGGGGTCTCAGAGGGAGGTTCTGAGATCAAGTAGACTCATTTCCTTATGTCAACCTAGGGGGAAATATAACCAACATAAACCAGTCTAGATAATCTATACAGACTAGGAGTTATGCTTGGAATTCTAGAAGATAGTGGCCTATATCTATATTTCTATTTCTTTTTCTTTTTCTTTTTTTTTTTTTTTTTGGTACCAGGAATTGGACCCAGGACCTTGCACTTGCTAGACAGCGCTTGTGTCGCTGAGCTATATCCCCAGCCCCTATATCTATATTTCTAATCTTTCAGACACAGTAAAACTTTGGATAAATTATATAGCAGGGCATAGATGTGATCTAGGAGACTGAGCCAGCCCAGAGATAACAGGGAAAGATCACTGAAATATTGTTCAATGAATCCTGTACCTTTATAAAAAGCACTTGGCCCAGAGATGTGGGCATAGTTTATCATGGATCATTCTATTCTTGGGCAAAAGGATTTATTTTATGGCTGGGAAAAATTGGCCTCAGGGTAGAACAAAGACAAAACCGAATAATTTATGGCCCCAATCAAGTTCTAGTTCAAAAGACATGGTTTGAAATATGAGTGCTACTTGATTTATATCCGGATATTCCTTATTAGAGCAAGCAGAGACTCACAGTAGGATATAGGCTTGAAAGTGCTGAAGTGATTGGAAGATGCCATGATTTGGGCTGCACACCTGTCCTGCTTTTTCTACCTGACCCCCACCTGGAAACCTGTTCTCCAACCTCAGAACAGAGAAGCCACTGGGGCTGGGGATATAGCTCAGTGGCATAAATGCCTGCCTGGCAAGCGCAAGGTCCTGAGTTCAATCCCCTGTACCACAAAAAATAAAATAAAATAAAGAACAGAGGAGCCAGAAACCTTTCTTTCTCAGGCTGTACCACCTGCCCCCCACCCGCAGCCCAAGGTGACCATCCATAACTGCAGATGGTTTCTTGGTAGCTCTTTCACTGAAAAGTGACAAAAGGAAATACTGACAACAGTCATTACTCCTGGGGAAAGGAAGCAAGTATCAGGAGGAGGACAGAACCTTTTCTTTTACTTTCATATTTGAATTTTTCATTTAGAGTACTGCTTTAATCAACTTCATTTGTGTACTGAAAAGGTCACTTTTTTGTTTCGCTGTATGACACCATGGAGGCCTGGTAAGTTTTTCCTATTAAAACAAAACAAAGTCTCTTTCCTCTTTTGATAGGTAGAGATAGATGGCACATTTTTTGACCACCCCACATAGATAAGCCAGTATTTACCAGCTCTAGATTTTTCTGGATGTTGGAGCTGTGGGGTCACCTTTTCAATGAACAATACTTGTTCGGTGAGTTCTTCAAAATAGAGGGTCTCCTTCTGTTCCTAGACAGAGCCAGGGACCTAAGGTTTCAGAGCTTTCTTGTGATCTTGATTACTCTGCTTCTTAGCCTGTGTCTAAGTTCCTGGAGGGATTCAGGGCCATAGAAGGTAGCCTTTGGTTGGCTGAAGAGTGTGCCACTTACATTTCTCAGCAGAGCCACCAAAGGAGGCAGCAAATTATGAGCGATCAGCTGCTGGATTTGATGGTGGGGCCCAGCAGCCACGTTGCTCAGGGCCCACATCGCCTCCTTCTGGATGGAGGACCGGGGATGTTGTAGGAGCCGGGGCAGCACCTTCAGCATGCCTGCGTCAATGGCCATCTGGGTTTGGTGATCTGGCCCTGTGACAATGTTCCCCATGGTGCGGAGAGAAGGGGCCTGGAAGTACAAAGTTAGAAGTCTAGCTCAGTGTCACAAATCTATTGCAGTTAAAGGTGAAAATCACACCTAGTTCTGTGCCTTTCTAAACATTGGTTGTGTTATGCTCTTGGTTTGCTGGAACCATGTGAACCATAACACTTTATCTATGATCTTTATTGCATGGACACATCCATCGGGTGTTCTTACATAGTGTCAAGGTACTTGCCAGCTTCCCAAGAGTTCTGGCTCAGGTAATACAGAGGACAAGGCATAACTTCATCAGGAAATGAACTAGGTGTGATGACACAGGCTTGTCATCCCAGCACTTGGGAGGCTGAGGCAGGAGAATCACAAGTTTGAGGACAGTGAGGGCTACATGGTGAGACTCTGTCTCAACAAAAAACAAAGAGAAATGCCTCTGTCCTTATGATGTTTTCAACTGGGTAAAAAGCTAAGTTGATTATAGCGTCTATCATGGCATAACTTCTACAGAATATATATTTAGCACTAGTGTCAAGTTTCTGTTGTATATTTAATTGGAACTAATGGGGTCCCAGTGGCATTTCTTGGTACATTCACAAACCTCTCACAATAACTCTGAAGGTCACCTGGGTGGTCTGATGGCTCTTAAGACTGAGCTTAAGATAACAACTTTCCTGGGAGAACTGACCATGGATTTATTTGGGTTTCTCTGTACTCTTGTGGCAGCCCCTGGAGAAGCCCACCAGCAGTTCTAGAGTTTTCCTAGCCTTTTAGGCTATATACCTGCTACTCAAGTGAGAGATGGAGACCATATGATAGTGTAGTACATAGTTGGTATATTTTTAATAATCTAGCAAATTCAAAGTGTTTGATAATGATTTTAATGGTCTTACTTTTTGCCTGGATCTAGTTAATCTAAGAACAAATTGAACAGAGGATAAGGGAATTTTTTTTTCGTATTTTGTAAAAAATTCAAATGTTACAATGAGCTACACACACACATACATGCACATGCATTGTATCATCCAACTTGTTTAAGTCCCAATTCACAGACCACTAAGAGGAAAGCATTAATAGTAGTACCCTAGGTGGAAGGATAAGCAATTTCCGCTTGATACTTTCCTATATTTGTTTGGTTATCAGATTAAGAATAAGTTATTTAACACTCACTAGGAGTTTTGATCAAAATAGATTTGAATCCTTGGCCAAAAAGTGGCAAAGACCAGGGAAACACAGATGACAAACTATGTTTCAGGTAAAGGATTACAGCCAGGTGTGATGGCGCACACCTGTAATCCCAGTACTCAGGAAGCCGAAGCAAGAGGATTACCATGAGTTCAAGGTTAGCCTGGGCTACATAAGTGAGTTCAAGGCTGGCCTGGATTACACAGCAAGACCCTGTCTCAGAAAAAAAGGGGGGGATTAGAGACAGCTATGAAGTCCTAGAGCCAGGGGGACAGAACCTTGTAAAGTGAATCTGACATACAGGCTGTAATCTGAAAGCCCTTACAGAAATAGACAGGACCCAGGACGATATTTACCAAGACATTGATATCCGAGTTGTCCATGAGCTCTACCAGCCTGGGCAGGACCCCTGTGTCAATCACGAGGGCGGTGCGCTCACTGTCGGCATCGGTTAGGTAGGACAGGGCCCAGCAGGTGTCCGAGAGGATTTCACTGTCCTGTTGATGTAGGAGGTAGGAAAGGATGGGCAGCATTTGCTTCACCGCCTCCTCGTGAGGGTACGGGTCCTTGTTTCGGCACAAGTTGGAGAAGGTCCACGTGATGGTCCGTAGAAATGAGATCTGGAACAAGGAGACTGCTGCCAGGATCAGGCAGAAAGAGGCATGTAGTGTGACCTTCCTCTCTCTGATCAATATAGTTGATCAGCAGGAACCAAAGTTTTTGAGCTTCAAATAGAAATTGTTCTAGGCAGCGATGTGTATTAGGGACAAAGAATGAGCTTTAAATTTCGTATTCAAATGCTAGAAGGAGGTTTTTTTTTCGTTTTTCAACATGTGTTTTTCTACCCTACTTCACTGATGCCCCGATTTCACCTTCTCATTAACAAAAAGATCGAGTGGGAGTAACTTGTTCTTTTTGCCAGTGTATAACTATCAATATATCCTAATCATATTTCTTATCTCCTACTTAAAAATCAACCTCCCCACCCTGCCTCTAGGTCCCATCACTTTATGCCCTTAGAGACTTTGTCCCTGAAATTGTCTGTCTCATCTGCACACTCCCACAAGTATGGAGACAGGCTCTGTGATTTTCAGCCCCCTCCTTCCACCATTCCCTTGGTAGATCTCCAGCCACCACCCTAATTCTGTCTCTGTTCTTTAGTCCTTTCTCAAGGATTCCTCTCCCTCCTCCTCCCATTTCTGTGTGTGTGTGTGTGTGTGTGTGTGTGTGTGTGTGTGTGCCTCTGCCGTCCCACCACAGTACTGGGCATTAACCCCACGGATGCTGTACCATTGAGCTACATCCCTAGTTTTTTATTTGTTGGTTTGTTTGATCTGTCTGTCTGTCTACCTATCCATCTATAGTGTCTATCTATGACATCCATCTATCTGACTGTCTCTATCATCTAGAACTGTAGTGGCAAACCCATGGCACGTGTGCGACTGTGGGATGTTTGTGATCATCAAAAGCTCTAAAAGGTTCGCCATCACCGATCTAGAGAAAGGATCTTGCTAACTTGCACAGGCAGATCTTAAACTTACAATCCTCCTGCCTCAGCCTCCCTCAGCGCTAGGATTAAACACATTCACCATCTTGCCTAGGTTTAAGGAGGCACCTTTATGCACTGTCTACCCCAAGCTTGCTACTTGTTCTCCAAGCCATTTACATCTGATGTCTGCCACCATTTCTTTGTAGTTAGTTAAGGAAACCAGATCCTTCCAAGCCCCCTGATCTAACAGTTGCTTCTCATTTCTAAAGTTACTGTCAGTTACTGTTAAATCTCAGCTATACTGAGCAGCCAGCCACTCTCTTTAGAGAAAGACCTCCTTGGCAGTCACACAAGCTCTGGTTTTGAATGAACTGTTTCTTCTTCATCTTGGTAGGTTCTGCCTGACCTCTTAATGTTACAGCCCCCAGGACTTCATCCTCCCCATCCTCCCACCCTAGGTCAGGGGCTGGCAAATGTCTAGCAAGGGCCGTGCAGTAAACATTTTCAGTCTTGTGCCCCTCATGGTCTCTTATTGCAACTACTTGTAACACAGTGGTGGCCACAGATGCTAGATAAACAAGTAGGTGTGACTGTGCTCTGTAACGTGTTATTTACAAAACAAGCAGCTGGTCAGGTTAAGTGTGCTGACCCCTGCTCTAGCTGACCTTGCCTCCCTGGATGGCCCATGAATATTACAATAATCCGGATCAGCATAGCTATCAACCTGCCATTTTGGTCATGGTACCTCCAACGAACCTCAGCATTGTAAAGGAAGCTCTGCTTCCCCTTTTCCTCCATCTCTCTCTTTTTCTGGGAGGAGGGTCATCGTCACAACCTATCCTGAAACCTGGGGGCATCTTTGCTCCATTCCCTTCCATGTCCGGCACAGCAGCCTCCCTGCGCCAGACATGCCTGCTAGCTTTCTCTGCTATAACCCTACCACAGGCAGCTAGGAAGGTCAGACCACCTTGCTTCCTGCCTTGACACCCTCCAGAGGTTCCCTTTTGCCACCAGCATGGTATCTAAGACCTTTATCCCACTTACCACCACATATCTCTCCACCCTTGCAAACTCCCTTTGTCTTGGTTAGCCTTTTTCTGGTTCAAGCATGTCAGGTATACTCTCTCCTTGAGAGTCTGGCATTTATTCCCTTGGCTTCTCTTCACTTTTTCTGAAGCAAATCTAGAACCCAGCTGCTAAACTGGGGTGTTCTGTAGCGTTACCTCATTCAACTTTGACTCTAAGCTTCAAACCTAGACCCTATTTCTCAGGAACAGAACTAGAGAGCCATTATGCCTGTCTTTGTCCTTGGATGGAGGTCATAGTCATCTATGTTGGCAAGCTGGTAAACCTTGAAAAATTTTAATGGAATTCTGCTAATATCCCCAGAAGAGAGATTAGCACTACTAGCCCGTAAGTACAAATTTGAGTCAATCTTTACCCAAAACGATACTCTGTCCTAGACCTCTATCAAAATGGGCCAGACCTATCATAGCAGCCACATGATCTAGCATTGATTTGGAAGATTTCCCCCCAATTTCTCGGCCTTGAGAATTTGTTACCTAGCTACCTTTTCTAATTTAAAGACACTCACTGATATGGGTGATGAAATCAGGGATGACAGACGTGGGATGATATTGCTGGCGATAACAACATCTCTCAATTCTGGGCCATCACCTACAAATAGATCAGAACATGACACTCAGAACAAAGGGAATATCTAAGTGGGTGCCTAACTTTTTTTTTTTAAGTTTATGCAGTGGATAAGAGACTAAAACTTGTTCTTGGGGTTTTAGCAAATAAATAGGAGAGCCGTGTACTAGATCCTGAGTCTCCAAAGTGTCTGCTGGGGGGACATTCCCGATGTGACAAGCAGTTGCCACACAGCCACAACTGCTATAAACAGAAGCTGTGGACACATAAAGGAGAGACAGCCAGCTCAGCCCAGGAGGGACATTATAAATGCTGAGAGCACTTCACCGCGTGGTTCTCAGGCAGACCAAATCTAGCGCAAACAGCCTGTCTTCCCAGAAGACTCTGGCATGGGGCAGGAACTTCCAAGTACCATTCAGAACAAAATCTAGGGATCGATAGAGACTGGCAATAGACCATCTGCAACTTCAGCGAGTGTATCTACTTAAGATCCTAGCAATAAGTCTCCGTTTGCATTCTTCAGCCATCAAGGCAGCGTGTAAGTCACATCACACTGCCCCATCTTGCCTTTCCCTTATTGAACCAAGCAAAACGAGAGACAACATCTCGGTCGTAGATGCATTACTTCTGCAAGCATTTTTAAAAGCAGTTGCTTTATATTCTGTGTGCTACTTCCAATATCTGAAGTCGTTAGGGCTCTCATATTTGTGTTCGTGCTGACTCGGTCATGGTGAGTTGCTACTTCTCTGAACTTGACATTGTTGATATCTGGCTGATTGTTAAGTTGTCAAAATCCTGAGGGGCCCCACTGAGTTTTTTCCCTCCTCCAGAGAGCGTTAGGATTTATTTCAGTCAGAAATTTGGGGGCTTCCAATCCTGCAGCACTAACCCTCTCACTTGTGCTTTCCTACTTTCAGTGCAGGCGTGTGTCCTTTTAGGATCCTGGAATACATAAGGATCTGCCCTCAGCCCTTACACGGCATGTGTCAAAGACTTATGTTCTCTTTCATTCCCAAAGCCACGAAGACCTGAAGCTCTAGGACTCCAACATTGGCAGATGTCCCTAGGTAGCCTGTTGCTTTAGCATGTGCTGCATCATTGAGTTTCAGTTTCAATATTTGGTCTCTGAACTTGGCTCCCAAATTTGACGTGGCTCATTGTACTTTTCCCAGCACTTCTGAGTATTTATACTGGGAGGGGCTCCAGAATATCAAGGGCACCATGCTACTTCAAAAACTCCCCTAGCACCTGCCTGCATCCCTGGCCCACCAAGAGGAAAGTCTCACCAGCTATGTTCCCGAGTGCCCACACTGCTTGTTCACACACAGCGGCATTGGAGACACCCGACAGGAGCCCCAGGAGGGATGGAATGGCGCCCGCCTGCACAACTGCTTGGGTCTGTGCTGAAGTCCCTGAAGCAATGTTGGTCAGAGCCCAGGCTGCCTCGAACTGCAAATGGGGGTAATGGCGTAAGCTCAGGAACTTCACCAGCCTGGGGATGACCCCTAAGTCAACAATCATTGTGAGAGGAGGATTCTTTTCCCGGGACAGCATTTTCCTGTACAATAGAAGAGGGTGGAGAGAGTCACATGGGGGAAGTGATAAAAAGAACCTCCTTTCTAGACGTTTTTGGCATTCCTAACTATCAGATGAGATAAACAGCTGGGCCAGAGCTACTTAATATCCTTGCCCAGCCTGTAGCACTTTACAGCAATAAAGCAACATTTTGCCCTTCAGGTATTATCTATGAGCTCAAATTCCTGTAGAGGCCAATGTAAATTAAGCAATTCATCTCTGACAACACATTGCATCTTTTAAGTTGCCCTCAAGGACAGTGTAGCATAGCAATCTAGTCTTACCTGTGGATAGACTAGCCATTTCCTATATTTTATAGGCATTTTGCCAATGCCAAGAAACTAAAGAGGTCTACGCAGCTCATTTCTGGCTATAAACCTGCAAAGAGAAGTTGGCTTGGTGATACCTGATTGCCTGGGTGGCCTGGCAGCAGATGGTAAGATCTGAGCTATTCACACCTTTCATGATTTCATCCATTGAGAGACTGATCTGCAAGGAGAGACACATTCAGGTCAGAGTCTCTGCTAAAAGGAGGCATAGACATCATATAGTCTAACCTTCCATCCGATTAAAAGTTTGGCTTGAACAGGCTCTCCCATTGTGCATGCTCGTCTGTATTAGAGGAGGGAAGAATATCTGGTGGTCCATAGTTTATAGACCACAGTGTGACACTTCCCATGCTTTGGGAAAGAGTAATTACTTTTTAAAAAAAAATTATTTAAAAATTTTTTACTAATACACATTTGCAGTGCACAGTGATTACATTCATCATGGGGAATTGGTACATGTACAGAACACATCTTAATTCTTTTTACATCCTTTTCTGCTTCCCTCCTTCCACCTCATGGTAGGGAAGAAATAATTCCTATTATCACCAGATTCCTAGCACCTTTTCATCCCATGCAGTGAGAACATGTTAGTGGGTATTGGGAAGAAGAAAAATAAAGGCAGTAGTGATGATATTCAAAATTCCCCCCTCACCATAAAAACTGGAAAGCCCAAAGCTAGCAGAAGAAAGAAAAATGGAAACTGGAAATAAGGAATAGGAAAATAGGGCAGAGTCAATGAAACTAAAAGTTGCTTATCAGAAGAAAAAAAAAAGGAAGATGCAAGTTATCGAAACAGGGAATAAAAGTGAGGAAATTACTAGTGTACTGATAGAGATAAGATAAAGGAAATATGAAAAAACATATGCCAACAAATTTGATAATCTAGATAAAACAGGTACATTCCTCAAAATGTACAACAACCAAAAGTGACAAGAAATAGAAAATTTGGATAGACTTGTAACAAGTAAAGAGATCGAATTAGTAACTAAAAATATAAGCCACAAAGAGAAGCCTAAGCCCAGATGGCTTCTGAAAATTTTTTTCAAATACTAAAAATAGATAAACACCATCAATCTTTTCAAACTCTTCAAAAAAAGACATAGAAGAGGGGTGACTTTTCTAACTCATTCTTTGAGGTTAGTATTGCCTTGGTAACTGTATTAATCCATTTTCTGTTGCTATAACAAAATACCCAAGTTTGGGTAACTTCTGAAATAAAGAGGTTTATTTAGTTCATGATTCTGGCAGCTAGAAGACACCATGACCTTGACATTCTGGCTGGGGATTCTCTGGCTGTATCACAATAAGGTGGAAGAACACAAAGAGGATAGTGACATGCACAAGGGGCTGAGTGCAGACAGTGGCTTCATTTTGTGACAACCTGCTCTTGTGAGAGCTAACCACAATCCAGCAAGAACTGCACTAATCCCTTTTGAGGCTGATATCTCCAGGGACCTAATGACCTTCCACCATTCCCTACATCTCACAGCAGCGGTGGCAAATCTATAGCATGTGTGTCACAGCGGGCTGTTTGCATCACTGAAAGCTCTAAAAGGTTCGCCATCCCTGTCTTAGAGGTTCACCACCTCAATACTGCCACACTGGAGACCAAAGTTCCAGCGGATGAACCTGGGAAGAACACACTCAAACAATATACAAACCACGGCAATACCAAACCAGTGAAAGACATTTTGAGGAAAGTACACACCAATATCCCTTATCACTACAGATGCAAAGACCCTCCACAAGCTACTAGAAAACTGGGCTGGGGAATATACCTCAGTGGCACAAGTGCCTGCCTGGCAAGCACAAGGTCTTGAGTTTGATTCCTGGTACCAAAAACAAAAAAAAAAAAGATACTAGAAAACTAAATGTATCAACATATAAACATATGGTTAACATACTGATCATCCCAGGAATGCAAGAGTGATTCAACATATGAAGTCAATGTCAGACACATGTAGAATAAAGAAAGGGAAAGCCCACATGCTCATCCCAATAAATTCATCTGATAAAATGAAACACCCTTCCACGAGAAAAACATTCAATGAACTAGGAAAAAAAGGGAACTTCCTCACCTTGGTAAAGGCATCTACAGAAATCTCATAACTAGCATTATATTTAATGATGAAAGACTGAAAGCTTCCCCTCTAAGATCAGCAATAATTTTAATCACTTTGGAATTCTCACCAAAATTTTAGAGCTAATAAACAAGTTCAAGTGTATTACTAGATCGACGTACCAAAATAAATTGTCACTTGGGTGTGGTGGCACACACCTATAATCCCAGCATTCTGAAAGGTCAAGGCCTGAGGATTGCAAGTTCCAACACAGCCTGAGCAAGAGCCTGGCCTAAAATTTAAAAGGGTTGGGGATGTAGATTAGTAGTAAAGCACTCCTGGTTTCAACCTACAGTTGTGAAATAAGATAAAGTAAAATAAAGTAAAATACACCCTATGTCCATTAACTGAAAGACTTAACATTATTGACATGGCAATATTCTACAAATTTCTCTACCAATTCAGTGCAATCATCATGAAAATCTAAGGTGCCTTTATTGAAGAAATCAACTTGCTGATTTCAGAAGCCGAGTGTGATGGTACATGCCTATAATTCCAGCGCTCTGGGAGGCTGAGGCAGGAGGATTGCAAATTTGAGCCCAGCCTAGGCAGCTTAGCAACTTAGTGAGAACCTGTGTCAAAATTTTAAAAAATTAAAAGGGTGAGAGTTATAACTCCGTGTAAAGGCCCTGGGTTCAATTCCTAGTACTCTGCCCCACAAAAGTAAAAATAAAATTCATAGGGAAATACAAGGACCCAGAAAAGTCAAAAGAACAAAGATGAATGGCTCACAATTCTCATTTTCTAAGCCTACTACACTGCAATAGCCATCAGTCTCTGTTGTACTGGCTTAAAGAAACACCGAGATCGATGAAAGAGAATTGAGAGTCTACAAATAAACCCTCACACTTGTGGTCAATTGATTTCTTTGTTTGTTTGTTTTTTGTTTGTTGAGACAGGGTCTCACTATGCAGCCCAGGCTGGCCTCACACTTGAGACACTCCTTCTGCCTCAGCCTCCCAAATGCTGGGATTACAGACATGTGCCACCATGCCCAGCTCAGTTGACTTTTTGACAGGGGTGCTAAGACCAGTTAATGGGTAGAGACTACGCCTTTCCAAAAAATGGTGCTGGGACAGGTGGATATCCACATGCAAAAGAATGAAGTTGAATTTCTTTTCATACAATTTATGAAAATTCACTCAAAATGGATCAAAAATACAAACATAAAAGCTAAAGTTATAAAACTCGTAGGAGGAAACATAGGCATAAATCTTTATATTAGACAGTTGCTCTAGTATGCATAATATAGAAAGAACTCCTAGAACTCAATAGTAAGACAAATTACTTGTTGGGCATGGTGGCACAATGCTATAATCCCAGCATGCTGGGAAGCTGAGGCAGGAAGACTGCAAGTTCCAGGCTAGTTAGTGAATTTAGCGTCTTAGCAAGATGCTGTCTCAAAAATTTAAAAAAAGAGGATTTAGCTTAGTGTGCAGGCCCTGAATTCATTCTCCAATACTGTAAAAAAATTCCCTTATTGATCAAATGGGTGTAGAGTTTGAATAGACATTTCTCCGAAGAAGACATACAAACAGCCTGCAAGCACAGGAAAGCCTGCACATTCATTGTTAGGAAAACATATCAAAATCACAACATATCTTTTGTGACCACTAGAGGGCTATAATTTTTTAAACGGACAGTAACAAGTTTTGTGAAGAATGTGAAAGTGTACAACAGTGCAGCCACTTGGGAAGATAGTTCAGCAGCACATTAGCTTTTTGCTGCTGTAAAGATTACCATCATAGTGGCTTAACACAACATAAACTTAATCCTTCGCTGTCCGGGTAGTCTCAGGGGTTCAGAATCAGTTTCACTGCGCTGAAATCAAGGTGTTTAGGAAGGCTGGCTCCTCCTGGAGGCCCTGAAAGGGGAATCTATTTCCTTTCCCATTCACCTCTAGCAGGGTTACCTGTATTCCTGGGCTTGTGACCTGACGCTCCATTTTCAAAGCACATCACACCTCTTTCTGCTCTGATTCCTCCTCCATCCTTGTAAGGATGTGGCTACCTCAAGCCCACCCACATAGTCAAGGGAAAACTCCCCATCTCAGGATCCTTAACTTAATCACATTGGCAAAGTCCCTTGTATCATACGGCAGCAGTCACAGGTTCTGGGAATTGGGAGACATAGACATTTTGGGAGATCGTTACTTAGCATACCACAAAGAATTAAGCATAAAATTAGTCTGAAACTCAATAATCCTACTCCTATGTATTCTCCCAAAGAAACTGAAAACACAGGCCCTGCAAAAACTTGCACACAAATGTTAATGACGGTACTGATCATAATAGCCCAAAAGTAGAAACAACCCAAATGTCTGCCAGCTAATGAGTGGATAAACAAAATGTGGTCTAGCTACACAATAGAATATTATTCAGCCAAAACAGAATGAAGGAAGGATGCATGCTACAACATGAATGAAGCTTGAAAACGGTATGCTGAGTGGAAAAAGCTGAAGTTAATCATATTACATGACTCAATTTATATGGAATGTCCAGAATAGGTAAAATTAGAGAGACAGAAAGCAGATTCATCTCTGTCAGGGGATTCCAAGATTAGAAATGGGTATGGAGTTTCTGTCTGAGGTAAGTAACATATTCTGGAATGAGCTTGTGGTGATGGTTGTACAACCTTGTAAATAACAGAAACCATTGCTTATACACTTTAAAAGGGTGAATTTAGGGACACATAAATTATGTCTTAATTTTAAAACACGCTAATACAGGATAAAAGGGAAAACAATTTTTTTTTCATAGCTTTGTTTTATTCCTTCCTTGGTTGGGGGAAACCCTAAGGACTACTGCAGAAGTTAAATAGATATATGGTTCATAACCCTTTGGCAATTCAGAGAATGATTTTACCCATTACACTGGATGAATGGTAATTTATTGTTAGATACACTTGACAAACTTGAACCAGTCATTGTCCTTTGAGAGCCCTACACACAGCAGGGTGCAAAGGATGTACATGAGTAGTAAAGGCAAACATAGGCAGTGGTGTGCTACAGATGACACATAGATTACAACAGTATCTAAATTCTGAGAGGGAAAACTTCCCGGTCAGGGCGTTGAGGATTCACAAAAACAGGAATGGCCTTAAAATTCATCCAGGATTTTTTTTTTTTTTTTTT
>NW_004955460.1:14922124-14960262 GCF_000276665.1 Chinchilla lanigera
ATTACAGGCTTGTGCCACCATGCCCGGCCATTTCATCCAGGATTTGCATACAGTGAGGTTAGGGTGGATGGAGGACAGAATGCAAAAGAGAGTATTCAAGTCTTAGAACAGGCCTGTGAAGGAACTAAGTGCCTCTACTGATACATAATCTCTGCAAATCCTCATTTCCTAAATTCCCAGGCTTAGGGGTAGCAAGTGAATTTTCAGTTAGAAGTAGCACTTTCTCCACTCCCATTAAAATTTAGATCCCACAGACTCACAGCCATGAGATTTTGCAGAGACTCTTAGATTTTGACAAGGGCACTTTGGTTTTAGCCATGATCTCTTCATTTCTGTAAGACCTCCTGTTAGAAGCTGAAAACTCTGAATCCTGAACACTCTTAAGCCAGAGGAAAGAACAGATAAATACATTTTGCGCACAACTTCTCTAAACACCGCATTCTCACACACCTCTTTGGTTGTGTCCTCAAAAGCTGGGTCAACAGGGAGGTAGGTGATACCCCTTCTCTTTAAAGTCTGCTCGTCTTTCCTGGCCTTCCGGAGCTCCAGGTTGAGTGCCACCCTCCGCTGTCGCCTCATCTAGTAAGAAAAAAACACTGAGAGCCAGGGAACTGGGGAGCCAAGATGTCACCCCATTTAGCCTTTGGAGCATGTTTCAAAGCATCAGATTCATTTTTACAGATGCGGTCAGCTGGGAGAGTTAAGATCACATAGTAAATTTTCTCATCCCTATTTACCTCTTCTGCTTTCTCTTGCTTTTCTACCTCTAGGAATCAGTCTTCCTCTCACACTTTTTTTTTTTTTTTTAATAGTACTGGGGATCTAACTCAGGACCTTGCACTTGCCAGGCAGACGCTTATGCCACTGAGCTATATCCCCAGCCCCTCAGTCTTCCTCTCAATGTGAAGGATGGCCGAGCACATCCTTGATAGGCCAGGGTTCTCAGCTATAAAGACATCTTAGCAAAGCATCCCACTGCCTTGGTACTGAAAACCCCTTTCTTGATGCTGATTGGTTCCTGAAGAGAGTGTTTGCTTCCTGGATAGGCCAGCCTGGGCCTCCCAATAGTGGCTAGATAGGTGGGACTAGGTCCTGTTAGGGATTACCCATGGATAGGTGTACTGACCACACCATTCCAACCTTTTTTTTTTTTTTGTCTTTTTGAGACAAGGTCTTGATACGCAGCTCAGGCTGGCCTTGAGCTCACTTTGTAGCCCAGGCTGGTCTTGAACTCACAACGATCCTCTTGCCTCAGCCTCCCGAGTGCTGGGATTACAGGCGTGTGCCACTACGCCCAGCTCTAACCTTGATCCAGTCCCAGAGGTTTCACTTGTACAACAGATTGAGGGAGATTAATAGTTTTTAAAAAGCTTTTTCTAATATCAGTCAATAATTCACAGACTTGGTAGTATTGAAAATTCTGGAGAAATTCCCTAAACTTTACAGGTAAATGAGGTTAAGCTGAAGACTTTCAAATAGCAGTTACAATTATGTGTCATTCTTTTGATGAGATACATTGAAAACTGGATATTTAGATGATGTTGTCATTGAGCGAACATCACAGAATGTACTTACACAAACTAAGATAGCTATGATGTCCTTTGGTGATATAATCTTATGGGAATACCATCATATATGTGGCTTGTCACTGATTCAAACTTTGCTAGGCAGTACATTAATATTATTACTCACTTCTGGTTCCTTAAACAAGCTATTTAATTCTTGCTTGAAAACAAGGCCATTGTGGTGTTACAAGGCAAAGCAGAACATCTTCGAGGCCTATTGAACCAGTTATACATAGCAATGAGACCACCCAGGACTTCCTGAGTCCTACTGCTGCAAGGCATGCTTGCTGGCTGTACCTGTGCGCCAAGCCTGGACACACCTCCTGGATCTGAACAGTCACATGCAGCCTCTACAGACCTGGCACTGGGGCCGCTCTGCAGCCTCTCAGAGGTGATAGGAGCCCTGCTTTACAGTTGAAGACACTGCAGCGCTGAAGTGGAACAGTTTCAAGATGACATGGAAATGATTTCATTGCACACTCGGCTCGCTCTTAAGTTAATGCATTTTGACCTCCCTGCTTTCAATATTTCATTATAAAAATTTCAAACACACTAAAACATGGAAAGAATTATTCAGTAATTATCCAGAGACCTAACTAAGTGAACATTTTGCTAGACTTGCCTTATTACCCCTTTACATCTCTTCACATTTCCATATATTTTTTGGGTGGTGGTGGAACTGGAGATCAAGCCCAGGGTCTACCCTCTGAGCTATATTCCCCAGCCTTTTCTGTATTTTTTATTTCAAGACAGGGTTTCACTAAGTCACTAGGTTGCTCAGGCTGGCTTGCACTTGCAGTCCTCCTGCCTCAGATTCACCCTATTTATGATATGTTTTAGCCATGTGCTTTTGTACCACACTGATCACTGATAAAATGAGGCAAATACTCCATACTCACAGATGCATCTTTCCCTCTGTACTTAAATTTTTTCAGCCTCTCTTCTGAGGCGTCCAGGGCCGCCATATTGACTAAAAGAAGAAAATCACCTGCAAGTAGGACAATTACAAAGAGATATTCATACCCAGTGTGTGTTAATGTCATTGGGCTCTAAACCCTTCTAGGGTTTAGAGTGAGAGAGCCTACTGTCCAGTAGGCTCTGGAAGACAGCTCTTATTGCATCACCATGCCAGTTCAGTAGGCCAGGAGCAATGTAGAGGATCTGAGGGAACCTGTTCTGGACTGTAGTAGTTAGGAAAACCTCTAAAAAGCAAGTTAGCTTGAACTGGGTCACTAATGACAAGGATAGGCTGGGCAGAAAGCATAGAAGCCTTTCTTAGGTCAGTGTCCAACTGTATACAGCACACGTGCTAGATGGTCAGCAGCCAACCAGTCCCAGTGGGACATGCCCCTTCCTCCCATACCCAGCCCACCAAGACGTTGGGTCAGAACCAGCTCCAGCATGACCCGCTGCTAAGCCTGTGGTCAGCTTCCTCTACCTGGCTTAGCCCACCTCCCATCTTCCACCCGCACCACCACGGCCACTTTGTCACTGGTCTCCTTGCTTCTGCCACTGCCTTCTCCTGATTTCTTCTCTATACAGAGGCCATGGGTTTTGCTAAAGGAAACACTGTGCTTATGTAACTCCCCTGCTTAACAACACTCTCCTGGCTGTCTGCTGAGCTTAGAAGAAACTCCAAACTATATCCAATGCCCTGCACATGCTGGCCCCAGTCTACCACACCAGCAACTTTTTCTTAATCACTGGACCCTTGTGTTCTGGACCCTTGGTTTTTGTTAGGTATTTCAAGCTTCTCCTCAGTTGGGGGACAAGCTGGTCTTCCCAGGGTCTTTGTAGAATTGGTTCCCTTTCATGCAGTCTTAGCTCTAACATCACCGTGGAAAGCCTTTCCTATCTAAGCGTCCGAGTATCTTCCCAATCAGCCAGTTTTATTTTCTTATCAGTTTTCACCACCTGATTTTTTTTTTTTTTTTGCATGTCTACCTTCTTCCTCCTACTCCCAATGACACTGGCACCATGGATGTCTGAGGTGCTGTATAAGTCCATATTCTGTTGCTACAACAAAATACCTGAGGCTAGCTAAGTACTTTATAAACTAAGGAGGTTTATTTAGCTCAGTTTTAGAGGCAGAAAGTCCAAACAGCACTGCATCCATTCATCTTGAGGATCTCCCAGCTGTACCCCATCTTGGCCCATAGCATTATGGAGGGAGCCTGTGTGGGAAGGGAGAGAACATAGCATCGCAGGGAGCCAGAGTGTGGGAGGGGTCGGGCTCACTTTTTTGTAACAGTTCACACTTTCAAGAAGTTCTTGTGGGACTCAGGGTCGCCAAGAACCACATTAATCCATTTGAAGGATGACACTTGCAATGACTTACCCATCTTCCACTAGGTCCCTACCACTTCTACCACCTCAACATCACCACAATGGGGACTAAGCTCTCAACACATGCACCCCGGAGACACACTCAAACCATATCCAAACCACAGGAGGCATGAACCCTCAGCTTCCTCACAACACTGGGACTCAAACGTTCATTAAAGGAGGGTGGTGAACGGTAAGATGGCAAAGGGAAA
Source organism: Chinchilla lanigera (assembly GCF_000276665.1). NCBI lineage: Eukaryota > Metazoa > Chordata > Mammalia > Rodentia > Chinchillidae > Chinchilla > Chinchilla lanigera. The sequence goes on from NW_004955460.1 coordinate 14,926,227, forward strand.
GGGCTCTCAACTACAGGAGGTTACACAAATCAGGTAGAGTTTAAGCTTTCTACAAGGCAGCTGGGATTCTTGTAGATGTACAATGAATATTCATCTTTGTCTGAGCACACAATAGGTCTAGACCACCATACAGAAAACAGAAAAGTGGAAGGAGGAGGCCAATAGACTCCCGTCTTGAGTGGGTCATGGCTAGGAATAATTTGGGTCAGAAAGACTAATTGAGGTGTGGCAATGTGTAAGAGATACTGTATCAACAACATGCAGAAATCCACATGTGAGTATTAAGCCCAATGATTTTAGAAGAGAGACAAGCTTTATGTGAGATCAGAACAAGGATTGAGTCTTGAGAATACGTGCATTAGGGCCCAAGAGAATGAAGAGCCAGCAGAGAACCAGGAGAGAGAATGGGATTTGAGATAGAAAGAGAATGACAGGGTCACAGGCACTAGGGGTAACAGTGGCAACCACGCCAGGGACAAGTCCTGACACAGAAGTGCCACCAGCCAGCTACGGTAAGGCAGGACATGCAGCAGAGCATGTCAGCTGGGTCTTGGAACAGAAGTGGCCCAGGAGCCCACGTCATCTCTGGGCTTCATCATGATGACTCTGCCTGCTTTAAACCATTAATCTCTTCAGGAGCTTGGACAAGACCAGCCTAAACTTTATCTGCAAGTCTGAGAATGGGAAATGCAAATTACTGCCCAGAATTGATGAATCTCTCCCCGTCTACCACCTAGAAGTTGGAGAGATGGATAGTGACATATGGTTCATATAAAGCTCTCAATCATTTTGTTAGTCCCGTTGGCCACCTCTCCCCACTGCGTTGCTATGTGCAAAGGAGCCTCAGTGACATCCAGAGGCCAATTCTTCCATTTTTCTTTAATTTCAAATTCCTCCTCATAGGGCCAGGGGTATAGCTCATGTGGCACAAGCACCTGCTTGGCAAGTGCAAGGTCCTGAGTTCGATTCCCGGTACCAAAAAACAAAACAAAAGAAAACAAATTCTTCCTTATAAAGAAAGGTAGCTTTTCACAACAAAAAGCATTTTTATGGACTACGGCCTCCTTTAAAATGCCATCTCCAGAGCTAGTTCTGTAGTGGCTTTAATAACTAGAGTCAAGAGGATCATCAGCTGGAATCAGATTCAGGTTTAAATGAGACTCTATCTCCTAGATCTCAATAATTAAAACATACAATATTTTAGAAATTTGAAGTAAAGTCATGATTCCTATTGTAAGGAGCAATGGCCCAAACATATTTATTCTGTGCCAGGAATGTTGGGTTTAGAATGAAATGAAGCAACTCAGCACTAGGGATGGAGGAGCCACCTCACGTCATCTCCCAAAGTTGCCACAGCCGCTAAGTATCAGAGCCAGGATTTCTGCTGAGATAGGACGTCCATCTTTTGATCACTAAACCTGGCAGCCAATAATCTGTAACAATCTGTAACAAGGTCTGATTAGGAAGACAGGAGGTCGCTACTGTGGGTGGCACTTCACCGGGGGTGGGGGGGAGCTGTTAGAAAATACAGAAAGTAAAAAAAGCAAATGGGGAAAGGGCTTGTTTTAAAGCAATGGGATGAGCCGGGCATGGTGGCGCACACCTGTAATCCCAGCACTTGGGAGGCTGAGGCAGAAGGATCTTTGCAAGTTCTAGACTAGCCTGGGCTACAAAGTGAGCTCAAGGCCAGCCTGAACTGCATAGCCAGACCCTGTCTCAAAAAGACAAAGATAAATAAATAAATACATAAATAAAGCAATGAGAACAATGGAGTCCACTTGTGAAATACCCTGTTATGTGATGCCACCTCACTGGTATGTTTCACCCATTTGGTCAGTTAACAAGAATGCCTGAATGAGCACAAGTAAGAAACTAGTTGAATACAAAGAAAGGCTTCTACCTCTGGGGTGAGACCCACGATAGCACCTAGATCTAGAACTATCGCCTAGCGAGGCACTCATCTCCCTGCCGTTTCCTAGAAAGCTTGGTTGTATGGAACCTTGGCAGTGGACCCAGAGGTTCAGATATTTGCCACCTTCCTCCAAACCAAACTTGTGAGATGAAGCAGAGAAAGCTCAGCTTCAGATCAGAGAGAGTCTCCTCCTTGTAGATGTAGCCAGGTCACTTCCTATAGAGACATTCTGGAAAACCAGCTGCTAAGTCAGTCTTAACCTTCACAAGCGTCTCTAGTCACAGCTCAGAATGCAGTTCCTTTCCCTAGTGTTGCTATTTCTAGCAGCCAGGAGAGCTGGCTGCCCTGCCATTCCTACCAGCATTGAGAGAGAGCTGAGTTAGAGACTTCAAGCTACGCACAAAATAAATCAGCACCTTGCTTCATCAGTTCTCCAACATTTGAGATCCAGAGAAAGCTGCAAAGCTACCTACATAGGGACTTTCTTTATCCCTGCCCCAAACTTTGGGTCAGCTCTGCTGCTGCTCCATACTGGGAAACCTGCGGCAGGAACTTGGCCATACTTGAGGTCACTCTTGTTCCCAAGTGTCTCTTCTTTCATTCCACTGGGAAAAGAGGACACTGGGAACTTCCAAGTTTTTTCATTGCCCCTGAGTTACTTTCACTAGTTTGGGCATTTCAGGCCATTTTTGTTTTCTCTGTACTATTCTAAATCTAACTGAGCTTACTGCAAACATCTTTCATGAACCAAGTACCATTTTAGATTAAAACGTGTGATCATCCAGGAGTTGGCGTCTATCAAACTGTGGTGGGGTGTCTTTTTTGGAGATTTTAAAGATTTTAAAGCATTTTTGAGATTTTTAAATCATTTTATACCAGTTTAATTTTGGACTGTATTTTGTATTTTTGGGTTTTTTTTGTTTTGTTTTGTTTTGTTTTGTTTTTTTGAGACAGGGTCTAGCTATGCAGTTCAGGCAGACCTTGAGCTCACTCTATAGCCCAGGCTGGTCTCGAACTTACAACGATCCTCCTGCCTCAGCCTACCAAGTGCTAGGATTACAGGCAGTTTATAACATGTAAATACAATGCTCCTTGATTTATAATGGGATCATGTCTGAATAAACCCATGAGTTGAAAATATTACAGCTAAAACATATTTAATACACCTATCTTATCAAACATCCGAATTCAGCCTAGCCTACTCTGATGTGCTCTGAATACTTGCATAAGCCTGTAGTTAGGCAAAAACATTGAACATGAAGCTCATTTTATCACGAAATATTGAATATCTCTTGTACTTCTTTTTATAAACTAAAATCATACGTTGGTGATAGCGCATACCTGTAATCCCAGCACTCTGAGTGGCTGAGGCAGGAGGATTGAAAGCTTGAACCCTGCCTGGGCAAACTTAGCAATTTAGTGAAATCCTGTCTCAAAATAAAAAATAAAAAAGGACTGTGGATGTAGCTCAGTGCAAAGGCCCTGGGTTCAACACCTAGTACTGAGACAAAACAAAACAACCCACTGCTAACAAAAAAAAAGCCCTCCACAGGGCTTGGAGCCCCCCACGGGGATTGGAGGAATGAGGCGTATTCCCCAGGAAGAAGAGTTTGTGGGCTCCCAATGCCCAAAAGGTGCCCCAGCCTACAAGTTGGTGCTAGGTGAAGGTGAGGACATGGTGGCGGAGGCTACCCATGGACAGCAGGGTGCAGCCAAGGGGCTCTACCAGCATGGATGAGAAGCTCTCTGCATGCCATACGCCAGGCTCATTGCTGGGAAACACACAGGCAGGGCCTCCTCCGGGGCTCCTCAGAGCGGAAGCAGGTACCACCGAGGAAGGAGGCAAGAAGCCAGACTCTCTCAGTGGGTGAGGAGGCCTCCCAGGCTGTGGGAGTCTCATTGGTGGGGCTTAGTCATGTAGACAGTTCCTACACGTGAGGGTCCCGAAGGATACTTCATCGTGAGGGAACACAAGCTGGTCCCCAAGCTGGGTGTGGGATCTACTGCTTGTTGCATGATAGACTCGCTCCAGGGATCCTAGAAGCCCACAATTGAGTATACAGACACCCAGCAACTGCCACTTTCTGAAAACAAACCAAAGGCTTCTGTGTCTCTAGGGCAAGGCTAATTTAAAAAAGGAGCTGATGCATGCGTGTAATCCCAGCACTCTGGGAGCCTGACGCAGGAGATCTCAAATTTGAGCCCAGCTTGGACAGTTTAGCAAGACTCTGTGTCAAAACAAAAAGTAAAGGGGTCGGGGATATAGTCAGTGGCACAATTACCTGCTTGGCAAGTGCAAGGTTCTGAGTTTGATTCCCGGTAACGCCACCCCCACCAAAAAAAAAGTAAAAGAAAAGGGTTGGAGATGTAGCTCAGTGTGAATGTCCTGAGTTCATTCCTCAGTACCGCAAAACAAAAACAAGCAGCAGCCTAGTTTGGGTCTGGCCCTAAAAGTTGCTTCTATTGTTAAGGATGAGATGATAACAACGCACTCAGAGGCGCCGGACAGCTGCCTGGCTCACTACCCAAACAAAAGCAATATGGCTGCTCAATCAGTATCCAGACAGAGGGCTCAGAGGGACAGTCCAGGAGCCCAAAACACACACACACGCACACACTCAGAGATAAGCTACCACGCACTCATCACTCACCTGGCAGAGAGCCGCGGCCTCCAGCTCCTGGGTTGGCCTTAAATGCGCTCAGCAGACAGCAGGTGTTGCTTGATGCTTGGTGCTTCCCCCAAAACCAGTTTCCATGGAAGTCAGTGGTTCCGGGACCTAGAGGCACATTGGAATCACTTGGGGAGCTTTGAACACCACAGCCACGTGGGCCCAAGGACTAATGAGTTGGCTGGGGTGTGAAGCCCAGGTCCCCAAATGATTCTCATGTCCAACTGAGTACCTTGGAAGCACCTGGGCCTTCAGCCTCTGCAGCTGTACCTTGTGAGGCCCTTAGATAAACTATGAGGGAGGGGGCGTCTCTCCCTAGCAAAGGGTTTGCATCCTAGATGTCTAAGATTCCTCAGGTCTGGTTGGGTTGAGTGGCCTTTGCCCTAAAACTAGGTATCAGCCTTCAAGCTGCCACTGAACAGTTCATAAGCATTGACTCCCAAAACACGCAAGGAGATTGAGCAGCGCGAGAACAGGTTTTCTTCACAGTGAAATGGAAATAGGAACAAAATCGCAGGTGCACAGCCAAGGAATATTTACAGTCCCTTCTGTGTGTCCCACTCTGACGCTGGAACAGCAAATAAATGAGTTGGTCAGTAACAGACAGCAAGGGGCAGGGGAGGCCAGGGAGGGCTTCCTGGGGGAAGTAATACCCAGACCAAGAAAAAGCACAGATTCATAGGTAAAAAAACTCAGATGCTCTGGGCAGAGGGAACCTCCTGGAAAAAGATACTGAGGCAATAAAAAGGGCCATGGCTTCTCTGGGAACCAAGAGGGTGTTCAGTGTTGGTAGAGAGATGATGGGATTGGGCCCAGGGCAAACATGCTGGAATAGCATCAGTAAGAGGGGAGGTTGGATGCATCCACACTGGTCCAGGAAGTAAAGGGTTGCTCCGTCTACAGGATATTCTAAATCAATAATAAAACCAACTGAATTTTGTTTGGGGTTTTGTTTAGTTTTGTGGGCTCCCCCCCACACACCCCGGTACTGGGGACTGAATCCAGGGCTTCACACTGAGCTACATCCCCAGCTCTATTATTTTTTACCTTGAGATAGGGTCTTATTTAGTTGCTCAGGCTGGGCTTCACTTGCCGCAATCCTCCTGCCTCAGCCTATCAGAGTCCTGGGATTACAAGTGTACATTGCCATGTTTTTTATTAACGTTGTAATCCAGGAAATTTGAGCAATATTAGTGGGCTATGTTACAAATCCTCTGAAAGCATTTGCCTTCACCAAGGTCTTACTTCTATTTGTATTGCTTTTTTTTAATCATGGAAGGTTCTAAATCCATAAAAGTAGAGAGACTAGTACAAGTGGATCCTCATATGTCTATCACCCAGTTGATTCAATACTGACCAGCAGAGAGCTGGCCTGATTTCTTCCCTCCTTTCTTCACTTCTGTTTGCCACATAGAAATGTGGCTACTTTTGCGGGGGTGGTACTAGGAATTGAACTCAGAACCTTGCATTTGCCAGGCAGCACTTGTGCCATTGAGCTATATCCCCAGCCCCCTTTATTCACTTTTAAAATTTTGTGTTTATAAATTGTGGAGGGTGGCTGGGTGTAGTGTCGCACACCTGTAATCCCAGCACTTGGGAGGCTGAGGCAGGAAGATCACTGCAAGTTCGAGGCCAGCCTAGGCTACATAGCGAACTCAAGGCCAGCCTGGACAACACAGCGAGACCCTGTCTCAAAAAAAATTGTTGAGGGTATATTTTATAGGGAATAGTCATCCTACCATTTCAGCTATAAATATTTCAGAATGAATCTTTAACAGATAAAGAGGGTTTTTTGTGTGTTTATTTGTTTATTTAAGACAAACACACACTAACAAGGACAGACAGACCGGGAACCAAAACAAAAAAAAAGAAAAGAAAAGGAAATAAAGAAAGAAGGAAGGAAGAGAGAAAAAAAGGAAGAAAAAAAAAAAAACAAACAAATTGTATTATGTCCATGTACACACACACTCCCCGAGATGATTCTAAACTGCATGTACTGCAAACATACTAATAAAAAAGCAAAAGTACAATTATACCTACCAAACTCAGCAGTCCTTCTTTGTACAGACATTTCCTCAGACACAATATTTCAACTCTAAAATAATGCAAAAATGATATGCATTCAGTAAACACTGTACTTTGAATTTTGATCTTGTCCCCAGGGTAACAACATGCCATAGGATCTGTAGCACCGATCAGCCTCTCCGTCACAAGGGGAACACCCAACACCCTACAGATGTGTCGTATTTGCTAAGCTAGGAAGTTTGAAATTAGGTTATATTGCATGTATTTTCGACCTACAGTATTTCCCACTTAGAATGGGTTCACTGGGATGTAACCACACTGCAAGATGAGGTGCATCTACCTATCTGTTTAGAATATCCAGTTTGGAAGTAAAAGGAGTATTTCTGGGCTCTGGCTGGAGCAAGGTCGGTGAGGAGATGGTTAGAACTTCGGGGATGAGAGACGTTGGTAGTCGGTAGTCGTCTGGGCAGTGAGTGACAGGGGAGGGGTCTGACCCTAGGACACGTCGGTGTCAGTGGGAGAGGGGCACGGAAACCTGGACTCCGAGTGATGCGGGTGTTCACGGTCAGGCGCCCCACACCCAGGCATTTGGAGGACACAGAGGTGGGAATTCACCAAAGGCATTCTGTCCACAGCTGGGGAAGGACCTGGTAACCCACCGGAAGTAGTAGGTGACCGTGACAGAGATGCTAAAACTGACTCTGTGGTTTCAGGACGAGGTGGCAGGTGAGTGCCAGAGTCACGAAGAAGGTTTGGGCGGAAGTGACCAAGGCATCTTAGGCACTTTCCATCTCTGGCACAAAATAACCGATACCCGTAACTTAAAGGAGGAGAGATTTATTTTAGCTCACAGTTTTTTGAGGGTTTAGTCCATAGCCAGCTGGCTGCAAGGCAGAACAGGCATGGCGGAAGAGACTGGGAGGAGGACAGCTGCTCAACCCGTGAGATCAGGGAAAAGCAAGAGAAGGGAGGAGCCGGGCACAGGACCTCACCTTTCTAGGACACCACCCCAGTGCCCACCTCCAGCCAGGCCCCACCTCCGAATAGCACATTCAGCTGCAGACTCATCAACAGCTGTATCTTTTTTTCTTTTTTCTTTTTTTTTTTTTTTGGCTTTTTGAGACAGAGTCTCGCTATGCAGTTCAGGCTGGCCTTGAGCTCCCTCTGTAGCCCAGGGTGGTCTCACACTTGCAACGATCCTCCTGCCTCAGCCTCCCGAGTGCTGGGATTACAGGTGTGCACCACCACACCTGGCCTCAACAGCTGAGTCTACTAAGGAGTATGGCACCCCCACCATCCAATCACATTCTACACACATAAGAATTTGGGAGGACATTTGAGAACTAAACCATAACACAAAGCCTGACCCTCACAGGGTTAGCCCTGGAACAGTAGGAAAAGATGGCCCCATTCTGCCCACATCTTCTGACACAATCCCTCTCTTCCCGCCACTGCCAGCAACTTAGGTCCAAGGGCATCTCTCTCCCCTCCTAACAGCCATCCTTGCTGGGCAGATGCCTCTTCAGGCTGTTTCCCACTCCCAGCAGCAGGGATCTTGCAGCCTTTTAAGTCAAATTGTACCCCTTTGCTGCTGCTCAGCCACTCCAGTGCTCCCAATGTCCTGACAACCCCCTACCAGGCTGTTGCTGCTCTATGAACCCTCATCCTGCTCCTTCTGCCCTCATCTCCCACTACACTGTCCCTTAATCCCATTAGCCCCATGCCTGCCTCAGGGCCTTTGCACCTGCTATAGCCTGTGCCTGGCACAGTCTTCTGCCTCCCACTTCCTCCAGGGCTCAGATCAAATTCTGTCTTGTTAGAGACTTTCCTTGCCTCAAACCACACTTCACCCAAACTCTACAACCCCATCTGACTGACTGTGTTTTATTTTTCTCCTTGGCTGCATTTATTATCATTTGAAATACCAAACATTTACTTCCTTATAGGCTTTCCACATCCTGTACTAAAATGTAAGCTCCACAAGGGGAGGGCTGTTGTCTGCTTTGCTGATGCTTTTATTCCTTCTGACAGGAAGTCACTGCTCCTTATATAAGCATGCATGCTGGCCCAATGCCAGGCTCTCCTTCCACCCCAAACAGTGTGACAGTGTCTAAGGACCAGCTGCAGCTCCCTCTGCCATCCACGCTGTACTAGGCTGTATGGGGGGCAGCTCTTCAGATCTCCCCCAAGCCGAGCATTGAGCCTGGGCCCTCTGAACAAATCTGATCAGCCAACCACAACAGTAGCTACTTGAAGGTCTCAGAGAAGCAGGAGGGAAGGAACCTTTACAATCAGAGTAATTAAGTGCAATCCCCTGTATCATCACCTCAGGCCTCCCAGCCTCTGTTCCTGGCTGATGTCTGGCGCCAGCTGCCCACTGGTCTGCAGACACTTTCGCTCCAACAAATTCTTACATTCCGTGCTCCAGAATGAATTACCTGGGTGGGTTTATTTAACCAAAGTTGGCTCATCTGATGCTATAGAAAATCCACTTGACAGAGCAGGAAACCGAGCTGTGGGCATCCGTGTGAGTTGTCCAAGGTCACACAGTGAAGGGAGGTCAGAGCTGTGCGGCCCTTCTTCACTGATGCTTTATGTCTGGGGCTAGGATTGTGCCTAACTGCCCCCTTTGCTAGCCTCCTTTTTTTTTTTTTTTTTTTTGAGACAGGGTCTCACTATGTAGTTCAGGCTGGCCTCAAACTCACTGCAGTCCTCCTGCCTCAGCCTCCCAAGTGCTGGGATCACAGCTGTGTGCCACGCTGCCTGACCCTCCTTCCTTTTATCATAGTAGATACATGTACAATGTATTTTTTTTTTTCTGTTTTTCTTCCGGTGCCAGGAATCGAACTCATGACCTTGCACTTGCCAGGCAGGCACTTTGCTGCTGAGCTAAATCCCCAGCCCCATGTACAATGTATTGTTTACCATTTTCAAGTGCATTAAGCACATTCACACTGTTACACAGCGGTTACCACCATTCATCTCCAGAACTTTTCCATCTTCTCACACTGAAATTCCTTTCTCAGTAACCATCAACTCCCCCATCCCCTCCCTGGCCCCTGATTCCCACCATTTTAATTTCCGTCTCTATGAACTTGATTGCTCTAGGGACCTCATACAAGTGGAATCCTGTGATATTTGTCCTCTGCGTCTGGCTTATTTCACTCATTGTGATGGACTCATCGTTCATCCAGGCTGTCGCCTGTGTTAGAATTTCCTGCCGTTTGATTTCTTCCTTTAAAACGAAAACCATATTTTCCATGTTCCTGTGGAAACATCATTAACGCTGTTATTTAAAGTGGCCTCTCAAATGGGGGTGTAAGCCGGGGGCATCCTCTGAGCGGAGAGGGATATTTATCGTTGACATTGTTCATAATGTCCAAGCAGGTCAGTAAAAAAGCTGAATGATTTCTGCTGGTTTTTAAAAATTGTTTTTAAAAGCCTCTACACCCCCCGATTCCCCCCTGTTGCCCATGTCCCTGCTTTTAACATCTCCCACCTGGGTATACTACTAGTTATTAACATATAAATACCTGTTTAATAACGTTATTAATGTAAAAAGGTGTTTTTCTTTAAAAAAAAAAAAAAAAAAACCCTGAGTTGTAGAGTTGACCTTGTAATTCCTCAGGGGATTCAAGCAAGACTTTGGGCTTCAGGTCAGTCTTTGGGAACCCACCGGCTCCTGACAAGCGCAGCTGTCGGCACTTGGCCCTGGGGGTGCGTTTGTGTGTCTGGGGGGCTGGGGGGCCTTTGACTTCGCAGGATGCTGGTCTGCGAGAAGCTAATTTTAGGTTCCTGGTGGACACCAACTGAAGCAGAACCAGGAGATGTGAGGGAAAAGGCATATAAAGGAAAGGAAAAGGAGGATTATGAGGGAAGGTAGCAGAAGGAAACCAGGTCTGTGTTGGGGGGACCCTCCCCCATAGAGTCAGAACCCACATCTTCAATGCCATAGTTATTTCCTAAGAGCCTGTTTTATTTATTTATTTATTTTTGGTACAGGGAATCAAACTCAGGACCTTGTGCTTGCCGGGCAGGCGCTTGTGCCGCTGAGCTAGTCCCAGCAGCCCTAAGAGCCTGTGTTAATCTATGAGCCGGTTCATCACCACCCATCCCGTTTCTCACCTACCAGCTTGCTCCAAGCGCGTTCTTTTCAGGCTGTGGAGTCGGGTACAGAATCTACTTCTCCCCAGGGTCTCTGAAGAGCAGAGACATAGATGAGGCCCAGGGTCCAGGGCCATGGGGAACTTTTTCTCCTGATGCCCTCCGACCCCAGGAGCTGGGCTGTGATCAGGCTCCATCTGAAGGCAGGTACTGAGCACCTCTCTGTGCTGGCCCCTGGGGGTGTGGGACTGACCCAGACACAGTCCCTGCTGCCACAGAATTTAGAGTTGGGGCTGGTGATTTAGCCCAGCGAGAGAGCACTTGTCTCATAGGGGCAAGGCCTTGGGTTCATTCCCGTTACTGCAAAAACAAAACAACAAAAAATAACTTAGGAGAACTCACAGCTATCCAGGCTTGAGCAACTAGTCGCTGTTAGTAATCAGATAAGGGTTTGTCCCGTCTCATCCCTGCATCTATTTAATAACCTCATGAGACTGATATTACAGTGGGTCCTCTACATCCAAGGATTCAGCAAACACAGATTGAAAATATTTTTCTAAGCGTGTCTTTATTGAACAGGTACAGACTTTTTCCCCTTGTTGTTATTTCCTAACTAGTAACAACTATTCACATAGTGTTTATACTGTATTAGGCATGATAAGTCACCTAGAGATGATGTAAAATATCTGGGGGAGTGTATATAGATTACATCTAAGTACTAGACCATTTTATATAACGGACTTGAGCATCCGTGGATTTGGATATCCAAGAGGAGTCCTGGAGCTGATTTCCCATGATACCAAGGGACTCTTCCGTTACCATTCCAGATGAGGAAGTAGAGCTCAGGGAGGAAGAAGGTTCCACGGTGAGTGGTTAGCCAGGTTTCTAGAACTCAGGGCATAAATATATGTGGAATTGAACCCAGGGCCTTTGTGCCAAGCTACATGCCCAGCCCCTTTCTCCATTTTAAAATTTTGGATTTTTTTTTTCCAGTACCAGGGATCAAACTCATGACCTTACGCTTGCCAGACAGGCGCTCATGCCATTGAGCTATATCCCCACCCCCTCCATTTTAAAATTTTGAGGCAGGGTCTCACTAAGTCACTAAGTTGCCTGGGTTTGGCTTAAACTTTCGATCTTTCTGCCTCAGTTTTCCAGAGGTCTGGAATTATAGGCACATGTGGAGCTCTTATCTGAGAAGAGATATTTCTTTTTGTCTTTTTGAGACAGGGTCTCACTATGCGGTTCAGGCTGGACTTGAGCTCACTTTGTAGCCCAGGTTGGTCTCGAACTTGCAACGATCCTCCTGCCTCAGCCTCCTGAGTGCTGGGATTACAGGCGTGTGCCACCACACCCGGCACAGAGCTCTTATCTGAGAAGCCGTGGGATGGTGCTGGTCATCTTGACCACACTCCACACCTCTGCCCTCGCCTGTTGCTGTGCCTGGGGCGCCCTGCCTTCCCTACCCAGCAGTGTATGCACTGCTCATCCTTTGTATTACATCTTTGCTGATTCCTCTGGGCCAGCGGCGCGCCTCTGTGCTGCCTCTGTAACCTCTCTGGGCTTCAACAGTTCTCGCTTCATGCTTCCTGCCACCTCCTGGCCTCCTTATTCATCTGTGGTGACCGGTCTCTGTCTGTACCAGTGGTGTTTATATATACCTGGCCTGGGCTCCATCAGCATTTCTAAAAACCAAACTGAGACTCAGAAGGGTCTAGATCTATATTAGCCACTGTAAGTTCCTTAAAAGAGTCATAAAAGCTGGGCATGGTGGTGTACATCCATAATCCTAGCACTCTGAGGGACTAAGGCATGAGCCTGAAAGTTCAAGTTCCACCTGGGCAACATAGCAAGACCCTATCTCAATACAAAAAATAAACTAAAAGGGTAGGGGTTAGCTGGGCATGGTGGTACACACCTGTAATCCCAGCACTTGGGAGGCTGAGACGGGAGGATTGCTGCAAGAGCCAGGCCAACTTGGGCTACAAAGTGAGTTCAGAAGAGTCAAGGGCCTCAAAGTGGGCACACATTTGTGATACACACACACACACACACACACACACACACACACACACAGAAGGGAGGGAGAGAGAGAGAGAGAGAGAATGCTGGGCTGAGGTCAGGAGTCTGTCTAGGACCTGTAGACTTCAGCAGGTAGGGCGTATGTGCTGGGCATAGGCGATCTTGGTAGATGTCCCTAGTGTCAGAAAACCAGATAAACAGGTCATATTTGAGGCATGCACAGTTGTCCAGCTTGGCCAACCCACAAATACATTTGAGGAAGAAGAAGAGAAGAAAGACCTTGACCTCCAGCCTGAGAGGTCCTCCTGTCCCTACCGTCCCCCGGCAGTGGGAGCCGTGGGACAGACGCAGTGGAGGGATGTGCCCTTTGGAGGCACGCTCCGATGGGCAGCCTGGAGGATGTGTTCGTCCTTTCACTAATCACCCTTCTCACCCACAAACACGGCAGCCCTGGGGACAAGCAGTGGGCGGGACACCTCCTTGCTGCTCTGGATAGCGGGTTCTGCTTAGCTGGAGGTATAAGCGGATGGGAATGGAGGACACCCATGGGAAGCCAGGAGCTCAATGTGAAGCTTCCTGCACAGTCCCCGGGGATGCGCTGGGGAGCAGAAGGAAGAGGCTGTCTTCCCACAAAGCGCTGTTAATCATGCTCTAAGGCAATGGAAATGAAGGGCCCAGAAGTCTGCCTTCCTGGGGTTGGCATGCCAGTGACAGGACCTGGCTTCCATCACTCGAGGCCACCCTGGTTTGTCTTGTCGTCTGTAGAAAACAAAATGAAAAGGAGGAGGATGAAGCAGAATTGATTTCCTTGCTCAAACTGACTTCCCAGAGCATCCTGATAAAAAGAAAGGTCATTTACACTGCGGTGGTTCTCCTGAGGCCTTTCAGTCTGCAATAAGATGAATAGACCATGGCTCCTTCTCTCCAGCCCCAAGGCTGCAGCCTGACAGACAGGGTCAGGGAAGGAGGAACGGCGCAGCTAGAAGACCCACGACCAGGCAGCATGGGACAGCAGTGAGCACCGACCCTTGCCGAGCACTTACCATGTCCCAGAAGAATGGATTTTCTCCTTTCAGCCATGCATGGGATGCAGGTGGGTCTCAGTCCATTTTCTGTTGCTGTGACAGAAAACCCAGGGCTTTGGCTTTTGCTTCAGAGGCTGGAAAGTCCAAGGGCATCGCACCCACTTCCCCATGGCTCCTGCAGTGAACTTCACAGTGCTTTAACTTGTGGTAGAAAGCAGTAGCGCAACAGGCAAAGGAAAAAGGAAAGGGAGCCGCCAGTGAGCGCCAATCGGTCCTGCAAAAAGAACATTCATCCGCCTCATGACCCCGACGACTCCCATCAGGCCCTGCTTCCCATCGCAGCACCCTGGAGGAACTAAGGTTCCAACACACTCATTTTGAGGGGACACACTCAAACCACTGGGGGTGTAGCTCAGCGACAGAGTACAAGGCTGGCATGCACAAGGCCCTAGGTTCCATCTCTAGCAACCCCTTCTCTCTCCGCCCCCCCAAAAAGCACAGTAGGGTGATTTTTGTGCGTCTTGTGTCACTGGTGGGATAACTAAGAAGTAGTTAAATAATGTGGCTGGGAGAACAGCTAGGGAGCTGCAGGGCTGGGGCTTGGGGGCGGGGCAGTTGTCCTAACCCCTGTATTCTGCCGACTCCCTGTTCCACGGTCCCAGCCATCCAGGGAATTACACTTTGCAACATCCTCCCATGCATTCCACCTCAACAGGTTCCCACACACCCTCTTGTGAGGCAGGTGGTCAGAGACAGCACTGAGGGCCCAGCATAATTAACGTCCCACTCCCTGTGCTGGGTTTGTGGGGACATGGTGTTCTCACAGAGTGTAAGAGAGCAAGGCCAAAGTGCATTGCAGCCTGGTCGCAGGTCTCATACAGACTGCCATAAAGTATGTGCTGGACAACTGCATGAGAACTTACATAGCTGAGCCAGGGTTTCAGTAACCTCTCCAGACCCTGGGCTTTATGTAACCTGAGATATTCATGGAAAGCAAAGGAGCTCTCTGTCAGAAAAAGAAAGACATGCACACCTCTTGACAAACAGCAGTGAGGTCAGGCTGGTTGGTGAGGTAGAGGAGGGGATTAAAAATTGGACACTCTGGGAGGCTGAGTCAGGAGAATAAGTTCAAACCCAGCCTGGGTAACTTAGCAAGAACTTCTCTAAAAAAAAAAGTAAAAGCCTTGGGTTTCATCAATCTCCAGGATGGAAAAAAAAAAAGGAAGATTTAGTAGGTATGTTCAAAATCATGAAATGAAAATGGCACTGCCATCCCAAGTAAAATCAAGTTGAGACAGAAGAAGTCCAAGAACATAATACATACAGAGTCTGCAAATAAAATGTATACACTCTTTAGTTTCTCTTTTCCTGAAGTGTGTATACATTTTTTGGCAGTCTCTCTCTCTCTCATATACCTGGATAAATGTCTTCAACAGCCTGACTAGCTAGGCATGGTGGCACATGCCTGTAATCCTAACACTACAAAGTGAGCTCAAGGCCAGCCTGAACTGCACAGTGAGAGCTTGTCTCAAAAGGACAAAAAACCAAAAAAACAGCCAGTCTGCCGTATTTCTGGGGTCCCATAGAATTCACATTCACTAGGAAATGTCCAATTGGCTTGGAAACAGAGACTCTTCAAGTTGAGCAGGCCTTGGAAAAGCCCCTGATCAGGTCCTAGTTTCCCACGTCAGGAACCTTATGTGTGCAAGAGCCTATAGGTCCCGCCTTCTGTTTCAGAGCCGGCAAGAAAGTTTCCAGCGGCTTGGGCTCTCCTCTCCCTGAGATGAGCTTGCAGAATTCCAAGGGTGTCTGGAGCAAGGGGCTATTTCCAGGCCCAGGCTCTGACCCGATGTTTGGTCTTCAAGGAGTACACGGTGCACCTGCCAGGCTTCATCCGTAGCCCTCCCGGGAAACCACTGATCCCCTTTCTCCTTCCTCCTCTGTGGCAAACAACAGCTGAGAATGCGCCTTCTGGAGCTCTCCAGGAAGGACCCTCCCACACCGCCGGGGGTGGAAAACCAAGGGGCGCCTATTGGCATCAACTGGTATTTGTTTCCTCTTTTTCATTAAAAATAATTTCAGATACTAAAAATAATCCCCATTGGGGGGGAAAAAAACTTCAAGCAACACTGGTAAGTTCAAAGAAGTTTTCTTTTAAAAGTCACCTGAAATTCCACCACCCAGAGCTTATCAGTGACCTCAGCTGGTTCAACGTCCTTCCAGATAAAGTCTCCTGATCAGATTCTCAGTGGCCTGGGAAGCTCCATTTTGCAAAACTAGATTTGAGTTGCCCTAGAACTTTGTTTGTAAAACTCAACAGTGTCGCAGGCCTTTGTTGCATGTCACTCTGTATCAATCTGCAGCCTCAAAAAGTATTCCATTGTACAGAGATACTACCTTTTATTTAACTAATCCCTTTTGGATGGACACTTAGGTTGCTTTCAACTTTTGATTCTCGCCGTTTGTTTGACAGCCCTCCTGGAGTTTCCCACACACTTTCTCCTTCTCTCACTTCCTGGAAGGCCAGCTCAGAGCTGCTGGCACCAGGCAGGGTTTCCTGAATGGGCTGGGACCTCAGAGCAGGCAGCCAGGAGTTTGAAAGACTTTATCTGCCAGGTCTGTGGTTGAGCTGCAACTTCAATGCGGTTAACCAACATCTAGAAAGGTTTTCCTATTACACCCTAAGTACCTCCGAAAAACGGATGGACCATGCTCCAGGGGAGGAGACTAGGGTCAAGGGAAGGTTTTATAATAATAAAATATAATAAAAAATGATAGATATAATTTATTGAGTAGCAACTATATTCGAGATACATGAGCTCTAGAATTCTCCCCAAAAGACCATATCCCCATGACATAGATGAAGACGTGGAAGTAAAATGACTTACACCCAACCATGAGACTCATCAGGCATTTTCCAACTGTCAAAGTGACCAAGCTTAAAGGACCACTGGGAACTTGGGAAAATGCAGATTTCTGAGACCTCACGCGTACAGATTGGCCGAATCTGCATCCTAGTGAGTCCGTGAAGTATACCCCTGGTATACATCTCTGCTGGAGACCCCTGCTCTCGCTTAGTAACAGCTGGGTCTGCAGGCCTCTTCTAAGTGGCAGGGGGGCTCAGAGGTATCAGCTTGCAGCCTGGTGTCAGGCCCCACTGGAATTGTCTTCTCCAGATGCGATGGGGAAACATGGAGGCTAGAACCCTGGGCCCAAGGCCAGGGCTTCCTGTGGCTCAATCCAGAAGGGCCTTCTCTACCAAGGTGCCAGCCCGACTGTGTCCCAGACTGGTCTGGGGCCAATGCCTGGGGCAAACAGGAGGCTAACCACACCATGACTCTGCTCAAATACCCCATCAGGAGAACCCACTAACTCCAGCGTCTCCCCACCCTCCACCTTGCCTCTGGTCCTCTCACCCTACTTCCCTATTATTCCTCCAGTGCCCAAGGCCCATCCTGCCCCAGGGCCTTTGTCCAGGCTGTTGGCTTTGCCCAGACCATTCTCTTCAGGTCCTGTCATGCCTCCCTCCCTGCTTCTACCCAGTTGCTGTCCGAATGTAACCCTTCAGGGAGCCCTGTTTAAGATCACAGCGCTTCCGCTAGTACGCCAACCGCTTTCCCTGCAGCACTCTCCCTGGGGCACCCACCCCTCCTGGCAGCCTGCCTGGTTTGCTCGCTGCCCCTCTCCTGCTCTAGAATGGAAGCTCCCTGAAGGCAGGATTTCTGTCCTTTTTTTTTTTTTTTTTTTTTTTCACTGCTGTGCCCTCAGTGTGTAAAACAGTGCAGAGCCACCTCTTTGATTCATAGAGAAGGGGCCTGCTCCAGGACCCGTGGTTCCCAGACCCAGGCCTGCCACACAGCAGGACAGCTCTGGCTTTGGTTTCCTCCTTCGGTCCAGTTTACTTTGATACGAGACCCCCGTTTGATTCAAAGTCCGGGGCCGGGGCCCAGCTTGGGGTGGGCGGAGTGGGGACTCGGGATTGATCACAGCCTCACCCGCCACCTTTACCTCTGAGTCTCCTCCGCCCTCCCTGGGCTGACTCAGCTCTTCCTTTTCCTCCTGGAGGCCGAGAGGGACCCTGCAAACTTCTCAACGGGAGAGCAAGCGTCTAGTTTATTTTATATCTTTGCTAGTTTTCTGGAGAGAAACAGGTACAGAGCTGAACAGGGAACTGAGGAAAGGCGGGGCGGGGTGGGAGTGGGGGTGGGGGTGGGGACCCAACCTGCCAAGCCCAGGGTTTCTGGATGTGGCTTCCGAGATGAGTCCCACCTCGGCCACCATCCACATTGAACACGGTACTCGGTCATTTTCTCCATCACATGGATCGGCCTTTCATTCATTCAGTAAATATTTACTGATGGGCAAGCGGGTGCCAGGCCCTTCCCATATATAATTTTATGTAACTCTCATAACAATCCTAGTTGGTAAGTACCACAGTCACCCCCCCACTTTACAGACAAGAAAACTGAGGCACAGAGTGGTCACAGAGCTAGTAAGTAGGCAAAACTGGGGCCTAAACCCAAGGAACTGGCCATAGAGTCCATGTTCTTGACCACCACATTCTACTGCCTTTCAGCAAAGAGATCAAGTGTGATGTAATAAGAAATATTTATTTGGTCTCTGCCCCCAGCGGCTAGCACAGAGTTCCTAAAACCCTTGTAATTTCTTGAGGGCTGAGTGCCAGATGCATCTTTTATCTTCTTACTTGACCTTTCACCCGGGTTCCTGACACAATGCTCCTAAATCCCTTGCGATTTCCTGGGCGACAGGAGCATCTTTTGTTCTAATGAGGCCACTCACAGCGGGTTCCTGGAGAGGGGCTGCTCACCAGGAAGACTACACTGTGATTAGGAGCCTGGAACTTCTGGCCCTCCCCACATGCTCTGGGAAGGGAGAAGGGCTGGAAACTGAGTTAATAATCCATCCTGTTATGTGATGAAGCCTCGTGAAAATCCCTGAACTACAGGGCGCAGAGAGCTTCCTGGCTGGTGATCAAGAACACGGCATGTGCCAGGAGCCTGACGCTCCCCAACCCTGCAAGAACTGAGGCTCTGTGCTCAGGGCCTTCTGAACCCCACCCTACGTACCTTCTCATCCGGCTCTTCACTGTGTCCTTTAAAATAGCTTTTGTAGTAAATCAGCAATAGGGGCTGTGGGTGGTAGTGCATGCTTATTATCCTGGCACTCTGGGAGGCTGAGGCAGGAGGATCCCAAGTTTGAGTCTGACCTGGGCAATTTAGCCACTTAGTCAGACCCTGTCTCAAAATGAAAAAAAGGGCTGGGGATGTAACTCAGTGTGAAGGCTCTGGGTTTAATACCCAATACTGCCCTCCCCCTCAAAAAAAGAGAGAGAGAGAGCAATAATATATAAACTGTTTTTCAAAATTCTATGAGTTAGAGTTGCAAATGACCCAACCCAAGAAGAGGGTCATGGAGTCTCTGATTTGTAGCCAAGTGGGACAGAAGTTGCGGGTAACCAGGCATCTTCTACTGGTGTCGGGGACTTGAGGTTGGGGAGTGTCTTATGGGCTGAGCCTTTAGTGAAGGGCTGTTAGAACTGACGGGCCGTTGGATTTATAGAATGCCCAGTTGGTGCTTGCAGAGGATAGACAACTGCTTGATGGAGGAGATGCCCTCACACGCTTGGTTACAGACGTTCTCTGTGTTGGTTGTGTGTACACAGAAGGAAAAGGGGTTTGGAACTGGACACGGGTGTTCATGCCTATAATCTCAACACATTGGGAGGCTGAGGCAGGAGGATCAAAAATTCAAGTCCCACCTAGGTAACTAAGTGAAACTCTGTCTCAATATAAAAAAGGGAGTAGACTAGGAATGTTGCTCAGGGATAGAGTTCAACGCCCCTGGGTTCAATCCCCAGTACTGCCAGAAAGAAAGAAAAAAAACAAGAAAGAAAAAAAGAAAGTTTGTTTGATTTTCTAAACCCATGCCCTCAACATGCTTATGTTCTAAAGAGGGAAATTGTCCAAAAATGATCTAATATGTCTATAAAACGTTACTGGGTGACATAAGTGCTAGAAAGAACAATGGAGCCATCTGTCAGATGATGACTCGATGTGTGTCTTTGGGCAAATTGCTTCACCTCTCTGAGCCTCAGAGCTAAAGGGGGGCCATGACTCATTAGCCCCATCCACCTTTGCAGGTTATTGGAAGGATCCAAATGAACCAATGAACGCAGGACCCCTTGTTGTTATTGTTAGCACACCAACTATGACTCCAGGGAATTTTTCCCTGCAGATTCAAGCCTGTTTGCTTTCCACAGAACACCGCGGGCCTCCCCAGCACCCTGAGTCAGTGGTTCCACCCACCTCTGTTTTCAAAGGCAGAGAGCAGCGCGTGCGCCCACCCGCTCTTGGGAGGTCATCCTCAACTGACGGTTTCCTTGAGGACTTCCTGCGGACCAGCGCGCTTCCTGACAGGGAGATTCTGGGATTCTGAACCTGAAAAAGCCCCCAGTGAGAAGCTCAAACCACTAGGAGGAGGAGGGTGGGGACAGAATGGGAGACCAAGGGGTCACGCTTGCTGCACTGGACCTGGCGTGTGCTCCAGGTCCATTTGCCACCGCTGGCCACCTCGTGGTCCCAGGACTCTGACCTTCCCCGGCCTCCTCTCCAAGTCCCTGCTCTCTTGTTCGGGGTGGCTTTGGCCATGAGATTGTGAGGAGGAGATGAGCGAGCTGTGGGGAAGGCGAGCAAGCCCCCAGCTGCTACTGGACATGGCTGCTCCGTGCCCCTTGGGGTCACAGCTTTTCCTACAGCCAGACCTGGTCACCAGTCCAGAGACTGCCTCATCCTGCTAGCTTCCCTTAACCCTGCC
Source organism: Chinchilla lanigera (assembly GCF_000276665.1). Lineage (NCBI taxonomy): Eukaryota > Metazoa > Chordata > Mammalia > Rodentia > Chinchillidae > Chinchilla > Chinchilla lanigera. The sequence continues at coordinate 14,946,818 of NW_004955460.1, forward strand.
TGTCCTCAGTAAAATGCCTCTGTTAAGCTCCAAGCAGCAACCCCACGGGGGTGTGCTCTTTCCTGTAGGACCTGGATGAGGGCTAGAGGACAACCTCATGTTCCTGCCTGGAATGTCTCTCCCCAGGACCACTGCGGGGCAGGGCCCCATTTCTTTGCACTGGCTTCTGTCCTGCTGACCCAGGGGCTGATGGCCCTGTGAGAATGAGCAGGAAGCACCCTGGGGCCAAAGCTGGGGAGAGGGTGTCCTGAGAATGAACTCACCCCACCTGCACCCTCCCCTGATGTCTGGGCACTGTCCTCAAAGGGCCAGGAAGGGTTGTGGGAGACGAAGCCTCCTGCCTCGTCTTACTCAGAGATCCACTACTTTTTCTTGTTTACAAACCAGATCATAAGCCTCTTCCCATGAAAAGTTCTACTGCAAAAGACATTAAACAAAACCCTGTCAGGCTGGGGGGCAGCTCAGTGGTAGAGCACTCGCCTAGCGAGAGCAAAGCCCTGGGTTCCATCTCCAGCACCACAGAACAAACACAAAAACAAAAACCAACCCAGTTCTAGATGATCAGACCTGGGGGAATAGCGCAGCGAAGCTCTGGGCTCCCCAAGCCCGGAGACTGACAACAGTCATGTTTGGAGTCCATCTCAGCCAAAATTTTATTTTACCTTTGGGAAACTGAGGCACCGTGTGGGAGAAATGAGACCTGTCCTCAGGTATTAGATTTTCAGGCAGAACAGTTGCTTGATAAACAGGTCAGTGTCATGATTGCTGATGAATATGATTCTTCATTGCTAGGTTTCAGTTATGGGAATACAGTGGTACACCTTTCAGGGGTTTCCTGCAAGGGTCAGGCGATAACAAAAAATGTTTCAAAAGCATCTATAAGTACCACAGAAAAGGTCCTTCGGGTTTAAAATAACTGCTTCCCAAACCCACGAAGACAAAACAACGGAATGGGCTCTGTTTTCAGGTAGTCCCTTTCTCTTTAAGAGCAAATCATGGGATCAACAACCTAAGTATAAAAAAAACAAAAAACAAAAAACAAAAACCACCTCATATAATATTTAGAAGAAGACATCCAGGTGAATCTTCAAGATCTTCACTTTGGTAATATTTTCTTAAATATGATATCAAAGGCACAGTGACAAGAGAAAACATAGATAACTTGGACATCATAAAAATTAACTTTGGAGGCCAGGCGTGGTGGCACACTCCTGTAATCCCAGCACTTGGGAGGCTGAGGCAGGAGGATCACTGTGAGTTCAAGGCCAGCCTGAACTGCATAGTTAAATCCTGTCTCAAAAAGACAAATACTGCTACTACTACTAATAAAAAAAAACAACAATTTTGGATCAAAAGCTATCTAGAAAGTAGAAAAAGCCTACAGAATGGGAGAAAATATTTGCAAATCATATACTGTATTTGACAAAGGTCTTATATTGGAAGAATATAAAGAATATTTACAACTGCCCAACAGAAATAAAACCCAATTTAAAAATGAGCAAAGGAAAAAATAAATTTAAAAAAAATGAGCAAAGGACCAGACACGGTGGTACACATTTGTGATCCCAGCACTCTGGGTGCTGAGGCAGCAGACAGACACATTCCAGCCCAGCCTGTGAAACTCAGTGGCTTAGCAAAACCCTGTCTCAAAATTTAAAAACTTAAAAAGGGCTGGAGATGCCACCCAGTGTGAAGGCCCTGGGTTCAATTTCTGTTTCCGAAAAAAACAAAACAATAACAACAACAAAAAGACTCAAAGAGACCTTTCTCCAAAGAAGATACACAAACAGGTTCATGAAAAGATCCTAAATATCATTGATCATTAGGGAAATGAAATCAAAATCATAGTAAGATACCTCTCCAGACCTACTAGGATGGCTGTAAATTTTTTAAAAAGAAAAGGAACAACAGAATGTGCTGGCTGGAGTGTGGAGAAATTAGAACCCTTGTGAATTGCTGGTAGGAGTGAAAAATGATTCAGTTTTTGTGGTCAACAGTGTGGTTTACCTCAAGAACAGACAGAATTACCATATAATCCAGTAATTCCACTCCTAGGTAAACATCCAGAAGAACTGAAAATGGGTGCTCAAGCAAATACATGCACACATATGTTCACGTACTTGTATGTTATTCACAGCAGCCAAAACAATCTAAATATCCATCAACCAATGACTAAATAGAGAGATTCACGATGGGGCAGGATGATGCATCCCTTGTAATTATGGAACTCAGGAGGCTCAGGCAAGAGGACCCTGAATTTAAGCGCAGCCTGGGCAATTTACGGACTTAGCGAGACCCTGTCTCAAAATTTAAAACATTTTTTTAAAAAAGGTTGAAGGTGTAGCTCAGTATGAAGGTCCTGGGTTCAATCCCCACTTCTGCAAAAGATATAATTTAAAAATAAATAAAAAAAAGAAGGCAGGAAGCAAGGAAAGAAAGAAAGAGAAAAGAAACTAATTATCCATACAGATCTGTCCATACAATGGAATATTTATTATTCAGCCATACAAAGGAATGCAGTCTTAATACATGCTTCAACATGGATGAACTTTGAAAACATGCCAAATAAAAGAAGCTGTGCACAAAAGACCACATATGGTAAATCCCACTTATACGATATGCCCAGAACAGGCAAATGCAGAGACAGAAAGCAGATTGTGTGGGGGGAGTGGTGCCAGGGGCTAGGGAGAAACTGTGTAATGGGTACTAGGTTTCCTTTGGGGCTGATGAAATAGCCATCAAACTAGACTGAGGTGGTAGCCATATAACATTGTAAATGTACTAATGCCACTGAATTGTTTGTGTAAATTGGTTAACTTTAGGTTATGTCAATTTATTCCAAAGGGGGAAAAGAGTGCATTGAGGACTTGAGGGGGTGGAGGTGGGGGTGTGGCCAATGCCAGGAGAAACATCCTCCAGCTATAGACCCAGAGATCAGCTCCAAACTTGAGCAGAGCACAAAGGAGCCCTAGATTCCATTATCCAAGCAACCCATTTTACAGATGGGACAGGCAGGACTGGAGGGTGCGGGGACTTGTTGTTAGTGCCTGGGAAGTCACAGAGGAGGTAAGAGGCAGGGCTTGGGGGGTTGCGCCTGGCCCTGTGCCATGATGCCACATGGCTTCTGCTGTCTGTGAGGGCTGGAGGGGGTCACGGGCATCATGAGAAGGGTGAAGTTCAAGCTGCCATGGACCTTCCACCCTGAGCACTGGAAGGGACAAAGTCTTCAACCAATGGGTTCCTCACACTCATCTCCGCCAAAGGCTGCCGCTGAGCCGACCCAGCTTGTGCCCCCTGAGAGTCTTTCCCTCCTGAGTGCAGTGACAGCTTTAACTTTACTAGGCAAACTCATTACCCAGCTCTTCTAGTTCTGCTTTCAGCCCACGCCCCTGGCTGAAGTCCCCCACAAGGGCCATGGGAGGAAGGAGGAGGTCCCGGATTCAGGGCCATCCCTGAGTCCTCACCCAGAGGGACCCAGCTGAGCTCTCAGGGGCTCTTGTCTTTTTTAAGTTTTGCTGGCTCAGCCCTTTGGGGCAGGTATGAAAGGGAATGGCCAGGCCCAGCTGGCTACCCAGCCTCCTCCTGTGTGCTCTAGGTAGGTACCGCGGGGATGGGGAGGGGACGGAGAAGGTGTGCTGCAGAGGTGCAGAAGGCCCCTGAGGAAAGTGGATGTAATGAGGAGAGGTGAGCAAGAATGCGGATTTCGGGAGCACCTGCCTGCCCCAGGGGCTGCAGAGGCGGCATCTCATTCCGCCCTCCAACGGCCTGCGCTGCACACCCACGGGGCATGCAGATTCCTGGACGGGTGCAGAGGGCTGGTGGGACTCACACGGCATGCACAGTGAGACCCAAGCAAAATGGGTTCCAGCCCAGATCAGCCCCCTTTCCTGCACCACTTGGGGTCCTATAAGGCATCTTTTCCCTCTGAGGATGCATTTAACTTTCGCATTCCATGAGCTACATTTTTTCTGTTCCGTGGTTTGTGATTTTAGGAAACAGGTCTTGGTTATCAGAAATACCCCGAAAAGAGCTATTGTCTGGGGGACCAGAGCACTCTGCATAGGAGGGGGCATGACGGACTAGAAGGGTGGTGGCCACTGAAAGGGATGGAACCTGGTGTTGGCACCGGGCTGGAGGGCTCTGTGCCCCAGGGCACAACAGCAATGGGATCTTACGTTGTGGCTTGTAGCAAAACCACAATTTTTCTTTTTAAATAAAAGCAGCCTAGGGGCTGAGGATATAGCTCAGTGGCATAAGCGCCTGCCTGGCAAGTACAAGGTCGTGAGTTCGATCCCTGGTACTGCAAAAAAAAAGAAGCAGCCTGATTGGTATAAACAAAGGAGAATATTTCACATCTACTCCCCCCATTAGAACAATTGAAAAGGAATCCAGCCCCTCAGAAGTGGGCAGATGTTTTGTCTTAATGGCAAATTAGAACATTTTAATCTGACTTTGTGTTTCTTTTCTGTGTGGATTTTGGTCTCATCTCCAGTGACTTCCATCCGTGTTAAGCAGAACCAGAGAAACTAGAAAATCATAAGATAACACAATTAAAGTTTATGTTGAGCAACTGTAGCTTCCAGAAGGGGAATGAAAAGAGGGAAGCCCCAGGAAGGCCACGAAGCTGCCCAAGGTGACTTGAGGCACAGCTAAACACAAAGCAGGTCTCCCAGAGGCTGGACGAAGGCTATCAGCAGAAGTGAGGACTTCGTTCTCCACGACAGACATCAGAGGATTACATATAGACAGACATTCTTAACCTAGGGCTTTGGGATTCCCGTGGGAAAACAATTCCATCATGATTTTCACTACTATTTTTCTTTTTTTTTGAGACCATCTCACTATATAGTTCAAGGTGAACTTGAACTCACTATGTAGCCCAGGCTGGCCTCAAACTTGCAGTGATTTTCCTGCCTCAGCCTCTCGAGTGCTGGGATTACAGGTATGCATCACCATGCCTGGCTACTTTTAATCCTAGTTTTGGAGGTGTGGGATCAGGCTCTAGGCCCCACAGGAAGATTAGAAGCAGGGTGTCTGGTTTGGCTTCCACTCCTTGTCTATCCTGACTTAACCTCTTTTGGAGACATCCTCATAGGGCTATTTAAAGACAGAGGCTACATTCTTGGTCTTAAGAATAGAACTGGGCAAAGGGGTTCAGAACCATGTCCTTCCCAAAACTTCAAGGTTTTTAATCCTCAAGAAAAATTAGGGAGGCCCCTGACTTCTCTCTGTGTTCCCCTGAGCCCCGAGCTCCCCTCCTTCCTGGAGAAGCTATCTGGATCAAAAATGGAGAACTCCAGTCTTGATGTCAGCCTGGCTTCATTTTAGGAGACAGAACCACTGATACAGGCAATCGTTTTATACCAGGGACCTGTTTGACATCCAGTAAAACTGATGGACTCCTTCTCCAATTACACATGTTCCTCAATTTATGATGAACTAACATCCTGATAAACACACCAAGAATAAAAAATGCATCTTTATTTTAAATCTGAAAATATTAATTATTTATTTCTGTAACCCCGAGAATTGAACTGAAGGTCTCCGTGCTCAGTTACATGTCCAGCTCTTTTTATTTTTTAATTTGGAGACAGGGTCTTGCCAAGTCACTAAATTGCCTAGGTTGGGCTCAGACTTCTAATCCTCCTGCCTCAGCCTCCCAGAGAGGTGGGATTACAGAAAATCCATTTAATATACCTGGTCTACCAACACTAGCACACTTTAGACCTGCCCAGAACACAGAGAGTAGCCTACAGTGGGACAAAACCATCTGACACAAAGCCTATTTTATAATAAAGCCACTGTAATTTATTGACTACTGTATTGAACGTAAAAAGCATGATGACCTCGAATATGCTTTTGCCCTGTCCTAAAGTCAAAAAATCATAAACTAAACCACCATAAGTCAGGTATTGCTGGTAGTACTTTTAAGTGCATAAATTAAAACACGCAGGGCAACAAAGGAAACCAAATGAAATACTGCTATTGGAACATTAAAATGAATTTGTAATATCATAATAACAAATGTCTTTTTTATTTAACAGATTTAAGCACAACATCCAACTGAGGCTATAATTTCAGAGTTGAGTGTAAACACCATTGTGAGATGTTTGCGCCACACTCTAAAATGAAAGGGAGTATCTGTAATTTGTGTCAGGAACGAGCCTCTAGCCCTGCTGGAATTACTGTGGTATGTGGCCTCTCCTCATGCCGGAAGGAAAGTAAAACCCAAATGGTCATTTTCTTATCCCATTTCCTGGATCCCAGTTGAAAACCTTTGCTCTAACTTCTCCTGGCCTTAGTCTTCTCTGTAAAATGAACTGTTACAGTTCGTGTCCGCATGTCCCCCAAATCCTCACGCAGTCATGGGGCAGGCTTCTAGATATTTGATTGATCCATAGTCTAATGCTGGGATTATGGGTGTGAGTGCTATAGTCACCCTGGGGAGGATAGTTTTGCATATGTAAGGGAGAAAAAGAGGCTACTTGCCGACGTTCCCCCCTTTTGCTCTGGGTGCTTGCTATCTACTGCCGCCATGAACTGTTGCCCTCTGCCATGTGCCGTTCTGCCTTGGAGCCAGCCAGGTAAGGATTGAAATCTCCACAAACTGTGAGCTAAATAAACCTTTCCTTCCTTAATTTTGGGCATCAGGCATTTTGTCTCAGCAACGAGAGAAAAGTAACCAAGACATGGGCTTTCTGATCCCTACCCATCAGCCTTAGAGTGAGGAATGTAGGAGATGAGAGATGCTGAAGCCTGTTGTGTTGGTGAGTGTTACACAAGTGTGAGGTGTTATTAGCATATTTTTTCTTCTTGATTATAAAGACCTAGTATATCCAAGGGACATAAGAGAAGCAAACCCTGTCTCTGTCAAAACCTTTTGCAACAGCTTGTCTGTCAGCCTTTGCAGCCCCGCAGAATCCTGGGAAGTCCTGGTTCCCCCTCGGTTCCTTCCTGCTCCTCCCTCAGTCCAGCTGCCATGCCTGGTGGGGACAAAGGGGAGTTCAGGGATGATGTAGACCCTATACCCCTCCTGGAATCTCCCAAGAAGAGGACTGAAGCCATGGGCAAGCCCTATGACATCAAGAGGTCGTGCTGGATCACAGATGAGAAGGAGAGCTTCATGGCAGGGGAGATCGAGTCTGAAGAAGGTGACCTGGTTGTCACTTTCGATTGTGAAGACAATCATCAACCAGGTGAGTGGGACACGGTCCTTGGGAGCAGCAGGCGCACATTCATGCTCAGGAGCAGGTAGCAAAAAGCAGATTCCTGTAAGCTCCCTGTGCTGGGCTCAAGTCTAGACTCAATTACACCAAGCTGTGTGCCGCTTGGCAAGATGCTTCTCTCTCTGAACTTTGGCTATATCACAGCGGAGATGCTAATGAGGGAGGACACACTGCACAGGTGTGTAAGGGGCTATCACGACCACACATCTTTAAAGTCCCAAGGCGTTTCTCAGTGAACTCTACGCTGTGATTGATACATACGGTGAATGTTTAAATTTTAAAAGTTTGTTTTGGTAAAAGACACGTGGTCATTAACTCCCCGCAGAAAACTCCCCTCACGTCAGATAAACTTACCTCATCTTTCTTGCCCCTCTCTGAAGCAGTTCTGAAAAGCTTTTTCATGAAGGTCTTTGGTTGCGCAGTTGTGGCTGCCTCTATGTCCTGAATCGATTCAAAACGTTTACCTTTCATGGTCGTCTTGACTTTGGGGGAAGAATCAGATTCACACAGTACCAGATGTGGTGAGTAAGGTGGATGAGGATATACTGTCATTTTATACAAGCCTGATTTTTCACTGGGTTGATATCAGGCAGCAAAATTTGCCGTATTTTTACACTCAGGAGAGAGGACTTCCAGAACTGCTTCAGAAAGTGACAAGGATGTATCTGGAGATGGGAAAGGAATCTGGGGATGGGGTGGGGGGAGGCAGGAGGGAGTAGAGGGAGAAAAGAAGAAAAAAGATCAAGATGTAAACTGTATATGTACCAACGCCGCATGATGGGGGTGTATTTGCTATCTATCGCAAACATACTAATTTTAAAAAGGGAAAAAATTACTGGTGGTGGTGGCACATGCTTGTAATCCCAGCACTTGGGAAGCTGAGGCAGGAGGATCACTGTGAGTTTGAGACCAACCTGGGCTACAAAGTGAGCTCAAGGTCAGTCTGAACTCCATGGCAAGACCCTATCTCAAAAACACACACAGACACACACAAAAAAAGGGAAAAGATTTACTTTCTTCTCTTTGACCTATCAGGCATGTTCAACCTGTAGCCCACATGCCACCTGCTCTCTTTTTAAATAATGTTATGGGAGCAAATATTTAAAAATAAAGGAAGTTTGGGCAGCCCTTGTTATTAAGGTCCTAATGTTAAGGCTCAGATAAGAGAAATATCTTACAAGGATATTGTGAGAACTAAATTGGCAATGCATATAAATAACCAAACACACTACAAAGGAAACTATGTGTACTCAATATAAGTAGATCCTACATTCTTTTCTTCTAAAAAAAAAAAATCCAAGGGACATTAAAAATAAGTAGTAAGAACAATGGGGGAAGTTGATGGGGAGTAGTCTGAGAAAGATTAATAGCAATGTGTCTTTTGCTGTAATAAATTTTTAAATATAAACACTCACTCTATGTTTTGATCACACCTTTTATTTTCCAAGAATGAGAGAAAGCACACCACCCACTCGCAGCCTCGGTGCGCAGCCCACGGCCCATGGTGCCATAAGGAATGTGAGACAAGGCTCAGAACGCCTTGGCCCCTTGGTGAGCTCTTCAGCAGCAAGAGGGACAGGTGGTGGCTTTTGAGTCCCTTGTTGCCTGGTGATGATGTGTTGGAGCAACTTGACCTTCGAGGATCCAGTACTAAACACTCAGGGGTGTCACAGAGAATTGTTAAACCTTTGGTAGCTTGCCATCAGCCAAAGTAAAATTAGTATCATGAAAACTGGCAAATGTTACAAATTAGAGAATTTTCTGCCCAGACATCTGGTTTACCAACACACCACTCTCTCTGATGATCGACAGACAATATGTCTGATAATGAGGTATGGCCTGAAAGAGTGGTCAAAAATTTGGTTTATTAAACCACTGTTGCTCCCATCCCCTTGGCAGAACCCCAGTGAAGCACTTGATGGGTTTTTTTTTTGGATCTTTCAACAACCTTTTATAGTTGGATTTCTTGACACTACTTTGCAAGGAGGAAAAATTATGATCAAAGGAACTTCAGGTAACTTGCCACAAAAAGACAAGTGATAAACTTGGATTCAAATCTACCATACTTAGCTCAAATACCAATGCTCTGTCCATATTACCTACCATTTCTCTGTGGTGGCCTCCCTAGGTGGGGAGTCCTTGGTTAATTTCATGAATAAAAGAACCCAGAGAATTTTGATGATCAGAACTTGCATCTGGTGTACTTTCCTCTGCTTCTGTGTTGGCGGGGAGTGGCAGCAGAAGTAAGAGGCCATAGATGCACGTGGTGCACACCTGTAATACCGGGAGGCCAAGGCAGGAGGATCGCTGCAAGGTCCAGGCCAGCCTGGGCTACACAGTGAGTTCAAGACCAGCATGAACTATATAGTGAGACTGTCAAAAGAAAGAAAGAAAGGTAGAAAAGGAGGGAGAAAGGGCAGGAGAAGAAAGAAGCTATCACTGAGATAAAATGAGCTTGAAGGTGAAAGTCAAGCTCAATGCTTGTTTCTCCTACCTGAGCCTTAACATTAGGAACTTAATAACAAGGGCTGTCCAAACTTTTCAGAAGGGCAGAGCAGTGCAGAACTGCAGGAAATGATGGGCGGTGGGCATGGGACCCCCAAGGCCCCTGTTGGAATGCAAATTTAAGGACAATATTCAACTTCCTTGAGCATCCCCAGTGGACAAGCCAGCCACCCAGGTGTGGGATAGAAAGGACTGAGCCTGTGCCACTGACTCACCTGGCTCCTAAGATAAAGCAAAGTCCTCCACTACCCTGAGGGAGCGCAAAGGGAAGTGTTCGTGTATGGGCGAGGCCCAGCAATCTAGAAACCACTGGAAAAGGCCTCTGAGTAAAACCCAGCCTGATTTACTAGGGGTGTGGTGATGTTACTGAGTGGATTTTCGAGAACTGTCAAGATTTCAAATTATCTGCCTATTGTGCTCATAAATTATTAAAAATCTCAGAAATCCCAGTGTATGTTCAGGCCTCACATCTAAGACTGCCTAGGACCAAAAAAAATATCTGTTTTCTGGATCATACATCTTAAGCTTTGGTCGCAGATGCTGGAATTTAAGAGCTGGTGCTAGTTTTCATCTGCAGATAAAGAGACTGTGGTGCAGAGTAAGGACATCTGCCTGCCGTACCCGGCAGCTGATACATCTGCGGGTTGGCATTCACTGCTGTTTTTACTGTCTTCTTTGCTTGCTTGCTTTCAGTGTGGGAGCAGGAGAATATCCTGGGGGGAGCAGTACTGGAGATGGAACCCAGGGCCTTTGCCCTGAGCTACATCTGCATTCCTTTTCTTAAATTTTGAGACAGTGTCTTGCTAATTCACTAAGTTGCCCAGGCTGGGACTCTAAATTGCAGTCCTTTTACTTCAGCCTCCCAAAGTGCTGGGATTACAGGCCTGGGCCACCATACCCAGCTGATGACTTTTTTTTAAAAAGAAAGTTCATTGCTATTTTGAAACTACAACTATAACACTTGAGATAGAGCCCCAAGAGTCACCGCTCTGAAAAGTACACCTGGGACTGAAGGGCAAGCGCTGGTCATCTACTAGCATGAACCGAGCTGGCAGAGAAGCACAGGCCAGACATGCCGTGTACTATAGGGAGGAGCGTCATGGTTTACAAGGTATTTTTATCTCATTTCGCTTAGATCTGTGTGCTTGCCTCAACCACCAGCCAAGGAGGATATTGTCCTCCCTACTTCCAAGAAGGATATTTGTCCCTTCGGAGGGGACAAAATTAAGGCTCATACAGCATCAAAAGTACCTGCCTGTCCCAATCACACAGTGGGATGTGGCTGGACCAGGAGTCGGGCCCACTGCATGCCTCACTCCAGTTCCTTGTAAGACACTAGAGGGTGTGTGGGACCCTGTGCCGGATGCCACTGTGGCTATAAAGGTTCTATTTTCTAGTGTACCCTGGTCCCCGAGACACTCACTGTGAAGAAGGATGATATCCAGAAGATGAACCCACCCAGACTCTACCAAGCCAACAACATGGCAGACATGACCTTCTTGAATGAGGCTAGTGTCCTAGACAGTCTGCATCAGTGCAGATCCTCCACATGGGGATCTATGGAAGTCGCAGGGGCTGGCCGGGAGGGCGATGCTGAGAAAGGAATGCTGGGTACGTGACTTCTTTGAGGTGGGCAGCAGCTACTCTACACTCCCAAGCCTTCCCACAGTTTACGTTTATAGCTAAGATGGCTGCCGTGGGCTACTCCTCTTGTCCTACTTTAATATTTTGGTTCTGAATTCAGACTTCCAGCAGCACCATAGCCCCAGGCAGCACCGGAAGAGATGAGATTTGCTGGGCCAGCAGGCTTGCGGGGGTGTACGGGAGCTCTGGTCTAGGAAGAACCACATCTACTTCTTCTGGCTGACCCGGAGCGTGGGCTGAGGATGTGGGTGGGCTTGAAGGCCAGGCTCAGGGTCAAGGCTAACTGGGGCCACTCTGCAGCCCAGCCCTTGCTCCTCACAGATGGCCAGCTCATGCCTTTGGGTTAAGGCACTGCGGAGCATGGCCTGCGGGACCAGGCTAGGGAGTTACTTCTTAAACTGAAGCACTTCTGTTGAAGCACTACTGGAAGTTGAGCAACTCGGACAGGCAGGGACATCTCCCCCAGCACCAACAGCTTCCCCCTCGTATTCCCCTTGACCGAAATGAGGACACATTTGTCTTCCAGACGGCTGCCTGCCCCCACCCCCAGCAAAGACAGAGCTGCAGGCAGAGTGACTCAGTGGCCACAGTCCTGGGATGAGACACTGCCGCCACACTCTCAACCCCTCAATGGATTTTCCTTAGCTTTTCTTTGCTTCTTTTTCTTCCACTTTCTATTTAATGTTTCCTTTTAACATCTCACCTTATTGCATTATGCCAAGGAGAAGCTGGGAGTGTTTACTCCCACTTTGACCCAAGTAGGAAGTTTTTAACATTGAATTGAAAAGAGACACACGGTAGAGGCATTGGAGGTCACCATGACTGTCCAACAAAGAGAAAGGAAAGTTGGAGACCCATTGATTTGGCCAGTTCCTGCCCCCATTAATTCTTCCTCTTTTCTGATCATTTATTTTACCCTCATTGGCTTGTCTGTCTTTTTTATTCTTTTTTAATGGAACTGCTTACAGAATTTCCATCTTGGAGTGGAAGGAGAGGTTGGGGTCTCTTTTCAAGCGTAGATCAGACTCAGCTGCCCACCAGCGATGGACTGTGTCTGTACGGTGAAGACTCCAATGCTATTAAGACACCTAAGTGATTTCTCAGTGAGCTCTCCCACAAAAGGTTTCAGACCTATTAAGTGGAAGAAAGAAGACATGAAATTGTAGAATATTATCTTTTGTTTTAAAACCAGGGAGGATGTGTCTCCGGGTTTGCTTGCACATGCCTCCAAAGCCATGGAGGAGATATAAAAAACTAACACAGCGCTTATCTGTGGGAGGCGGCAGGCTGGGCACCAAGGAGCTGGGCAGGCTTTTTGCTGTGGCTATGTCCCCACGGTGACTGTGTTACCTGTGCAAATAATTAACCCAAAGGAAAATAAATATTAAAGAGAAAGTTTGTTTTGCTTAATGAAAGGAGACTCAGACAGATTTGCTGTCAGAGAGAACAGCACTGTCTCTCTCCTGGAGAAATCAGTGGTGCCTTGAGCCTGCTCGGGGACAGCCTGAGGCCAGGGGAACCGGCTGAGAGAAGGGCATACTCGGAGGAAGGGCCAGCTAGTCATCTTCCTTCCCCTGCACCAGACCTACTTGGGCTTGTTCTGCAGGCTGGTCAACCCCTTCAGGTGGCTGCCCACCTGCAGAGCCCATGTGGCCAGCAAGCACAAGGGAGTAAGCACACGGAGGTGCTGCCTCGCCTCTTCTCCGTCTCTGATGATGCCTATGCATGACATGCTCAGAGGTGCCTGGGGTGGGGTCTCTGGGGCCAGGTTGGTGGGAGACAAGCCTTCCTTGACTGTAGTAGCCACATATATATTATGACCACAGGCCACCCCATCTCAACCCTGAGCCCAACCCCCCTACCCACCCACCCTTGTTGAAGTTCTTTGCTAAATGCTGGGCAGCGGCATCTGCCTGTGGTATCAGGGCCAGGTTCCTGTGCTCTTGACTGGATCAGTTATTTGCCAAGCACCAGCCCTACCTCACGCCATATCTCAGTTCAGCTGCACAAACTCAGAACTCAAGTCAACACCCTTAACCATTATTTGCATGATCTTTACCATAGATGGTT
>NW_004955460.1:14960382-14961461 GCF_000276665.1 Chinchilla lanigera
AATTTTGAGACAGGGTCTTGCTAAGTTGCTAAATTGCCTAGACTAGGATTGACTTTGCAGTTCTCCTGACTCAGCCTCCCAGAGTGCTAGGATAACAAGCACGCACAACCACAACTTGCTGCCATTGCTCTTTATGTCGCTTATGCTCAGGCAGCTTTAGGAGGCTGAAGGAAAAAGGCTCCTAGGAATGGAGTGGCTGGTAAATTCTTGGCCTTTTCTACAAAGGTCTATGCTATAGGGGTGGGCACAAGGACATGAATCTCACAGGATCTTGAATTTCTGACCCCAAGTGTGCCTGAAGCTACTCTCTTAGTCACTTTCTCGTTGCTGGTACAAAACATCTCCTTCCTTAAAGAAGGAGAGGGTTATTTTGGCTCACAGTTTCAGAAGTTTGAGTCCATGTTCAGCAGGCTGAAACACAGGAACGGCGTAGTGCAAGGCTCCAGGTGGTGGAGGCAATTGCTTGTGTCATGGCAGCCAGGAAGCTGACAGAGAAGGGAGGAACCGGAAGGGAGATACTCCTTCCAGGTCACAGCCCCCGTGACCTGCCTTTTCTAACCAGGCCACACCTCCAACAATATACTTAATCCATGGGTGAGTACAGAGTCCCCATAGTCAAAGTACCTTTTAAGAGCTCCACCCCAGGGTGCATGAGGCTTTGGGGAGACATTCTCGATCCAAACCGTAACTCTCCAAGCTGGGCAGGTTCAGAAAAGGGCTGATTGTTTGGTTAGGATACTGTCAAATGCCTAGTTTCTAAATGTTTTCTAATTACATCTTCCTAGCGCTGTTTTCCTCCCTAGAGATCGTGAAAATCAGTCTATGCTAATCACATAAGTGTCTCTTCTGTCTCTCAGTCTATATACATATAATTAGGTCTGTGCCTTACACGTATAATTAAGCCTCCTTAGAATTAATTGGGGGGCTTTGAGCAGAACTCTTCAGCAGCAAGTGGGCTTAACGGGGCGAGGGAGGCTGCACCTGCTAGATCAACGGGAAGGACTTACGTCCCCAAGGCCTTGCCACCTGTTTGTGTGTCCAGACAGGGGGAGAAATGTGCATACAATATGTATCTCCCT
>NW_004955460.1:14961561-15055861 GCF_000276665.1 Chinchilla lanigera
TGGGTTTCCTCCTCTGTGACCAGTCCCTCTCTTCCTTCTTTGCATGTCCACTTCTTCTTCTTTTTTTTTGGTTTTTTTTTCTGATACCAGGAATCGAACTCACGACCTTGCGTTTGCCAGGCAGGCACTGTGCCGCTGAGCTAAATCCCCAGGCTCTGCATGTCCACTTCTGATTGCCAGGGGCAGTGGAGAACCTGGTGTCCGCAAGACTGAGAACACGAAGAAGGTCACCCAGCACTTTGCCAACATCAGAGGAACTGGCAAACAGTCTCGGGATGAGAAGGTAGGGCTGACGGGCTGCGCGTGGGTCTAGCTCCCTTTTCTATGCTTCTGTGGCACACACTGCAGGCTCATTTGGTCTGCACCGCTCTATGGATTAGGGCCATTTTGTGGAAGGTGAGACTGAGGCTTCCAGAGAAGTGACTTGAGTTGGGTCACATGGGGACGAGGTGGCCACCCCCTCTGGTTCCTGCCCCCAAAAGAACAGGAACAGAAGAGAAAAGTTCCCTGCTAAGCTGCTTCTGCAGGCCCTGGCCACCCTAAGGGTACAAGGACCCTTGGCGGGACCCACAGCAGCTGAAAACACTGGCAAAGAGGAAAACAGCTTTGCAGGCAGGCTGAGGATGCAACAAAAGGTTTCCGGGTGCCCACAAGGGTCTCTCCTCTGACTGCAAAGCCAAGGAACAACAGCTAGGAACCAAGGCTGCCAGTGTCCCCACGCACCCCTCCTGATACCACAGGGCCACAGAGGGACATTGGCAGGAGTGTTCCTCCTCCCACCTCACTACCTATGGCCCCATTGACTCTGATTTCCCAGCCTCCCCAAGGCCTTCCCCTCCCGGGTTCTAGGCACAAAAGTCACTACCATTTGCAAGCCCAGTGCCTCTGCCGTGGATCCCAAGGCAGCATCCAACTGGTCACTCCTCTTTGGGTTTCTTTTTGGGTCAGGGGTCCCTGGAGGATCAAATCATCCGGGCCAACCCTATGCTGGAGGCCTTCGGGAACACCAAGACCACCAGGAATAACTACTCCTCTTGCTTCATAAGTGTGAGCAGCAGTAATAGGGGTCCCTTGGGGATGGTAGGACAGGTACCACAAGCCCATTCCAGGTAAATAAGTTGAGGGTGACATAAGTTGAAGAGAAGGGGAAGAGGCAAGTTGAGGCACCTTGCTCCCAGAGATCTGTAAGACCATCAAGGTCTGACCAGCCAGCAGAACCCACTTCAGTATTTAATCAAGTGTCTCTGTGCAGAGACTTGCTCAGGGTGATGGAAGGGCCACAGAGTCACACAGGGCACCCAGAGATTCCCACTACCAGGAAGTTGTGACCCCTTCCGGGCAGGGAGGGAACTTGGGGAGGGCCCCTGATGATTTGGGGTTAGGATGTGTAAAGCCCAAGCCGCAGGAAGATCTCAGCAATTCCTGAGACTCTGCCCACAGGAGAACAATCTGGGCCCCTCCTTTCGCCTCTCCAGCCCTCTCTGGGGCTCCTCCTTGGCGGAGGCTGGTGAGCGGCTGGGGGTCCTGGGAAACAGGGCAGAGGGGCAGGGGGAGCTGGGGAACGGGGGAGGGAAGAGGCGATGGCAAACAGGTCCGGGAGCAGCCCAGATGGATAGAGAGGAGCCCATTTCCAGGCATGTTCGGTTGTGGCCTGCTACAAATCAGGGAGAGGAGTGGGATGTTTCTTGTTAAAAAGACACCCTGCCACCTGGCTGTTTGGCCAGATTCCCATGAGGCCAGGCCTCTAGGCAAAATTCCAAAGAGTCCCAGCCTCTTCTGCTGAGTGCTGTCTCCCCCACAAACCCCAAACCACACACACACACACACACACACACACACACACACACACACACAACATCTCTGCCTAAGCACCACCTTGTCTATTTCCCTCTCTGCTCATCTTTGTGGGACACACACAGCTCCACACACAGCCCAGTTACGTGGCCCACAGCCCCCTTCGACCTCATGGTGGCTGCTGAGGAGCCCCTCAGATCTGGGCTACATCTTGTTCTACAGCTATGAGCAACCTCTCTCACACCCTCTCCGTTCTCCTCCTTGTACAGAGCAAGTTCATCTGAGTCCACTTTGGAACTACAGGCAAACTGGCCAGAGCTGACACTGAGAGCTGTGTCAGGCCTCTTTGAAAGGGTTTGTTCAGGCAGGATCAGCTACTTAAATTCTGAAGCCCTCTGCACGATGAGAATGAATGGTCCTTATTTAAAAACTATTAAGAACTTCAAGGCAGCACTCTGGGAGGATGAGGCAGGAGGGTCTCAGCCTGGGCAACTGAATGAGATGCTCAAAATTGTAAACGCTGGGGATGCAGCTCAATGCAAAGTCCCTGGGTCAATCCCCAGGCCTTGAACTGAAAAAGAAAAATAATTCCAAACTAGCCATGGAGGAGCATTAAACCAAGCATAAAGCCCTTCTGAGGTTGGCCCTACCACGATCGCTTCAGCCCTGCTCTGGGCCCCTATCATTGGCAATCAGGCCCACCAAGGCCTGCAGTCTTTGAGGAGAGGGAAGTCACGCCTCCAGTGGCAACTGTACCAGGAAGAGGGGGCCCCGCTTTCCGTAGGACCTGAACTCTGGGCGGAATGGTGTCTACTCACTGGATGTCTGCTGACTCTTTTTTCATATCTCTTAGGGAAATCTCATGTCATTTCACAGCAGGCAGCTGAGGGAGGCTACCACATTTTCCAGCAGATTCTAACAAGAAGCCTGAACTTGTTGGTAAAGCTCCTGGTGTCCATCTGCCTGCCCTCGAGCTCGCTTTTCCATGTGTGTGAGGTCTTGTGTCATCCCTCTGGTCCTGAGAGGATCTTTTTGGTTTAAAGTTAAGGGATCCACCACTTCCAGGGAGCTTTGTCAAAGTCCTACTGTGTATCTCATCCTCACAGCAGCCTGTGCGGCTTCATGCCGCTGCTGGTCCATTTCTCAGATGGGGCTTTAAGATGCTTGCACCTCCTCGCTGAGGTGTGACCCTGGAGTCTGAGGCTTTCGACGCTCCATGTCTTGGGGCTGATGTTTCTGACTTTGATGCTCAGATAGCAAGCAGCGCAGGGTTAGCCTGGGACCGCGGTTATCCCAGGACGAGTGCTTGCATGAGCACTAACAGCAGGCTCCTCTCTGGGTAGAAACAGCCCACACTGGCTGCACAGCTTGGAGAGCAGAATACACTCACCCACTCAACTGGATGCCTTGAACAGGCACCAACATGCTCAACTGTCCTTGGCAGACCTGCTCAGGATATTAGGTGGGAGGAGGGATGGAGTCTTAATCTTCCACACACACACCTCCTAACTCAGCCAGAGATGAGCGTATTGGGCGCCATACCTCACTCACAGGTGGGCTTCGTTTGTGTTAAACATAGTACACTTTTAAAGTAACGGATGGCATTTTGAAATTGGGAGATTTTACATAAAAAATCCTACTCCCTGGTTTTTGTTAGAGTAGCAGAAGAACCAGTGCCTTGGAGCCTGCCCTCCTACATGGCACTAATCAGGGCAGGTCAGTGGGGGCTGCGTGCCACCCCAAGCTGGAGCTCAAGTTCTGCTGTTCTCCACACTTCCCCACCAAGCCCTATTACCTCCCTGACACAGAACAAAGTAGCGGTCACCATTATCTTCCTTCCTGTGCTGCAGTTTTTCTTTATCATGGGCATACCGCGAAAGGAAAACATTTCTTGAATCTGTCTCCTCCAAAAATTAAACACAGAGGTAGATGAAGAGGTGCACGCATCTGAAGAAAACAAGAAGAGAGTATATGTTTTGTAAAAGCAACAGCATCCTCATGTGTGTTACATAAAGTGATTATATGGCTCATGGAAATCATTGTTACCTTCTGCATCAAAGTGTGTCCCGTCCATTATAGGAGGGGAGGCGGAAAGATACAAATTCATTTACTCCCCCACATTATCTACTGAATGCAGGTATTGAAGACACAGCTAAGTTCCTGTGACCCTCTCGCCACTCTAAGCTCCTTGTGTGTCTCTTCCCATCCCTTTGGGGCACTGAGTGATCCTAGGAACCGCATCCTAATCAGCTCTGTGACCCTCACGATGCTTGTCACCATCCCTCCCTTGTGAGTGGCATTTGGAGATGTGAGTTAGAAATAAAAGGGAAGCCAGGTGTGGTGGCGCACGCCTCTAATCCCAGCACTTGGGAAGCTGAGGCAGGAGGATCGTTGCGAGTACAAGACCAGCCTGGGCTACAAAGTGAGCTCGAGGCCAGCCTGAACTGCATAGCGAGACTTTGTCTCAAAAAACCAAAAAAAAAAAAAAAAAAAAAAAAAATCAAAAAAAGAAGTGAAAGGGAAAATAGTCATGTGTTAGCGTGCTGTTAACCTGCTTTGCTGCTCTCGGCAGTGTTTGCTGCTGGTCTCCAATCCTAAGGAGCACCACTGGATAAGCCAAAGCTTCCCTGTGGTGGACAACATGGACGGCAGAGAGGAGCTGCAGATCATAGACTGGAGTGGGTTGGTGCGGCTTATAAAGGGCAGGAGGACAGCTCGGGGTCCACTGTTCATGGCCACCACAGCTGGGGTCAGGGTGTGGTCTCTGAGAGCGGGGAGACAGCAGCAGACAGTTCTAGCAGCAGCGTCTTTACTCGAGATTTCTAGGGTGGTACCTGGCATTTATCCCCAGCCTGCTCTAGCAAGCAGCGTTTCTCTGCACAGTTAAACTAAAATTCCATAGGGACTTGGTTATCCTCCCCACAGAACCTTTCCCCAATCCCGCTAGAAGGGACTCTCACCCTCCCAGCCCCTACTGCACGCTCCGTCTCTCTCTGTCATGGCACTGAGCTCTCGTGACTTCTGTTAGAATTAGTCACGCCTCGCTCAACAAGGGAGACACATTCTGGGTAATGTGTTAAGTGATTTCATTGCGCAAACATCAGAGAGCATAATTGCACCTGGGTGGTACAGCCTGCTATTCACCTAGGCTATTTGGTATTTATAGATGGTATAGCCTATTGCTCCTACAGCCAGGAGGGACAAACAACATGAAATTAAATCAAGCAAAAGAGAAATGGTGCAGTTGAGAGACCAGTTAACACAAGATGTATGAGACTGCTGCCAGTGTAAGACTCTGTGCTGTTTCACAGTAGCCTTTTTTGTTACAACCAGAAGGAAGAGCTGGGTGTGGTGGCACAGACCTATAATCCAGCACTCGGGGAGGCTGAGGAAGGAGGATCACAAGTTCTAGTCCACCCGGGGCAACCTAATGACTTACTGAGACCCTGTTTCAAAGAAATTTTTTAAAAAAGAGCCGGGGATATAGCTCAGTGGGAAGGAACACGGTTCAATCACCAGTACTGGAGGGAAAAAAAAAAACAGGAGTGCAATCCAAAATAATGATGAAAAAGTGTAGGTTAGTAAAGACAAACAGTAACAGAGTTGCTTATTATTATGTCCTGTACATGAATTTCTGTGCCGTACTTTTATGCCACTTAGGGATGGGATAGGTTTGCCTACCAGCATCTTCACAAACCTGTGAAAATCTGCTGCACTATGTTGTTACAGTGGCTACGATGTTACTAGGTGATAGGAATTTTTCACTTCCATTCGAATCTTATGGGACCACCAATCATACATGTGGCGCTTCCCTAACCAACACAGTTATAGCACACATGAGTGTACTCTGGAACAGGCCAATGATGGTGAACCTTTTAGAGCTTTCAGTAATAACAAACATCTAGCACATGTGCCATAGGTTCACCACCACTGTACTAGGCCCTCTCCTTTATGTATTTATTTTTTTGTGAGACAAGATCTCACTAAGTTACTAAGTTATCCAGGATGGGCTCAAACTTACAATCCTCTTATCTCAGTCTCCGAGTCCTAGGATTATAAACCTGGCTGCCCTTTCTCCTCTGATGAAAGAAATGATTCCTGATTTATCCCGCCCTTCCCTTCCCCCAGTGTCTATGTAGCATGAAGTCTTAACAACAAAACTATTGTTAAAAATAATAATACCTCCCTTTACTGAGCACTTACTATGTGTCAAGCACTGAACTAAATATTTCACACATCACTCCGATCTATCCTCTCACAACCACCTACTATATTCATTTTACGGATGGCTAAACAGAGACCAGAGAGGTTAAGTAAACCTCTGAGAGTCTGTTCTGAGCTTCCTGGAGGAAACAGACCTCCCCATTCAGGTGTGCCTGATTCTAGAGCCCACACCCTGCTGCAGTGCCACACTGGGGTGGCACCACAGTGCCCATCTTGGACTGCACAGTGTGGAATAAGGAACCAAGTGCCCTCCTCTGTTGCTTGGCAGGATGTCTTTGATGTGCTGGGCTTCAGAGCTGAGATCAGTGTGTACAAGGTGACTGTGGGGATCACTCTGACTGTGGGGATCACACTGTCCGGGAACGTGAAGTTCAACAGAAGCCCAGAGAGAGGCAAGCTGAAGGGGACACCGCAGAGGCAGGCGCTAGGCTGGGGCTGATCAGCGACAAGGCAGCTCCCCGTTCTGCAAAGCAGGGCTTGTGGTCATTTCAGCCACTCCCGATAAGACGTTCTTGGAATGTTCACTCACCGATATTCTCAGACAGGCAAGGCAGTGAGTCAGAGGTTTTGGTTTCTCCAGTCTGCTTTGCTGCTTGACATCGAGAAAATGTAGAAACCACCCAGGATCTTTATTTTCTTCTTGGCAAAATAGTTTCTCTTCCACCGTCCCCGTTACCCCTCCCAAGACCACGATAGAAAATGCTAGGTGTCTCCAGGGTATAGCACCATCTTCCTTCCACTCACCTGCCTGTTTTGTCCCTACTCCGTGGCTGACAAAGTTGCTCACCTTATAGGTCTCAATTCTGGTGAACTCCAGAAAGGCATCACCAGGCCCTGGATCAAAGTAGGCAGTGACTTTGTGCAAAGGGCCAGAAAAAGGAACAGTGCAACAACTCCACTGGGGCTCTGGACAAGGATGTCTATGACAAGATTTTCATGTGGCTGGTGGCCAGGATTGACAAGACCTTGGACACCAACATGCAGAGACAATTCTTCATTGGAGCGGGAGCTGGACATTACTGGCTTCGAGATCTTTGAGGTGTTTCTGGTGTTATGTGTGTTTCTTCTTTGGGGTGGCTGTTTTTCCTTTGGTAAGCTACTTTTCTCCATGGTTGTCTCATTTCTCACTTTGGACCTGAGCAGGCCAATCTTATTTTGCCACTGGATCTCTGATTTTTGGACTCCAGAAATTTTCATCTACGTTTCTATGGTGCTGAGTCATAAAAAAAAAAATGGTGTGAAGTTAGTGGATAGAGCTAATGCTCTGCCAGGGCCAGCCTCTACTGGCTTCAAGAGCGAATTGTTAAAGTTTTCAGGAATTCTGTGAGTCAGCTGACATGATGTTGATGGTTCAAAATTTGCCATAGCGCCAGGCATGGTGGTGCACGCCTGTAATCCCAGCACTCGGGGGGCTGAGGCAGGAGGATTGTGCGAGTTTGAGACCAGCCTGGGCTACAAAGTGAGCTCAAAGCCAGCCTGAATTGCATAGTGAGACCCTGTTTCAAAAAAAAAAAAAAAAAAAAAAAAAAAAAAAAAAGTCCATGGTGTGAATATTTACACTATGAAATTGGCAACTCCTAAAAAGTATGGTCTTTTGTTTTTAAAGGAGAGAACTGATTTATCAGCACACATTGATGACCTTCCACTTTGGGAAATGAAAAAAAAAAAAAGGGTTTTTAAAAATTATCCTATAGATAAGAAAAGCTGGGGGGGCGGATAGAGACAGAGAGACAGAGACAGAGATAGAGACAGACATAGAGACAGACAAAACTGCCCCCAGGGATGTAGTGGGTCAGATCCATAAAGCATTTCAAATTATTTTCATCCCTGGAAAGATGGTTCTTTCCACAATAATTTCCCTTTGTTGCACGGGCTACCTGGGCTTAGGGTTCCAGAATCCCCACTGCAAGGGAGGGTACCAGAGAACTCCTTCTCATACATGGCTGCAACCATGAGCAGGTCAGCAATCAGGCATCTTGCCCTCGCAGAATTCTCGCACATATCTGTCCCTTTGTTCCCCTCTGGTAGGCTCTCTGGACCGCAGCTAATGCCTCCTTCTCTGTTCTTGCCCAGCTCAAGAGCTTTGAGCAGCTGCTGTGCATCAACTTCACTGACAAGAAGCTGCAGCAATTCAACCACTGCATGTTCGCGCTGGAGTGCAAGCGTGAGGGCATCAAGTGGACGTTCGACTTCAGCCTCGACCTGCAGGCCTGTAGGGACCTCCTAGAAAAGGTGACTTGCTGCGCTCCCCAAGAGGGAGCTGGCGAGAGCCTGGGGCCCTGCGAGGGGCATGCCCCAGGAGGGGAATGTCATTGGAGCTCTTAGCACAGGGCAGTCAGCCATACAATCTTTGTTGGCCTGACCACTAACGCCCCCCCTTACACACACACACATACACACAAAATAGGCACAACAGCAGCAAAGACTACTGAGAGTTGGGCAGTATTTGTTGCAACTCCATGGACCATGACAATCTACCAAATAGGGGGCGTATTTTATTACCATTTTACAGATAAAAACATTGAGGCACAGAGAAAGGAAGCCACCTGTGTGAGGCAGCAGAGTTACGCTCTAACCAGGCAGTATAATAGTTCTCCCTGCAGCCACACCACGTGGAATGTTTGAGCAAGTGATCTCGGGTGAAGAATGTCCGCGAACATTATCAAAATATATGCGTTGAAACTCAATATTTTGTGAAATGAATAGGCACTAGTAATAAAAGGGAAAAATTTTAAAAATAATGTACATGGTTTAATTAAATGTGGAAAAAGGATAGAGGAAAGAGGATAAAAGAGAGGTAGACAACAGGTATCACTGACTTCAGGGGTTTTCTGAAGATCAAGCCTGCCCGGGGCCACTGCTGGGGTGGGATTAGCGTTTGGAGCGCTATCTGGCCTTAGTCCTCAGGGTCACTTCTGTTGGACGCTATGGATTCCGGCCACCTTCACGCTGAAATGGCATTTGAAAACGTGGCCATGGAGTACCAGGTGCTGGTCCCAGATGTTGCTGTCCTGGGTTCTGCTTCCTGGCTTGCCATGTGGGTGGCCAGCGCATCTCTCTCACCAGCCTCAGGCCCAATGCTGTTCTGTTCCTCAACACCCAACATTGTTCCGTCCTTTTCCATTGTAGCCCATGGGCATCTTGTCCATCTTGGAGGAACAATGTGTCTTCCCAAAGCCGCGGGTGCCACGTCCAAGGCAGCCCTGTATGACAACCACCTGGGCAAGTCCAGCAACTTCCTTAAGCCCAAAAGGGGCCACAAAAGCAAGGAGGACCCTGAGGCATCTGCTGGCTACCATCCACCCTTGCGACTGTACACCCACCCTGACCTGCCTCTCCAGAGGATCCTGCTCCAACTAGCACAGCCATAATGTATTCGGATGCCCAGCCATCGAAATGAACTCCAGCTCAAACCTCCTCAGAGTTTCTCCACCTGAGAGTTCTAAAGCACCTCAGCCAAAGATGCTTATTAGGGAGCAGCTGGTGATTCATGCCATCAGACCCGCCAGGGCCACACCACTGTCAGCGGCCCTTGGTGTGACGGCTGAACATCAGCCTCGGCCAGAAATGACACCATTTGCAAAAAGAAAAAAAATGATTCTGTGAGCCCATTAATTACTCCCAACGGAATCATTTCCCCCTCTGATAGCTTGTCGCTGCCAAACCAATAAGGTGACATCTGTGGAGCAGCTTTTTCACTCATGACAAATGTAGTCCTTGGGAAAGAGGGAAATTAAGTAAGCTAGGACTCAGGTTTTATTTGTGTAACTAATAAGGAAGGTAATGTGGGTCCAGCCAGCTTATAAGAATGTGTTTGATTTCCTTGAGATTTCAATATCGCTGTATGTGCTGACACTCCTGTTACCAGCAGTCTGTTGAGCCTCTGTGGGTTTAACTGCAGGGAAACAGCAGCCTTAAGACAGTGCTGTCAGGAAAGCCATGATTGCGTTGGGCATTGGGGCCAGGATTTTATATCATCAACCATAACAATGCCAATTACCCGCAAAATGGATCGGGTAGATACTTTGAGCACACAGCAGGCCTGGAGCCAAATTGCGGCACTACACCTCCTTGCCACACTGAAATGAGAAGAGCTCCATATTTATAGCAATGGTACATTCTAGGCTACATGGGAGCTGTGCACTTCTGAGAAGCCCTTCATATAAGGCGCTGAGGTGACAAATGTCTATGTGCTGAACAGGAGATGGGAAGCCCAAAGGTTTGGCTTCTCTGATGCTTTCCTCAGTTCTCCATGGTCAGTGGAAGAATCTACAAAGCTTCTTCCTCTTATCCATGAAGATAGGGCCTTATGGCAAAACAGGAAACTGAAATTAGTGGGTATCTGTAGTGGTTGATTGATTATGTCAACTTGAGAAGTTTAGAAGCATAACTAAACTTGGCTCAGCAATTGGCCCAGCAATTCTATACCCTAGGGTGTAGAGGAGCCACCCTAGGGTCAATCATCACCTAGATAATATAAAAAGGAAATGAAGAAAGACAGAGGTACTTCCATCCTTCTGGAAGAGCTCCAGTCTTCACCTTCAGCTTGGACTTAGTCTCCTGGCTTCTAGAGCAGACTCTTTGGCTTCCACCTTGGATCCTTCAGCCTTCTGTCGCAGACTCATCGGCCTCCTGGTACGGACTTGCATGGAACTCTGCAGTGAACTCCAGACCCTGGACTGATTCCTTCAGTCTTCAGCGGGCAGACACCCTCTGCACACTTCCCCATACAACTCTCTGGCTGACTGTCGTAAGCCAATCTTGTAATTTCTTATAATTTGTACATCCTGTGTTATATCTCTTTCTCCAGTAAAACCCTGACTGATACAATATCCAACGGCCTGGACATAGGGAGCCCCCAATCCTGGACAAATACAGCTCCCATTCCTCCAGGCAATGACCCTACAGTGCTGTAAGCAGAATGCATGCTCCTCAGCAAGAAGAGGTGCCAAACCCTTGCAGAGATTCCTTCGTGTAGCTCAAGATTCCACCAGCCATGACCAGTCACTGACAGCAAGTCCACCTGGGCAGAAGAAGACGTGAGGATCAGGAAATTCAGTGTGCCCAGCAAAGCAGGCAGTGGAAGGAAAGATCACAGCTTGAGAGACAGCAGCCAGGGAGTCCTGGTTTATGTGCAGTGCTTGGAGATGAGGTATCCAAGACAAGCAAGCTGCAAATGCTGAAGAAAGCAGAGAATGAGGTTCCAACTCAAATGGTTTAGGACCATTCCCCAAAGCACAAATTCTTCAGGAAAAGAACCGAAGCCCCAGGAGATAGGCCTAGAGGTTGGTCCTAAGATCCCAATGCAGAACAAAGCTGTAGGTTGAGGTTCCAGGTGTGGAACCTGAAAAGGGGAAGGAAGGTCTCCTACTTGCTCACTGGCATCTGCCCCACTCCAGGTGGGATATAACATCACAGGCTGGCTGGAAAAGAACAAAGACCTCCTGAAATGAAACAGTGGCGGGCTTGTTCCAGAAATTAAGTATGGGGCTCTTGGGTGTTTTCTTCAAAGAAGAGGAAGCTCCGGGTATAGTTGGCCTTTTGTTGAGTCCAGTCTTCCTGTGGTGATGCCCTTTAATGGCCAACGTGGAAGAAGGAAA
This sequence comes from Chinchilla lanigera, assembly GCF_000276665.1. Classification (NCBI taxonomy): domain Eukaryota; kingdom Metazoa; phylum Chordata; class Mammalia; order Rodentia; family Chinchillidae; genus Chinchilla; species Chinchilla lanigera. Next base: position 14,973,180 of record NW_004955460.1, read on the forward strand.
CAAAACTCTCTTATTCAACTCTTGTCAAATGTGTAAGTGAGTGAGTGAATGAATGACAAACTGCTCAAAGTAGGACATGCATGACACAACAACAGAATAGAAAGATGTTAATGTGGGGCCGAGGGTGGTTCAGTGATAGAGCACTTGCCTGGTGAGTGTGAGATGCAGGGTTTGATACCTAGCACCGCAAGAATAAGAAAGAAAAAGCAGATAAGAAAGATGTCAGGCCTCTCCTGCGCCTGGGAAGCCATGTGGCGGGGAGTGCCGGCCTTTGGGCCAGACCCTAGCCACGCAGGTGCCTGGGAGGCAGGCAATTGGCTCCCAGGAAGCTGCACAGTGGGGAATGCCAGCCTTTGGGCTGGACCCTAGCCACGCAGGCACCCAGGAGGTGGGCTCCTTATGCCTAGGAAGCCACACAGCAGGGAATGCCAGCCTTTGGGCCAGCCCCTAGCTGCGTCGGCGCCTGGGAGGTGGGTAGTCTGCGCCCGGGGAGCCTCACGGCAGGGAGTGCGGCCTTTGGGTCTGACCGTAGCTGCGCAGGTGTCCAGCAGGTGGGCTGCCTGCACCTGGGAAGCCGCTCAGTGGCGTGCACTGTGCACGGCGACCCTTAGGCCAACTGCCGCTGCACTGTTGAGAACTATCATGGCACAGAGAAGCAATGACACAATCGGCCTGCCATGTACCGGCTGCAGAGGCCCGCCTGAGGATGTGTGTGAATCATCCCAACATGGAGAAACCCCTGGGAATACATGCCACACAATGGGTCACTCTTGCCTCGGCTGTTGAGAACCAGAAAGGTCCAGAGTCAGCAGAGAAACAGCTGCTGAACAAGGACTCAGAGAACACGAGAATACAGGCTTCGCCTGAAGACTCAGAGGTCCAGCTGACCAGGGTCATGAGAGCCGTTCAGAAGCTGGAAACCAGGAGGACCTTGTGCAATACCTGGGGAGACCCCCTGGATGCCATTCTTCCCCTGACAGTACAAGCTGTGGTGGAGGAGCGCGTGGAGTTCTGGAGAGGTCTGCACCGAGATTCCTGCTGCCTGTGCTGGAGGTTGGGGAGAGGATACTAAGTGGGTGTGGGGTCCCAATGCGCTGGGAGGCTGGAGAGAAAAAGCTACAAAAAATGGCTTTCTCCCCAGATGGCTCACTTGAGATGTTAGTAAGAATTGCCTCCTCAGTATTCTATAGCTGTAACGAGCAGGAGGCCAAGGAGAGAAAACAGAGAGACTGAGAAAAAGCAGCTGCTTTTGCTGCAGCCCTAAGAGAAACAGACCCTAAATCTGATTCTCAGGACCCCAAGAAGAACTTGACAACTACATTCATCTGCTACCACTGTTAAAAGCCAGGCCACCTCAAGAGGAACTTCCCTAAGAAGCCCCCTGGGCCATGCCCTGAATGCAAAGGTGACCACTGGAGATTGGCCTGCCCTCTGAAGCGGAGGCCCCAGAGCTCAGACCCATCCTACCAGTTAGTCTAACAGGAATGAGAGGACCCATGGCATACTATGCCTTCTCCCTCTGGCCAGACTGTCATCTCCATGGAGGAGCCCTGGGTAATCATGACTATGGAGGAACAAGAAAACAGACTGTTGCTAGACACAGGTGCAAGTCTCTCAGTCCTTCTTTTCAATCCTGGCCTTCCTTCCAGCCGTGACACCTCAGTGAAAGGAGTCGCTGGTGAGGAGGTAATATGCTATTTTTCACAACCCTTAGGCTGTAACTACTTGTTAGATCTTTCTTGTGTATCTCTGTCTTCCTGAGAAACCACTTTGAAGACACCACCATGTATTACAGCAGCCATTGATATTTTCCTACTAATCGGTCCATAACTCTGTAATGTTTGTATTGTTCCTATGCTATTTTGTAAACGGATGTATGTTCATTACTAAGTGTTTCCTACAACAACCGTTGAGAATAGTCAATGAATATTCAATTGGTCACTCATGTATAGCTCTATTTATTTTCTTTAGAAACCACTTTGAAGATACCAAAGTATAGTACAACAACCATTGATAATAACCTACCACTTTTGTCTGTAACTCACTATTATTTGTCTATTTGTTTTCCTGAGAAACTATCTTGTAGATAACAATATGTAAAACAACAACCATTGATAATTGCCTACCACTTTGTCTGTAATTCACTAAGCCCCCCTATTACTACGTTATCCTTCTTTTACTCTTTAAAATAAAAAAATAAATAAAATTTTTTTTAAAATGTCATTGTGTCCTGGGAGCTTCCATCAGCTCAGCTGATCATGGAGCCCATGTCACCTCTAGGTGGAGTGACACTGCTTGGGAAAGTTGACACCCAGTTGCCCTGTGCTTATTTTCTGATCCTACTCTTGTCTGAGACAAAGGAGAAGCACAGCCCTGCCTCCTATCCAACGGCAATCATGCCGGCCAGAGGGGAATGCCCTGGGTGAAAACTGCCCCCTAGAACTGCCATTCAGCTGGGCAGAAACTGCCTATCTGCTTGGGTTCAAGGACATTTCACCAACACGCATATCCTTCAAAGGTCTATAGACTCTTCCTCCTCCCCAGGCAATGGGGGTCAGTTTGTCACCTTGTCCCGCCCTAAATCACTCTCCAGGGAGGTCAGGACCCCTTTTGGCAGTTATGCTGCAGTCAACCCATTTTCCCGCTCCCTGGTAGATCTCATTTTCCTGATGTGAGGGTCTCACCTCACCTACTCCCAAGAAAAGCCTTTTAAACCCAGAGAACATGTGTGCTTTGGTACACAGCACTTACTGGGGCTGTCTGGCCCTGGGCTGGGTGCTGACACAAAATACATTTATCTCTTCCTCAGCTGGAGGCAAGAAACAGAAGAGGGTGTCCTCCTTCATGATGGTCTCTAATTTTTATTAAGTAGGAGCTACTCAGAGGCCACCTTGGGTCCAGTATGGTCTGGCTGCTGCTTCACGGCCAAGGTCAGAGTGATTTCATTCTGTCTGTGACAATCTCTTACTCAAGGGGTCTGTTGCCCTCTGAAGAGCACACAGAATCACTGGACCATCAGACAAAAAAGACCCTTAGAAAAGATCCAGTCCAAACACGTTCCAGACTGAAGCCCAGCAATCAGAGGGACTTGTGCAACATGACAAATGGAGATAGGACCGAACAAGATCCTGGGCCAAGATTTGGCCGACAGATCTTCTGCATGGGTCACAACTTCTGCAAAATGTGGGCATTACTGGAAACATTTTTCAAAGGGCAGAAGTACAGCCACCAAGGGCATGTGATGTGAAGGAAGATTTTATTATTTCCCAAGGGTCAGGCTTTCCTGGGCAGAATGAGCCACCTCATTGGAGGGACCCAAGATGTGGAGGAGGGACCATCCCTTAAGGAGGTTAACAGCAGGCAGGATCTTGCCTGCCAGACCCTATGGGTCTTCCTAGTGCCAAGATTCTTCAATAAATCATCCTTGAATCAGGAGGGGCTTCCTCTCTTGTAAACCATGTCACCCTTGTTCTTGCGAATAGCTCTGTTCCAAAGAACTTTCTACAATGATAGAAATGGTCTCTTCTTGCTGGACGTGGTGGGGCATACGTGTAATCTCAGCACTCTGGAGGCTGAGGAAGGAGGATCGTTGTGAGTTCGAGACCAGCCTGGGCTACAAAGTGAGCTCAAGGCCAGCCTGAACTGTGTAGCAAGACCCTGTCTGTCTCAAAAAGACAAAAAAAAAAAAAAAAAAAAAGAAAGAAATGTTTTCTTCTGCACTGTCTAGTATGGTGGCCACTAACCCTACATAGCTAATGCATACTTGAAAAGTGGTAGGTAGGGCTGAAGCACTGGGTTTTAATTTTAATTTAATTCTAACTACGTACCTCTCCTGAGTGTGGGTAGCCAACAGTATCAGTGCTGAGTCTCTCTCTCTCTCTCTCTCTCTCTCATTCTTCCCCCTCTAGTTCCAGGAGCAGCTGAACAAGCTGATGACCACCCCCACAGCACCTCCCCTCCTCATTTTGTCCACTGCATTGTCCCCAATGAGATTAAGCAATCAGGTATGTTATGAGGTCATGTCTCCCTACTGGAAGTTATGGGAGTCTGAAAAGTTAGGATTTGTTCCAAGTTAAGTTCATCTTTTATTGCCAGAGCTGACGAAGACAAACCAAGGCTCCGAGGGAGAGACTCTCAAACGGTAGATTACCTAAAAATATGTTCTAGCTCCTTTCTAAAGCAGAACGGTGCCCACCCAGCCAGAAATCACTCTCACAGAGTTTTAGGGCATGGGTTGAACTGAAAGAGGGGGACCTGGGGCCCCCTGAGCAGTAACAGGAGAAGCCTGGGACTATAGCATAGGTGCTTAGTTCAGCCTTCTTAGATCGCAAGAGCTGGTCTGTCCTATTCTAGAGCAGTGACTCTCCACCCTGTGTCTCTGTCTCGGCAGGGGTGGCCGGTGCCCACCTGATCATGCCTCAGCTGGATTGCAGTGGTGTCCTGGAAGGCATCCGTATCTGCAGAAAGGGCTTCCCAAACAGGCTGCAGTATTCAGAGTTCAAACAGAGGTGAGTGGTGTCCCCCGACACCTTCCCTGCAGTGCTTAGTCTTCAGGGCACCCACTAGTGGGTCAGTGCAGTGGCATCAGACTGGCAGAACTGTGGATGCCCTCCCAACACGGCTTCACTCTCGCTGCTTTGTACACTTTGACTCAGGATTCAACTGCCAGAACCTGCATTTCTTTGTCTGTCAGAGCCTGCTTTGCCCTTCCCTGGCAGGCTGAAAGTCCCAGGAATTAATGCCTCCCCCGGTGTATCCCTTAACTGATGAGTTGATATAGAAATACTTCCTCTCCCTCGTCCTCATAGAGGACTCATTCTGAGTTCATTTTCTGCACTGGCTCTCAGAAGCAGTGTGCTGGTAAACATTTAACAAGTGTTCTCAGGGCTAATAAGAAGAAGCCCTTATTGGTAGGAAATCTGCCAGTTTCCGCGATATAAATACTCGCCGCCCCCCTCAGTGGCATTAGGCTCCAGTTGCCCATTGTGATACCTGCCTTGATAATATATCTTTTATTGGTTTTCTGCTCATTTTCCAAACCTACCACCTACAAAATAAACTACTTGCACTCAAATCCTTGTCTCAAAGGTCTGCTTCTGGAGAAATTAAACTAAGACTCCTATCTTGGAGATGACCTTCCACACTCTTCACTTTCTGGAAGACATTGCTATACATTAAAGAATCAAGAAATGCCATAAACAGAGTATGATGGAGCATGCCTGTAATCCTGGTACTCTTGGTGGCTGAGGCAGGAGGATAGCAAGTTTAATTCCAGCCTGGGCATCTTAGTGAGACAACCTCAAAATAAAATTTAAAAAAATAAAGGTTTTAGGAGTGTAGCTCAGTGGTACAATGCTGCCTAACATGCACAAAGTCCTGAGCTCAATCCCCATTTTTGGGGTGGGGTGGTCACTGGATATCAGCTTGGCTAACTCTCCCTCTGAAATCCCCAGCTAGGAAAGATGTGACCAGGATCACAGAGGGGTCTGCTAACAGGTCAGCATAAGAAAGTGTTCTCCAACGCCTGGGCCAGTACTTTTTCTGTACTCCTAACTCTGTCAGAAAGAGAAGGACTTACATTTCTTCATTTCTTGGGAAACCTCCTCCCAGAACCCCTCGTCTACACTAACGTTCACCTCCCACCTGTAGCTTTTGGCCCAAAGCCTCCTATTAGTCTTTCCTGCCTCCTGTGGGAATCTGCACGTCATGTCTAATCCTTGTTTTAAAGACCATCTCCAAGATGGGTGGGTTGTTTAGGGCTGAGGTGCAGACTGTAATCCTAGCTACTTGGGAGGCTGAAGCAAGGGAATCACAAATTCAAGGCCAACTGGGCAACTTAGCAAGACTTTGTCTTAAAATAAAAAAATGTATAAGGGGGTCGGAGATGTAGCTCAGTAGCAGAAAGCCCTTGGGCTCAAATGTCAGTATTCAAGGAAAAAAATTACGAGCTAACTGCATGCATTTATAACTTGGGTATGCTGATGACTGGCAGTCCTCTCTTCTATCAGGTACTAAGTGCTGAACCCCAGCGTGATTTCCCAAGGGTCTGTGGACAACAAGAAAGCTTGGGGCTCAGAGCTGCTTCTTGGGGTCATCAACCTGGACACAAATGAATACGAAATTGGGCACACACCAAGGTAGGGTCTTCTGGTGGGTGTCCCTTCCCTACACGCACTCAGTGTTACCCCAAAGTGGGCTGAGGAGTTTGAATTCCAGCTCTACCACTGGGCCAGTACCTCAGCGGAGAACTTCAGTTTCTTCTTCTGAAAAACCAGGGTTAATAATGCCACTTACGATATTAGGAGTGATAGAACCCAGCTCAGCACAGAGTGGTAATCAATGGTGAGATATTTCTTAGTCCTGTAGAGGCTTGTTTCTGAGACTCGAAGGAGCAGATCAGACTGAAGGTCCTGGGTCTGATGGGCATGGCACTGTGTGTGGGTGGGGCCTGGGCAATGAAGCCCTGTAATCACAGCTCACCCACACAGTGAGCCCCGAGCCTTGTGCTGGCTGTGAGTTGGGGCTGACTCAGACAGAGTGGCCTCCTGATCCTGACTCATAGGGCCTGGGCCACCCTGTGTCTGTCCCATTTCCTGGCCTGCCAGGAAGAAGCAAAAAGTCCTGTAGGGCAGGATTATAAGGGCCAACCAGGCAAGGTGCAAGGTGTCCATCTAGAGTTGCCTCACCAGACTGCACCCCAACGTGACAGCCAGGGTGACATGGGCGGAGCATGGGCTTGGCCCCCAGGGGTGCAGGGCTCAAAAGCTCCCTCTGTATGGGCAGGAGCAGACAACCTGCCTCACCAAGTCTCATGCAGGATGCAGGCCTGGTGTGGAAGTTCCCAGCATGCTTGTGTCTCCTACGCATTTCACCACTGCAAACATTCATGAACACTTACTGTTGCCAGAAATGGTTCTTGGCTCTAGGGACACACAGTGAGGATGAGCCCCTAGAGCTTGCTTTACAACAACTGGGTATTTGCAGAATTGTTACACAGTCACGACTATTTTCGCCTCCTTTACAGTTAGGATGAGCTATGTGTAGCTAGATCGGCTTACAGAGGACACTTGAGGTCTTGTCACTGAATCCTTGAATACTTGAGCTGGAAAGAACTTGGAGACAAGAACGCCCATCCTTTCTCCGCCCACTTTGGACAGATGGGAAACTTAAGAAAGCCTAGAGAGCGGGTGGAGGTGGGTGCTCAACATCACAGAGCCAGAAGGATCCGGTTAGCAGGCATCCTGTGGCCTGGGGAGCCAGAGCTGACGGCTCCGGAATCCGTCTGGGCCACAGCCTGGGCACACGCGCTGCACCTTGCTGATGTTCAAGGGTTGGGCTGCACACTTCAGGCCCAGCAAAAATGTCCGGGGATACTAGAGACAGCGTTGCCCCCTGAGGACCAGGCGGACTGGCAGCAAGGACAGAGAGAACAGAATGGTTCTGCCTGTGAAGCGAGTCCCTGTCTCTGATGTTGCCTTGTGTGGGCCCTACCCCAGCCACATGCCTGTCTCTGAGACCAAACCTCAGTGCCAATTCATAGTAAAGTATCAAGAAACAAATTTTTAAAAAGACAAAGAATTTAAAAAGAAACGCTTTATGACACCAAGGTTAATTTCTCTACCCTGCAACGTCTAGCTCCTCGGGAGGAGTTTTGTGGGAGGCAGATGGTGAAGAATCTGTGTGTGTGTGTGTGTGTGTGTGTGTGTGTGTGTGAGTGATGGGGATTGAACCCAAGGTTCGCAGAACTATATCCCCGGTCCTATTTATTTTTTATTTTGAGATAGGGTCTCACTGAGTCACCAGGCCTGGGCTTGTACTTGCGATCCTCCTACCCAGACCTCCCAGTGTGCTGGGATGACACGGGTGCACCACCTTCTCCACTTAGGCATCCTGCATCTTTCAAAAGGCCTCCAGGCGGGTGTGACACATAGCCAGAGTTAAGATATATGACAAGGATGACAGTTGCCTGTGGTAGGGTGTGCCAACATCCAACCTCATGAGGGAAGACTAAACTATTTTCCAAAATTCGTGTAGCGATATGCACTTGCACACACACCTTGATCCACATCCCTGCCAACATTTGTTTTATCAGAAGTCTTAAATGTTGCAAGGGGTGGGGAGTTGGAAACTGAATCTTGTGACCTTCATTTGATTTCTCTGGGACTGTGTATTTCCAGCTCTTTTTAACATACCTTTAAAGCTGGCCTTATTTTCCTGGAGTCTCACACACTATGTCCAGAAGCCTGAGGCTATCTAGTATTGGTGAAGCTGTCTTTTTTATGGGAAAACTCTACCCTCCTCCTCATTTGATCCCCTTCTACCACACCCAGACCTGTGGGACCAGTATGCAATGACTCTATCTAAAGTAAAGGCTGCTTTCCTTGGAGGTAATGGAGGAAGGGCCCTTGCTGCTCTGCCCACAGAGCAAACACTGTTATATAATAATCCATCATGTTTTACTTGGACTCTTACAATAGTTTTCCACCCATTATCTCATTTAATCCTCAAAGCAACCCTCTGAGGGAGGGGACAACACCCGCATTTCATAGGAGGAACTGAGGCTCTGAGAGGTGAAAGGTGTTCAAGGTGATCTAGCTCAAGGACAAAGCTGGGTCTGGAACCCAGCTGGCTCCCAGAGAATTCCCACACCACAGAGATATGATCTCTTACATTTCAAAGCCCCTTGGGATCAGCTGGCTCTTTGATTCAAACTCTCTCAAGTGACTGCCTTTGGGTGATGACTGGGCTTTTATCAGACCAGTGTCTCTCCCCCAGGTATTTTTCTGGGTGGGCATCCCGGCCAAGGTTGAGGACGTGAGGCACAAGCATCTGGCCAAGATCATGACACTGTTGCAGTGTCAGCTTCAAGGCTTCCTCATAAGGGTTGAGTTCAAGAAGACGCTGGAACGAAGGTAACACTCCCAGCAACAACAGGGAAGCTACCACCAAAGCCACACACAGATGTGGCTGGAGCCTTCGTGTGGTGGGATGAGGGGTGGATGCCAATGTTTTTGCGGACCCCAAGGACCCATTTGGGACCTGCCTTAGTCTCCTGGGTCCACCATAACAAAGTACTTATATCGGTCAGCTCTCCCATTGCTGGACATAATATCCAGCAATCAGAATTCACCGGAGGAAAGGCTTTAATTTTGCTTATAGTTTGGTGCAATTCAGTCCATGGTCAGCCAGCTCCAATGCAAGAACATCAAAGCAGAAGGTAAGACAGAGCAAAGTTGCTTAGTTCATCATGGCCAGAAAGCAGAGCAAGAGAACACTGCCAGCGGAACCATATATAGTACCTAATGCCATGCCTCCAGGACCCGCCCAGACACACCAAGGAGCATAGTCTACTAACCTAGGTGTTTCATAATCCAATGAAGTTGACATGTCAGGATTAATGGTCCTAGTACTGCACTCTGGGTATAGCTTAAAACAACAAGAATTATACTCCCATAGTTCTGGAGGCCAGAAGTTCAAGTCAAGGTCGGGCAGGGCCACACTCCCTCTGAAAGGTCCCATTTTTGCCTCTTCTAGTCCTAAGCTCCCAGTGTTCCCTGGCTTACAGAGACATCACTACAGTCCCTACCTCTGCCCTCACATGGCTGTTCGCCACATAACACTCTGTCTTTGCATCATTTTCCATCTTTCTAGGAGGACAGGGGGCATACTGGGTTAGTGGGCCATCCTCCTCCAGCATGATGTCAACTTATTACATCTGTTAGAGCCTATTTCCAAATAAGGTCACGTTCACAGGTGTGAGGATTTAGGACTTCAACATATCTTTTGGGGGACACAATTCAGTCCCTAACAGGGACCAACCAATACAAAGCTTCTTTGTAGCTTACAAGTCCCTCCTTTCCTTCCTTCCCTTCCCTTCTCTTCCATTCCATTCCTTCCTTCCTTTTCAAAAAATGTTTTACTTTGAGATAGCATCTCACTAAGTTGCTAAATTGCCTAGGCTGAGCTTGAACTTGTGATCCTCCTGCTTTGGCCTCCCAGAGTGCTGGAATTGCAGGTGTGTGCCACCACATCCAACTTTAGGAGATACATTCACAGTCTTCCCCTTATTTGACCCATATGATACAGTGAGAGGGGTGTGGTTGGGCCAGCACCACCTATTTTACAGATGTGGAAACTGAGGCAGAGAAATTAAGAAATTGGGCCAGGTTCGTGCAAAGTCTTAGAATTGGGCTTTTCAGCCATTTCTCTAACATGGTAATTTAAACACTGCTGGGTCTGTCGCAGCTGACCTGGGGCTGACGCTGGCCATTTGCAGTCACTATATTAGTAATGCATTAGTCAGCTGCCAGCAAGGAGACTGCAGGCAGGGACACTGGTTATGGGCTGAGTGGGGGAGTGCTGGTCCTCCTTGCACAGGAGTAAATGTCACTCTAGTCAAATGAAGCTGCAGGGGAAAAGAAGGCGGAAGACACTAAAAACTCTGCAGATTAATTGGATTCAGGGATTAATGGGTCATTTCTGGTGAGAAATCCAAAGGGGAAAAAACAGTAAATGGCTATTCTGTCAGTTGGGTATGGTGGCACATGCCTGTAATCCCAGCACTCGGGGAGGCTGAGACAGGAGGATCACAAGTTCAAGAACAGCCTGGGCAAATTAGCCACTTAATGAGAACGTGTCCAAATATAGAAACCCAAAAGGCCTGGGGATGTAGCTCAGTGCAAAGGCTGGGGGAGGGGACAGAGAGGGAGGGAAGGAGAGAGAGTCTCTGTCTTCCGCTGTCTGGGAAGAACGGATTTCCTGCTCCTGTTGTGGAGCTCTGATCCTCCACTGACCATCGCTGCCCCACTACACTGCAATGCTGGGTCGTGAGAAAGCACTTCTGTGTCTGCACAAAATGGAACCTCAAACTTCTATCCCCTGCTCACTCCCTTTCTCAAACCTTCCCCAGGGAGGCCAGGCCCTGACACCTGCTTTTCCGTTCCTTTTGCAGACTAGGCTTGAAAGTCGTTCAGCAGAATGCGCGCAAGTTCCGGCAGCTGCGTTTGCGGAGCTGGTGGAGGCTCTACAACAAGGCAAGATGCTGGGCATGGTGGCTCATGCCTGTAGTCCCAGCACTCGGGAGGCTGAGGCAGGAGGATTGTTGTGAGTTTGAGACCAGCCTGGACTACAAAGTGAGCTCAAGGCCAGCCTGAACTGCATAACAAGACCCTGTCTCAAAAAAACAACAAAACAAACAAACAACAACAAAAAAAAACCACAAAAAACAAGGTGAGGCCTAGGGCTAAGAGGGCTGCTCCCTGTGGGCTGAGGGCTGCAGGGTACTCAGTCCTGGACAGAGATGCCCCTCCAGGTGGGAGATTCCTGGAGGCTGCAGGAACAGCTTGAAAAAGGGGGCTCCTTGGAGAAGAAGTCTAGCTTACTCCCAGACAGGGCTGATTTTTCCTTAAGAGAAATCATGGTATGTGTTCCTACCTCAGATCTCACCCTTTAAAATAAAACCCACTTAAAATGGAGACCACCACCTCCTCCACCCCAACCCCACCAAAGAAAGCGGACTTGGTTGTTGACCAAATGCCTCTGGGCACTTTCAGCCTCTACAGTGAGTCCTTGTCCTCAGAGGTGGATCTTAGGAAGTGATGGGATGGAAGCTGTCACCTCCCAGGTTCTCCCAAGACAGTGGGGGGGGGGCAGTGTGAGTGACCGGGCCACCCTTGACTATTCAGGTGGCCGTGAGCCGTTCCTCTGCATGTAGGTTGGTCAATGCCTGTGCTGGAGTCACCGGTAAGAAAGAACATGGCCCTGAGCATCACACAAAGGGGGCAGAGCATAGGACAGTTGCATTCAGGAGACAGGAGGGCAGTGTTAGTTGAGGTAGCCATGGGGGTGGGACCAGGCTGTGAGTCCTCTCCAGTAGCCCTGAGCCCTCCATAGTTCTCAGGGAAGCTTCCTTCCACTCCCCGTAAGAAAGAACTCTCTCAACAGTCAGAGGGAGGGATAGTCAGCTCTGTACGCCCTAAGTACCCACAACACAGGCCAGCCCCATGGTGGACGGACACCGCCGAGGGGTGCGCATGAGCATTTCTCAGAGTCCAGCCATCACTGGCACTCCTTGGCTTGTCCATCTGCTCTAGAACTGAACTTTCTTTGCATCAACCCTCTTTTTACTTCCAAAATTTTATTTTAAAAATGAAATAATATTTTATCTGCTGTAATCTTGTCCTAAAATAACATTGTCCACAAAAATTGTGGAGTTGATAAAATCTTTTTTCTTTTTTTCTTCTTTCTTTCTTTCCTTCTTTCTGTTTGTTTTTTGTGATAGGATCTTCCAGGCTAGCCTTGAACTCACTATGTATCCTCAAACTCATGGTGATTCTCCTGCCTCTGCCTCCTGAGTGTTGGGATTACAGGTGTGCACCACCATACCCTGTTTCTTTGTCTTTTTTTAAAACTGTGTAAGATCAAAAGTGTGTTTCATTGTTATTATTGTTGTTTTGTGGTACTGAGGATTGAACCCAGGGCCTTTGCACTGAAATACATCTCCAGCCGCCACCACACCAACCCTCACCACTACCTTTTATTTTGTTTTTGTTTTTGTTTTTTTTGCAGGACTGGGAATAGAACTCATGACTTTGCACTTACCAGGCAGGTGCTGTGCCACTGAGCTAAATCCCCAGCCCCACCACTACCTTTTAAAATTTTGAGAGAAAATCTCACTAAACCTCTAACATGCCCAGGCTTGGACTCTAACTTGTGATCCTTCTGCTTCAGCCTCCTTCAGAGGGTTTTTATGTAATACACAAACCCATGTTGCTGTCTCTGACCTTTTTGTAAACTTTGAGACAGGTCTTGCTATGTAGCTCAGTCTGGCCTCAAACTCATATCCTCCTGCCTCAGCCTCCCAAGGGTTTTGATTACAGGTGTGCACCACCTTGTGCAGCTCAGCTGACAGCCTTTAAAGGTCCTCTTGAAGAGGACACAGAGGCAACAGATGATGGGGAGGAGAACTCTCTGCTCCTCACTAATTAAATGTGACTGTTTTAATTAGCTTTTTAAAATCCTGTACTCTTAGTGTTGTAACTGAGCTCTAATCTTATTTAGCTAAACCACATAGGCTGGGCCAGTGGGCGGGGACACAAAATGCTTGTCGTGGTTTCCACAGAATGAAAAGAGGTGTGTGGTAGCAGGTTGCAGTGCTTACTACAACTTCGAATACAAACTTGGCCACCGTGACATCCCAGATCCCGCATTTATCTGCTATTTTCTATGAGAGGTGATTTTGCCTTCCAAATTCGCTGCCACATTTGCTGTCCTGGAAAATAGTGTCTCTTGTCTCAGAAAATACTCCCTGATGACTTGCCCTGGTGAGTTGGCTGGGTGCTGTGGGGACACAGGGAATGGGAAGGCACAGGAGGGAGATCTCTGGGGCGGCACCAGATAAGCAGGGCACAGGAATAGGGCGAGGGGAACTCACGGCCCTGGCACTCGGTTGCAGGGTGAGAAAAGCCAAGTACAGAGAGATGCTGTGGTGCAGACGAGGAGCAACTGCTGAATGCCGAAGGCCCAGCTCTAAAGACACAGGCAGGCGCCGGATGTGGTGGCACACGCCTGTAATCCCAGCACTCAGGAGGCTGAGGCAGGAGGATTGTTGCGAGTTCGAGGCCAGCCTGGGCTACAGAGTGAGCTCAAGGCCAGCCTGAACTGCGTAGTGAGACCCTGTCTCAAAAAGACTGAATAAATAAATAAATAAATAAATACAGACAGACAGACAGACAGACACAGGCAACTGGCACAGGCTGGAGATGGTCAGTACCAGCTGAGCCTGCAGGGAGCAGGGAAGCAGGGTCTGCGTCGTGGGAAGCCTGGAAGGCCAATCTGAGAGTTGGGGACTTTGTTCAAAGAGAAGATGAAAGGAGATAGCGGAGAGATGCAGAGAAAGAGACAAGCGACAGAGAGGATATGGGACAGAGAGGAAAATACAGAGGGAGAGAGAGGGAGAAGTCAGCGTGGAAGGAAGGGAGGGGGAGCCAAGGCTGTGACTTTGCCAGGGCTCCTGGGGTGTATGCAGGGTACAGAACAGATGTGAGCATGGGGCACGGGATGCTGAGGAACATCTAACTCGGTGTCTCTGGGGATTAAAAAGCATCCTGAGAATTGATCCTAAGCAAGCACAGGCTGTGACTGCTGAGGTAGGGAGTGCTTTGTGACAAGGAGCAGGGCCTGATAGCATCTGTGGAGAGGGACTCTGCCTGCGGAGCTGCAGCAACCACAGTGACGGTGTGAGGTCGGTTCTGAGGCAGACACCCCAACAGCTCACCACACAGCCCCTTGGCAAAGCCCCCCTCCAAACAGTCTAGTGGCGCTCATCACCCAGGTCAAGCCACGCCTGAGTGTGGCTCAGCGAGAGGAGATGAGGGCCAAGGAGAAGAAGCTGAGGAATGCCATGCCAAGACACGGGAGCTGGGAAACAAAGTCAAGGATCTGGAGAAAAAGACGGCTACACTCAGCCAAGAGATAAAGGACCTTACCAACCAACTACAGGCTGTACGCTGGGTCTTGGGGGGTCTTGGGAGTCACGGTGTTGGAGTGGCCAGCTCCCCCAGGGTTGTTTCAGTCAGACGCAGGGAGGAAAGGAAAGTGATCTCTTCTCAGAAGCCATTTCCCTGCAGATCACAGGGAAATTCCCCTTCTCTTTCCCTTTATTACAAGGTCACCCTCCGTCCAATCACCAAAAATTCTCCAGTGAATTCTAATTTTGTACACAGCAGCAGGCTGGGCACACAGGGATATGGGCCCTGTCTGTGGGGACAAACAAGGATGGTAGCAAGGAAAGGTGGTGGGGCACCAGGGTGTGCGGGTGAGATGGCAGGGGTGTCCTGCCCGAGCACCCGCAGCTTCCTGGCCACTCTGCTGAAAATTAAGGTGCCCCTGATCACTGGGGTCTCATCAGATTGTAGATGCAGGAACAGCAGGACCTGAAGCTTTGCTTCTGGGTGATGCTACTGCTGACCCAGGGACCGCATTCCTAAGCTATGCTTTATCACGCACATAACCAAAGGAGGTCAAAGATAGGCCAGCCCCTAGGCAACCCCCAGCACATGTTTAGGGCCTAAGCTAGCCCACCAGCTCCGTGATGCCCTTTGGGTCCCTCGCAGGTACCTGGACCCTCTTCTCTGACTGGGGCCCTTTCCTCCCATAGGAGCGAGAGAATCTGATGGATGCCAAGGAGTACCTGACCCAAATGATGAAGTCCAAGACAGAGCTGGAGGGCCAGATCCTAGACATGTGGGAGTGGCTGGAGGAGGAGCAGGAAGGCATAGTGGTTTCCCAGAGCACCAGCAAGCATACACTAGAGGGGAGCTGAGCAACCTGAAGCAGGATCTGGATGGTTTCCTGGAAACCATGCTGGCCAAGACAGAGAAGGAGAAGCAGGTAAGCAGTTGTCCGGACTCAGTGTGCTCCTCACAGGGCAGGCCGCCCCCAGCTGGCGCAACTGCAGGGGCCAAACCTGGAGCCCCCGTATTGGCAATGCCCAGTGTCCTCGCTACTGGCCGCGTGGTGCACTTTTAACTTCAGGTAATTTGATACAGTTGAAGGACTAGCAGGTCCTGAGGCTCTGTGCTTCTAGCACGGTCCCAGGCAATGTCGCTGATGATGCTGAGGACCATGCTTTGAACTGGTGGTTCTCGCGGCTTCCCCTCTACCCTTGCTATTTTTCCTTGTTTGGTCAGGGATGTGCCCTGAGTGTTGGCATTTTTCCACCTCCCTGATGACCCTAAGGGGTCAAGCTGAGGACCCTTCTGTACCTCCCCATGGCTCCCAGCTTAAGGACCCATCTCTCTCCTTGCCCTGGTTTTCAGGCCCTGGATCACAGGGTGCACATGCTGTAGGGAACCTCTCCCTCCACGAAGACAATGTCCTCAAGTTCCAGAAGAAGAGGGCCCTGGAGGAGCTGCACCAGGTAGGCTCCTCCTGCATCTCCCCATGGCCGAGCAGATAGAGTTGGTATAACATACTTGACTCCTGGAGACTGGAGATAGCATTGAGATCAAGAGTTTGCTGCCCTTCAGATGGGGACCTCAGGGAAGATGAAAAAATCTCCCTAGATCTCAATTCCCTCATCAGTCAAGTGAGTGTGGTCACACTACACTGTTTTCCTCCCGGGTTTTGCTATAAGCAGAGTGATCATTTAATTTATCACCCATGCCAGCAGTGTTGAGAGTGAAAAGAGGAGCTACTAAAGTCACCAGCCAGGTCGGCCCCAGGCACACTGGGAAGTGTGGACCCTGGAATTGTAAGGATGAAGTGTGGTGTATAGCAATGTTCCGTGAGCTCTAAAAGCCCCAGGGAGCCCTAACTTCCCATGGCAGCGGCGGTCCCTGGGTTCCTGAGGTCACAGGGAGACCTACCTACTTCCCTAGCTCTGCCATAAGGGGCTTAGGCTCCTGAATGCAGAGCCCACCCTGACCAGCCACCATCTCTGACCAGTACACAGAGCACCTCTGGAGACACAGGTGCAAAGAGCAAGTCAAATCCCAGTGCAGATGATGAAGCCCTGTGTCTGCTGACACCATGCATCCGGAGCTGTTCTCTCTACTGCCTCCGGAACCGTCTCCCTTAGACTGTGATTTTCAGTTGTGTCAGACCCAAAGCACCCTTTTATATTTTAAATTTAGTTCTGTTCTATACAGTTGTCACTGAGTAAATAGTGAGTTAGCAAATAGAAACCACTGCTCTAGGAGAAATGTAGGATCAGACTCCTGTGAGCCTCCGGTCATAACATTTCTGGCAACCAATCAATACAAAATGTCTGCAATTTTAAAAAATGTATGCAATTACAATGAATACATTATTTATCTTATATGTTTCTGTTTAAAAACAACTTAGCACATATTATTGACTCATTAATATTAAACTCACAGCCAATAGTACTATAACTCATCCCTGAAAGAAGTTTCCCTAATACACATGTTCTTTTTCTGTAGCGTACATCCCAGCCTTCTCACATGGAAGAACATTAAGCAGTGAAATTACCAACAAAAAGCACAAAAATGTAAAAAAAAAAAAAAAATCAGGGCAGTAAATAAACCCTAAAAATAATGCTCCTTTACATAATGAGATCTCAAACTAGAAGACAAAGCAACACCTAGTTCAGTCTCAGCAGGGAATGTGCTTGTCCGGCAGTTCAAATTTTCCCTACCATGAGTGTGTTCACAAATGGCCCCAAAAGTGCCATGGGCATTGATTTGGATTATAAATATATTGATGTGTAGTGAGTGGGCAAATAGAGAATCAACTACATTTTAGAATGCCTCCTTAGTATTCTAAAATCAAAATTATAAATAATATAATATATAACTTAAAATCAATACTGTGCCCTTTGATATAAAGAAGAAATGAAGGGAAAGTAATTTATAGTAAATAATGCATCTGTCGCTGTATAAAAGTGCAGGCAGATGGGGTGGGAGATTCTACCTCTAATGGCTACAGGCAGGTACTAGGGGTAAAATGTGACTTAGATGGCAAGGTGTGGCCACTGTCAGTGACACAATTGTACAGACTGTGAATGACTATTGGGGGAAGTTTTGGAACAATAACATATCTTTGTTTTCGTGGCAGATCATTCTGTATAACCAGTGTCTGCTAAATGCAAAAGAATGTTGAGTCATATATAAAGTGGTGTTGGGTTTTAGGTTCAGGGAAATATAAATTGTTTTATTTATATAAATGTCTGGTGGGAGCATCAGGTACATGAACTGCAGAATTACTCTTTATGCTTCCAGGCTGTCCAGGGCAAAGAGGGCCATCCACCATCCCTGGACTACCACAGGGGTAAATGTCAATGGGGCCTCCAATTGTGACAACGTCGAGACTGGGGCACATGGAGCACTGGAATCTCATTCACATGCAGGTTTCCAGTTACAGTAGCACCCTGCATTTCTAGTATGCACCCAGGTTTGTGCTGCCCAGGCAGTGGTCTACACTTGCAGTGGGGAAACCCCAGAAATTTTATAAAGGCAAAGAAGAGAAAGAATGTAAGTCCAGCCGGGCGTGGTGGCGCATGCCTGTAATCCCAGCACTCGGGAGGCTGAGGCAGGAGGATCTTTGTGAGTTTGAGACCAGTCTGGGCTACAAAGTGAGCTCAAGGCCAGCCTGAACTGCATAGTGGGACCCTGTCTCAAAAAGAAAAAAAAAAAAAAAAAAAAAAGAATACAAGTCCAGTTGTTCTCCTAGGGCTTAGTTTCTCAGGGCTGCTGTAACAAAGTATTAAACTGAGTGTTTTAAAGCAAAGAATGGATTCTCTCACAATTAGGAGACCAGAAGTCTGAAATCAAAGTGTGGGCAGGAATGGCTCCTCTAGGGCTTGCAATCTCCAGCAATCCTTGGTACTCCTTAGTGGATGCATGCTCCAGTCTCTGCCTGTGTTGTCACATGGCTAGACTGAGCTTCTAGCCCAAATGTCCCTCTTTTTAAAGGACACGTTTTTAAGAGGACATCTTAACTAACTACAGATATCTGCAAAAAACCTATTTCCACAGATACATGAGTTTACATTCACAGATACATGAGATTAGAATTGGAATATACCCTTGTGGGGAGACAACACACTACACTAAACAAATCCTAGAAACAGCCTACTGAGAGCTAAGGACTGACATTTCCATCAGGAAAGCCCTCTGGTGGGGTGCAGGAATATCAGGGATCCATGGAGCAGGTGGGTAGTGCCCACCTCCCCGCGGCCATCCCTGGGCAGTTCCACTAAGCTCTGCTCTCCCTCTGCCCCAGATGGAGCAGAACTGCAAGCAGGAGGCTGAGCTGCTGAAGCTGTGTTGTGAGCTGGAGGAGGTGACCCTGCAAAGCAAGGCGACAGCCTCCACGCTGCGCAAGAAGCACACAGACTCCGTGGCAGAGATGACAGATCATGCGGAGAACCTGCTGAGGGTCAAATCCAAGCTGGGGTAGGACAAGCAGGTCATGAAGGCTGAGATCGACGACCTCAGCACCAGCATGAAGACTGTTCAGAAGTCCAAGGTGAGGGAGCCATAGCATCCGGGTCCTTCACAGATGTTCCCTAAGCCCTCAACAAGCCTGAGGCTGTGAAGGGCACTGGGAGGAATCCATCACAGAGCCCATAGGCCAGGTGTAGGTCCTTGGCTGAGTTATATAACTTAACTGCTTCACTTTCCTCATCTACAAAATGTGGGTGATGATAATAATTCTTGCCTCATAAGGGGCTGTAATAGGAATGAGAAATGTTCAATAAATGCGCTGCTCCATTTATCATCACATTAGTATAACTTTGTCCTCAAGGAGTTAGAGTCTAGTAGTAGTGATAAGACAGGTGCCTCCACACCCCAACTCAAGGATAGGGATCTGTGAACAGAAACAAAATGAAGGAAGCTGTTCAACAACACATTCATGAGTGCCTACCGTGTGAGAAGCCCTCTTGGAGCACTAGAAAAAGTGGGATCCAAAAATAACACAAAGATGCCCAAGGAAACCCCATCCCAGCCAACGATGCTGCCTCCAAACTCCCAGTGTTCACAAGGCCTTTGGAGTTTCTGAGGAAGGGACATTTTTGAAGTAATAGGTAGGTAGCCTGGGAAGCCATGGAGGAGGACAAACATAAGACAAGACAAGAGTCTATATGTAGAGGATACGTATAGGATATGTAGAGAGCTCCTCCCATTGAGTTCATTCTTTCTGAATGCATGAATGCAGAGGCTCATGTCAGGAAGCTGGAAGGTAGCTTAGCAGAAGCCAATGCCAAAGTGGCGGAGCTGGAGCAAAACCAGGAGGAAATCAGCGCCATCAGAACCCATCTCCAAGGTGAGCTTCCTGCTTCCACAGCTTCTAAGGAGCAATGTGTGGAAAGAAACTGGCTCCCAAGGGAATGGAAAGAGAATGTCTGGTCCTCTCCCTGGAGCTCTTGGGGCCTTGGAAAACTCACACCCAATCCCCCATGATGAGAGAAGGAGATTTTCTTCCACCTGCTGAGTATTGCATGGAATGTCTTTACATAGCAAAATGGGGGACACTATTGAAAGCAATTTCCTATTCTCTCTCTCAGTTGTCCTGTGAGATCCACAGGAAGGACATTAATACTGACAAAATACAATTTTCAAACATCTTAAAACATGACCCACATGCAAATATAAAGTGAATGTATGCCAAGGATTTATTTAATTCATTAATGAGGGAACCAGAAAAAGCTGCCTTTGAAGAACATTTGAAAGGCAGAGATTTACATAGTCAGCTGGGGAAGGAATGCTAACATAACTTTTCTAAATGAGATGCAAAACTGGTTAACGTCCTACAGGATGATAATACTGTAGCTTCTGGGTTTGGTTTAGTTTAGTGCTCCTTCCACAATCAGGAGAAATGTTTTGCATCTCATGACAAAAAATAATTTGAGATTTATCAAAATGCAAGTCAACATCTAACTTTGCAGAGGCTTAGTTCTAATCAGGAGTAAAGAATAAGTGAAATGAAGGTATATTTGCTTAGAGAACGAAGTCTTCCTTAGTGAGCTTGTTAAACTGAGCTTCTAGTATGATGTCAAGAGAACTTCGAGGCATCCTTCAGCCTTATCTCCCACATTCTGAATGTTTTTTTTTAAATCATCCCCATATAATAGATAAGAAAAGTGAGGCCCAAGCTGGGCATAGTGGCACATGGCTGTAATCTCCGCATTTGGGAGGTTAAGGCAGGAGGATCACTGTGAGTTCAGTGCCAGCCTGGGCTACAGAGTGAGTTCAAAGCCAGCTTGAACTACATAGTAAGACACTGTCAGAAAAAAGAAAGAAAGAAAGAAAGAAAGAAAGAAAGAAAGAAAGAAAGAAAGAAGAAAGAAAGAAAAAAGAAAGGAAGAAAAAGAAAGAAGGAAGGAAAGAAAGAAAGAAAGGAAAAAGAAAAAAAAAGAAGAAAGAAAGAAGGAAAGAAAGAAAGAAAGAAAATAAGAAAGAGGAGGAGAGAGAGAATAGGTTTAGTGAAATAGAGTGACTTACAGAGCAGAGCTGGAAACCTTGCTCTTCCCCTCTGGCTCATGGACCTCTTCCTGGCCTCTGGCTCCAGCGATTAAATGACAGAGGGGTAAGTCCTGGGATGGAGACACGAGTTCCCTAGATGTTAGCAGCCCTCGGGCCCTATTCCTTCTTGGACTCACCCACTTTGGGTGGCTGGCATAGCGGCTCACCGTGCTGCCCATTCCAGCTCAACTGGCCACCATTTTTTCCTAAGGTTGGGGACTGAACCCAGGGCCTTCGACCTGAGCTACATCCCCACTCCACCTCTTTTTAACTTTTTTGGGGAAATTGTTGTGGGGTTTTTTTTTGTATGTGTGTGTACTGGAAATCAAATTCAGGACCTCACATTTGCCAGGCAGTCCTTTTAACTTTTGAGGCAAAGTCTCACTAAGTTATTAAATTGCCCAGGCTGGCCTCAAACTTCTGATTCTCCTGCCTCAGGCTTCCACAGTCCTGGGATTACAGGAACATGCCCCACACCCGGCAGCCAAGTTACCATATTTATTTGGTACTTTGCTGCAGTGCCCCGGGGAATGTGAGATCTGGTTGCAAAAGCAGTTTTTCACCCAATATTTCCTCCATTCTCTTCTTCCTTAGCTGAAAATAGTGAATTGAGCCATAAATATGAAGAATCCCAGAGCCAGCTCAATCAAATCCTGAGGATGAAGACATCTCTGACATCACAAATGGATGATTGTAAGAGGCAGTGGGACGCAGAGTCAAAGGTTTGTTTGGGATGGAGTTGGTGACATAACCACATCCTTAAGTTGTAGGTTTTGAAGCTATAGAAGGAATCACAAAAATATCTGATATAATAGCACATGAAAATGTTAACTACAAAGCTATAGTATATGATGTGTATGACCAAATGAAATTGCATATCTGTAGGGACAATAATTGGAAAAAAAAGGAAAATAAATCCCTGCTGGGTTGGGCATGGTGCTGCATGCCTATAATCCAAGAATTCTGGGAGGCTGAGGCAGGAGGACTAGAAGTTCAAGCACAGCCTGGGCAACTTTCCCAGACCCTGTCTCAAAATAAAAAATTACAAAAGATCAGGGGCCAGGCGTGATAGCACATGCCTATACTCCCAGCATTCAAAAGGTTGAGGCAGGAGGACTGCCACAAGTTCAAGGCCAGTATGGGCTACATAGTGAGTTCAAGCCCAGCCTATATTGCATAGCGAGACCCTGTCACAAAATGGGGGACTGGGGATATAGCTCAGTGAGAAGACCTTTGGTTCAATCCCCAGTACCACAAGAAAAAATAAATACTGTAAAAGAAAGGAAAAGAAAATAGGATAAATTCCCCATGGCTTGGAGTATAGAATCATGCATCTTTCCCCCCTTTACCTGTGGTCACCATGGATACAATGTTATATACAGCTACATGATGGCCCTGGAGCCATAGACAGGTGCTGTGGCCCCTGACAGGCTCTTCCAGTCTCGCAGTACAGCCATAGTGAGTCTCGGTCTTGCCAACACCAAGCATGCTCTGGACCTGCTGAAGGAGCGGCTGGAGGAGGAGCAGGGAGGCAGGTAAGAGCCTCAGCACCTCGTGTCCACACTCAGCCCCAGGGTGACCACCTGGAGGACCAAGTAAGAGACTGAGGCCATCCAAAGGACCAAGGAGCTGGAGGAGACCAAGTGAGCATCCTTGTAACGGGAGGGCCAGGTGGGACAAGTCTGTGGGTGTGGTGGCTCAGCACCTGCTAAGTCACTGCTAAGGCTATGACCAGGAAGGAAGTTCTCAAGCTCCTTTAAAAGGGCAGAGTGTTTGGACCAGGGAGCCTGCTCTATGCCTTCAGTGGGATACTCACCACGTGCACTGCTGACCCTCAGAGTCCCACGTGTACTGCAGGATTAGCTACCTAGAACCTCTACCTTGATATGTTCAAGTACTGCTGAGGCAGGAGTATCACAAGTCTGAACCCAGACTGGGTAAGTGGGTAAATTAGTGAGACCCTATCTCAAAATAAAAAATTAACAAAGGGCTGAAGATATAGCTCAATGCAAAGACCCTGGCTTCAATCTCCAGTACAATCTACCTTGATACCTTGCCTGCAGGGATGCTGGGAGCTAGGATTCCATTTCCAGGCAGGGATTCTCTGATTCTAACATACTTAAGAAGCACTCATGGGCCTTGCTGAAGCACAAGCCCCTGCTCCCCTCCTTCAGGCCTGTATTTCTGTGTCTCCTCTCGGCCCTCATTTAAAATTACAGTCATCTTGGACCGGGGATGTAGCTCAGCGGCATAAGCACTTGCCTGGCAAGCCTGAGGTCATGAGTTCGATTCTCAGTACCAAAAATAAAATAAAATTAAATTAAATTAAATTAAATTACAGTCATCTTTATCCTGGTGCAGTGGCACACACTTGTAGTCCCAGCGCTCTGGGAGTGAGGCAGGAGTATCACAAGTTTGAACCCAACCTGGGTAAGTGGGTAACTTAGTGAGACCCTATCTCAAAATAGAAAATTAAAGGGCTGAAGATATAGCTCAATGCAAAGGCCTTGGCTTCAATCTCCAGCACCAGTTTTTTTAAAAATGCAGTCACCCCCTCCCACTCTTTCCCTGCTTTATTGTTTGCTTTAGTCCTCATGTCCTATGTGTTCCCTGCCCTGTTCATGAGGAGATCTCAGTCTGTCGCATTCACTGCTGTGCCCTGGAGGCTTGGAACTATTCTTGGCAACAAGTAGGAACCATAAATATTTGTTGAATTAATGAATGAGTGAGTGAATGGACGGCAGTTGCTCCCCTAAACATTCCAGTGGATCTGCATCTTTTCCAAAATTGACACCAGAGCTCAGTGCCGGGCACCCTTGCCCCTGACAATAGAAGATCATGCCTGTGGGCTCCTATGTTTCCTTGATGGCCCATCTCATCCTCATCCCCAGTTGGAAGCTGGCTGCCAGGCTCCAGGAAGCAGAAGAGGCAGCTGAGACTGCCCAGGCCATGGCTGCCTTCCTTGAGAAAAATAAATAGAGGCTCCAGGCAGAAGTTGAGGACCTCACCACTGACTTGGAGAAGGTCAGAGGGTCAAGTGCTGAAAGGCTGCCTATCTACAGGGTGGGAGGAGAGACAGTCACATGTCTGGGCTTCTCAGGCAGAAACTTGTAACCTAAGAGGGTGGAATACAGGGTTTACCTTCAGGAGCGCACTGGACATGGTCTCCTGCTTGAGCACAAGCTTATAAATGCTTCTGAAATCTTTTTTTTTTTTGTACTGGGACTCAAACTCAGAATATTGCACTTTCCAGACAGGTGCTGTGCCACTGAACTATATCCCGGGCCCTCTCCTGAAATCTTAACCCTCCGCAGGTTACTACAGTTGTCCTTCGGGGTCTGAAAGGGGTTGATTCCTGGATCTCCAGAGGATTCCCAAATCTGCAGATGTTCGAGTCCGTCATATAAAATCGTGCAATGCTTGTGCATCCTCTACGTATACTTTAAATCATCTCTGTATTACTTATAACACCTCATACCAAGTAAATGGTATGCAAATAGTTGTACTGTATTGCTTAGGAAATAGTGACAAGAATAAAGTTTCAGTGTGCGGTTGGTTCTATCTGCAGGTGTGGAACCTGAAGCAAGGAAGACTGACTGTATTTAAACAGGCCCATAACAAGGGTTAAATTTATTCTCAAGAAGTTATATAACACATTTTCCCTGTTCCTTCTTTCTTACACAAACCACATCCCACACATTTTGTGTAGCTGAGTATTTCTGTTTGCATCCCTGGTTCAGGATGATTTATTGGTTTCTAGATGAATTAAGTAAGATTTCTACTAACATACCCTTCCCTGGTCTTGGTCTGGAAATGATCCTAATTCAAGCCAGCAATGAAGAGCCATGTACAATCAATTCAGAGAATGTGGCTATATCCAGTGGCCTTGTAGGCAAGGGGTCTCATCCACATAAGAAGCTTCAGAAGAAAAGTCCTGAGCCATCTCTACCTCACTGCAGCTGCTGCCCTGGACAAGAAGCAGCGAGTGTTTGATAAGGTGCTGGCCGAGTGGCAGCAGAAGTGCGAGGAGCTGCAGGTGGAAGTGGACAGCTCACCCAAGGAATGATGCACTTACAAGACAAAAAGCTGCAAGGAGTCAGTGGAGCACCTCGAGTCAGTGAAAAAGAGAAATAAGACCTTGCACGGTGAGTTTAAGGAGGGGCAGGCAGGGTGGGCCTGCAGGGACAGGGACACAGACAGTTTGAGCACATCACCAAATTAAGCACAAGTCTGACACATAGTAGGTCCTTGATAAATATCTAGTGGCTGGCTAATAAGTGCTTTGTAGAGGCACCTAGGCACTCAGCAATGTAACTTTAGGTGAGTGACTTAAGTTTTCTATACCTTACTTTCTTCATTTGTAAAATGAGGAAATACTACCTTCCTTGTGACATTATTGTGACAGGAAGACAAATGTATGACATTTTTACTCCATAGAGCAGTTGGCACAAATAGCATTCAGTGGGTTTTATGTTTTCAACCCTTATATATATCACATACAGTACACATGTACCTTTTTTTTCTTGGTCCCTGGAATTGAACCCAGGGCCTCATGCATGCTAAGCATGTTTTCTACACCCCCAGCCCCATATACATTTTTATTTTTTTGAGACAGTGTCTCATTATATTTGAAGCCCAGAACTTGCTATGTAGCCCAGACTGGCATGGAACTTGCAGTCCTCCTGCCTCAGCCTCCCAAATGCTGGGCTTACAGGCATGCACCTCTACATTCAACAATATATTTCCTAAGCATAGGACTCTCAGGCTAGAAATTCATTCCATTGGATATTGCTCGAAAATTGCTGTGTATTGAAGATCATTTTGCCATACAGCGGTTTGATTAGATAATGTGTGTGTGTGTGTGTGTGTGTGTGTGTGTGTGTGTTTGGCACATATTTCTAAGGATGAAGGCAGTTGTGCAAGAGGTATCTCTTTTTATTTTGAAGAACTACTTTTGGGCCCCTGCTCTGAAACCAAAATCTCAGAACCTCAGAAACCAAATCTCAGTCAGTGCAGGACTTCCTGATTAATTCTAAGTCACCACACTCTACTTTCTCCATAGAGACATATCCAATCCCAGCATGGCTGTTGTAAGATCACTGCAATAGAGGGTATAGGAAGGTGGTCCCAGTGAGCAATGGTCCCCAAACCTGTTCAAGGTCTTAGTAGTCCCTCCCAGGAGAGCCACCTGTGAGGCGGTTTTGAGGGGTGTGAGGGCTCCACTTTCTGAGGTGAAGGACTTGAGCATAATTACATGAGTTAAGGACTGGGGACTAGGACAGGAAGGCATATAGGAGGACGTTGATGATTAAGGCTGGTGAGAGTCTCAGCCAACCAGCCGAGGTCTCTACTCACTCCCATTGAGGTGAGAAAGCTCCCAGGTAACCTGGGGGTTAAGAGTGGAAAGATACGTACCTCACTTTGCAGGTGAAGCCCAGATGGAAGCAAACCTTGTAAAGTTGCCCCAGCCTGGTGGTAGCCGGGGAGGAGAACAACTGAGCAGCCAGTCCGTGCTGAGAGGGTATCGGGCAGCGTCACAGGTGCTCATAGTCCCACAGCACAGCGATAGTCAGGAATCTGTCGCTGTGTCCAGAGATTAGAAGATGGGGCTATGTAAGGCACATGTATTGGGACAGTAACAATGACCTGGATGATGTCCTATAATCTTCTCCCAAAGCCACCTGGAACTTAGAACCCCAGAACCTGGATTAAATGAGCTTTCTTTGAATTTAAGAAGACTTGTTCTGGTTGGGCATGCTGGCATATGCCTGTAATCACACCACTTGGGTGGCTGAGGCAGGAGGATTGCTGTGAGTTTAGGCCAGCCTGGGCTACAAAGTGAGCTCAAGGCCAGCCTGAACTACTAGTGAATGCTGTCCAAAAATAAATAAATAAATAAATAAATAAATAAATAAATAAATAAATAAATAAATAAATAAAAAGAAGAAGAAGAAGAACACTCGCTCTAAAAGTTGAATTTGGTCATGGATTAATCAAAACAGTTGTATTTCTTGGACATCTCTAGTCATGGGCTGAGAACTGTACCTGCTTCCAAGAGGCAGCACATCCCCAGGAGTTCCTGTGGGCAGGCAACTGAAGGGTCTCCAATCGAGAAAGGAAATCAGAAAGGCTTCAATCCTCTCCAGCAGTTTGTGTGTGTGTGTGTGTGCAGTTGTTTTTGAGCACCAGGTAGGACATTGAGAAAGGGAAGCCTAGTGTGTAGGACTAACAAGCCTGAGGAGTGCAGGGCCCTGGCCCCCAAGCTGCTTTCTGCTTTCTCGCTGTTCTTTGAGGCTCAGGTCTTGTCTATTTAAAAAAAAAAAAAGGACCTTGAACCCAATGTAGTTCTGTGTACAAATCCTAATATTATATGAGTCTATAATATGAAACAAATTGGTCCCCCTTTTGAGCCAGTGAAGCTAGGACCACCTGCTTCAACAGAGGAATGACAACAGGTGCCATGTCATGGTCCTGGAGGCTGGTGGTCCTCATGTGCCTTGTTAATGTGAACATTGCTTCCTCAGAGGAGATGGCGGAGCTCATTGAGGAGCTGGGTGAGGAAAGTGGAGTGCACAAAGTTAAAGAAAAGGGTGGAGATTGAGAAAGAAGAACCTCAAGTGGCCCTGGAAGAAGATGAATCTTCCCTGGAGGTAACCACGTGGCTGTCACCTTGGGGTCTGTTCCCTTGATGAGGGATTGCACATCTTCTTGGCCAGGACCAGAAGGTCCATGTTTATATTCCAGGTAGGTTGAAGAGAACAAAGTGATTCGAATTCAGTTGGAACTGGCTCAGGTTAAAGCTGACACTGACCAGAGAATCCATGAGAAAGAAGAGGAATTTGAAGCTATGAGGTACGGAACCAATGAAACGGGAGGCTGATTTACAGGAAGTATGATGGAGTGAAACCTGAAAATCTCTGCTCCCTGCTAGTTATGTGAGTTTGGACAATAAGGTGCACCTCTCCGAACTTCAGTTTCTCCATGTGCTAAATGAGAATAATGGTATTATCTTACACTGATGTGACACTCTGGTTCACAAATGCTTCAGAAGATAGTATTCTAGCCATGATGGCGGCTGTGGCCAAGGTTTACAAAGGAAAAGATTTAATATAGGACACATAATTTATTGGATTATTTTCTAATATTTGTCCAAAGAGTCACATGCAAAAGAGTGCAGGAGATCTATCCATGCACTAGAGACCCAAAGAATCCATCTGAGTGCCTGGATCCCACAGTAATGTCCTGAACAAGTCCAGCTAAAGACCTAGAGCCCACCGCCACAAGTCCGGCTGGAGGCCTAGAACCCATGACAATGTCTCATGTAAGTCTGTACCAAGGATCTGCACTGGGAAGGCCCAAAGCTCAGTGGTGAAGCTAGAAAGTCTATGCCAGTGGGATGAAGGATCTGTGCCAGCAGGCTGAGGGATCTGCACTGGAACCAGAAAGTGACACTTAAGGTAAGGACCAAAAGAGAACCATGCCACCCTCAAGGACAGCAAGGAGCCAAGCTCCTCCGATGATGAGAACAGCTGAGTTCATATCAGGAAAATGAGTGTGACAAGCTTCTCCGGGAGGATCAACAGCAGCACCATCTTCCCCTCCTATTCTCTTTTTCTGCTGCCAGCAACAATCCTCAGGTGGGCCTTCCACACCCAGCACCACACTGATTCAGTTCAGCTGAGTGTTACGAGTTGGCCATTAGTTAATCTGTCACAATGGCTAATGATACTGAGCATCTTTTATGTGCCTACTGGGTATCTGTATATAATCTCTGAAGAACTGTCTATTCTTCACCTACTTAAAAAATTGGATTAAGGGCCAGACGTGATGGCGCACACCTGTAATCCCAGGAATTGGGAGTCTGAGGCAGGAGGATCACTGTGAGTTCGAGGCCAGCCTGGACTACACAGTAAGGTCAAGGTCACTCTGAACTACATACCCTGTCTCAAAAAAAAATTGGGAGGCTGGGGATTTAGCTCAGCAGCACAGCACCTGCCTGGCAACCACAAGGTAGTGAGCTCGATTCTTGGTGCCAGAAGAAAAACAAACAAGCAAACAAAAAAAAAAAATAAAAAAAAAACTGGATTGTCATTTTATTGTTAGGTCATAAGAGTTCTTTATATCTTCTGGATACTAGACCCTAGTCATATACATGATTTGCAAATATTTTATCCCTTTTCACTTTCTTGAAGGTGTTTTTTGAAGCACAAAACTTTTTTTTTTTTGTTTTTGTTTTTGTTTTTCTCCGGTACCGGGAACCGAACTCATGACCTTGCTCATGCCAGGCAGGCGCTTTTGCCACTGAGCTAAATCCCCAGCCCCCACAAAACTTTTTAATTTTGAAAAAGTTTAACTTATCTCTTTTTTCTTTGGTCACTTATATTTTAGGGGTCATACCTAAAGATCTGTTGACTAATTTAGTCACTGAGATTTATGCCAATGTTTTCGTCACAGAATTTTGCCTTCAGTTAACTTTTATATATAGGCTGAGGTCCTATATTTATAGCAGCACAATTTGAAATAGCTAAACCTTGGATACAGCCCAAATGCTCATCAACCAATGAATGGATAAAGAAGATGTGGTATTTTTAATGCAATGGAGTACTACTTTGCCATAAAGAAGGATAAGCTTGAGACATTTCTAGCTGAATGGATGTACACTGAAGCCATATGCTTAAGTGAAATAAATCAACACACATATGTAAATACTGCTTTGTTTCTCTGGTGTGAGGAAACCAAAAGTATAAACAAGGACTAAAATGTATAATAGGTATTGTGGAATAGGAAGAAAATGTTCAAATAGGAGGAGGAACTAAGGAGGGAGGAAGTGGGGAAGGATGAAGGGGAAAGGAAGAAAGGGGAAAGAAAAAAATGAGAAGAGAAGGAAAAAATGGAAACAAAGCTTTTGTGAATAAAGAGAGGAAGAGGAGTTGAAGGGAGGGTAGGGGAATGGAGAAAAAAAGAACTAAGTTATATCACATACAGGTCCAAATTCCCTATGATGTGGGTGATCATTATGTACACCTAAAATGTACCAATAAACAATTAATTCATATATATATTATATGTATTATATACATAATATATATATATATGTAGTGTGAGGTAGGGGTCCAACTTCATTGTCTTTTTTTTTAACCTTTGGTACTAGGGGTCGAACCTATGGCCTTTGTACTAGACTACATCCCTAGCCCTTTTTTATATTTTTCTTTCTCTTTTGGCACAGTGTCTCACTAAGTTGCCCAGGGTGGGCTTGAACTTCAGAGCCTCCTGCCTCAGCCTCCCAGAGTGCTGGAATTATAGGTGTGCACCATCATACCCATCTCCAAATTCATTCTTTTGCATGTAGATATCTAGCTGTCTCAGAACTTTTTTTTTTTTGAGACAGGGTCTCACTGTGTAGCTCTGGATGGCCTTGAACTCACTATGTAGCCCAGCTGGCCTTAATATTATATCTTCCTGTCTCAACTCCTCAGTGCTGAGATTACAGGAGTGTGCCACCATACCCAGCACTCCAGGACAATTTTCTGAAAAGATTTCTCTCCCCAAAATAACAGTCTTAGTACTTGTTGAAAATTGATTGAACACAAGTAAGAGAGTTTAATTCTAGATTTTTAATTCCATTTCACTGATGTATTTGTTTATACTGGGGTCAAAGTGTCTTAACTACTGTGACTATGTAATAAGCCTGGAATTTGGGAAGTATGGGACCTACAACTTTATTCCCTTTAAAGATTATTTTGGTTGGGACTGGAAATGTATCCCAGTGGTAAAGCACCTACCTGTCATACACAGGGCTGGTTGTTTGAGCCTCACTACCACAAAAAAAAAAAAAAAAAATTCTGAGTCCTTGTATTTCCACATAAATTTTAGGATCAGACTGTGAATTATTGCAAAGTAACTAGACTTTTGATAAGAATTATGTTGAAACTCTAGATCAATTTGGAAATTATTGCCTCTTAATAATATTAAGTCTTTTTAGCCATAAACATTTACCTTGCAATTTATTTAGTTCTTCAACTTTTTAACACTGTATTATAGGCTTTGCTTATGTTTCTTTAAGCCAAAGTGAAGCCTTATTATACTCATTTTTGAGATGGTCATGATACCTTCTTCTGTATCCAGAAACTGAATATGTGTCAAGGTGCTGTGAATCCAGCATGTGGTGGGCATTCAGGGGTCGGGGCAGGTGATGAAGGGTGTAGCCGGGGATCTGAAAAGGCAGGAGACAGGATCTTTACGTGCTCACCAGTTATTTGACTTAAGTCAACAAATGTTTATTGAACATCTCAATTACTTCCCTGGTCTCTGATAACAGGAGATTAACATAGCTTACATGAGGATTTTATGGAAATATTTACTGAGTTGATTAAAATATCATTGCATATTAAACAAACCAATTAATGACTGATTTTTCTTTTGTTTTGTGGTACTAGGGATAGAATATAGAGCTTTCACACTGAGCTATATCCCCAGGCTTTAAAAATTTTTTCAATAAATTTTTTGAGACAGGGCCTTCCTAGGTAGTCCAGGCTAGCCTCGAACTTACAGTGATCCTCCTGCCTCAGCCTCCCAAGTCCTGGGATTACAGATGTGTACCACAACGCCTGGCTATAGTTTATTTCGTTTCATTTAAATTTTGAGACAGGCTCTCACCAAACTGCCTGCCTCAGTTCCCGGAATACTGGGATTACATATGTATGTCACCATGCCCAGCAATGATTATTGCTTTTGATATAAATCTGACTCATATGGCCAAAGCTCACATTTTATAACAGAAAAACCAAGGATGTCAGCATGCAGATTTCAGTTATGACTGCACTGTGGGAAACTCTGACATATTTTTTGGCATCTCAGATTCCTTATTTGCATAGTAAACAAATAGGGATCACATAAGACGTGTGGCAGATATTCAGTAAATATGACCTTTCCTTCTGTCCCCAAACTGTAACCTTCTCCCCCACTTAAATGTTTGAAGATTTTATTTAATTGCACAAGGCAGTGGCCATATCCATCCTCATGCTCAGAGACCACTTATCTAGGGAGGCTTGGCTTTGACTAAATAGCAGGCCCAGTATCCCAAGATCTTCTCTGCTTGGACTTACAGGAGGAACCACCAGCAGGCCATTGAGTCCCTGCAGGTCAAACTGAGGCAGAGGCTGAGGGCAGGGCAGAGGCACTTCGACTCAGGAAGAAGATGAGGAAGGACCTGAGTGAGATGGAAATCCAGCTGGACCACGCCAACAAGAACAACAGTGAACTCATGAAGACCCTGAAACGGCTGCAGTAGCATGTCAAGGTAGCCATCTGGGAGGAGGAAGAACTAACCCCAAAGCCAGCCTGCACCAGGAGAGCCGGAAGACTCATGGGGAGCTAACTTCGGGTGTGACTTCAGCAAGGATAAAAGAGTAAGAATGTGGGGCGGCTAGCGGGCTAGGGAGCGGGAGGCTCAGGAACTCTCTTCCCTAACCACCAAAGTCTGTATCCTGGACAGCTGAAAGGAACAGCCAAAGGAAGGCAGCAGGAAATTGGGCCTGTCTTGGTTCTTCAAATGATTTTTTGCTTATTACAAACAATTTCAGACATAGCAACATAAAGAATATAACACACACCTAAATGCCCATCACTCTCCTTAGGAAATAAACTCAAAAGGGACTAAAGTCCCCTTTACTGCCCTGTATCATCAAACTGGTCTTTCAAACCAGACTTGGACCCACGCATTCATCACTTGCTAGTCAGGCATCTTGGCAGTATTTTAGGTGTGAGAGATACAAAAGTGGACAACACAGAAAAACATCCCTACCCATATAGACAATAAGCAATAAATAAATAAAACTAGCATTTAAAAATATTCAGATACATACTACAGAGAAACAGGCCAGAAGAGGAGCGCCGGACGAGCTCATGAGAGTGTAACGGTCAAAGTCTTGAGAGGGCCTTGTGGGCACACCACAGGAAAGGCTTGCCTGCATGCTCACATCACGGTGCACAAGCCCTCCAGACACCTGGGCCCTGGCCCAGCTAGGCGTTGACCGTACTGTGATCTCCCTGAGACCAGGCCTGCCCCTCATCTCTTCCTGTGCCCTCCAGTGTCCCCTCCTGTTCAAGCTTCCTGCTGAGTCCAGACTAAGATCATGGTACCGTCAGGCCTCGATAGTGCCAGGTCTCGATAGTGCCGCAGCGCCTCGATAGTGCCGCAGGCCTAAACATGGGCTCAGGAGGGGTCCTTTTTGCTCTTTAGGACTTGTAGGTCCAGGTGGGTGAGGATGCTTAGCAGCACGAGGAGCTGTGGGAGCAGTACAAGCTGCAGGAGCGGCGCCTGAGCCTATTGAACACGGAGTTGAGGAGGTGCACTCCAGCCTGAGGGCAGTGAGTGTTCTCAAAAGCTACTGGAATGGCCAGGCATGGTAGCACACTCTTGTAATCCCAGCACTCAGAAGGCTGAGGCAGGAGGATTGTTGTGAGTTTGAGACCAGCCTGGGCTACAAAGTGAGCTCATGGCCAGTCTGAACTGCACAGCAAGACCCTGTCTCAAAAAGACATAAAAAAAAAAGCTGTTGGAGCAGCAGGTGGCAGAGATCACCAAGAGACGAGGTCAACATCCAGGTAAGCCTGCAGCTCCTGGGTTGATGTCAATCAGATAAGGGTGAAGGGAGTATATTGGGGTGAGGCACGATCATACCCAAACCACAGGGGCTCCCCCAAAACTCAGAAGCAAAGCCAGGTGTGGTGGTGCATGCCTGTAAACCCAGCAGCTTGGAAAGGTGAGGCAGGAAGATTACAAATTTGAGCCCAGCCTGGAGAAACTTAGTGACTTAATTAGATGCTGTCACAAAATAAAAAAGGCTGGGAGAAGGAATTCAGTGCAAACAACTTGGATTCAGTCCCCAGCACCGCAAAAAACAAACACCTCAGAAAATCTTTGAACTCAACTCCTGAGCTTTGTATTTTTGTAAACAATAGTAAAAAGTCCATAACATGAAAGATATTGCCTTCACCATTTTTTTAAGTATACAGTACAGCAGTGTTCATTATAAGCACACTATTGTGCAGAACTTCTAAAAGATAGATTCCTGGGCTCTGACCTGAAGATTTATGACCCCAAACATCTGAACCTCCAACACTCCCCAGGAGATGCTAATGGTTTAGCCAACTTTGAGGACTACTCTTAGCCATAGTAGTAGTAGCTGAGGCTTGAACTTTAAACTGGAAGGGATCTAGAATACTTTAGAGCCTGACATTCATTTTAAAAATGAAAAACTGGCCGGCCATGGGGGCACACACCTGAAATCTTAGCTACTTATGAGGCTAAGGCAGGAAGCCTCCCAACAACTTAGTGAGATCCTTCCTCATAACCAAACGTTAAAACA
This sequence comes from Chinchilla lanigera, assembly GCF_000276665.1. Lineage (NCBI taxonomy): Eukaryota > Metazoa > Chordata > Mammalia > Rodentia > Chinchillidae > Chinchilla > Chinchilla lanigera. The sequence continues at coordinate 15,007,537 of NW_004955460.1, forward strand.
GCTCTGTGGCATGTGGTGGGACACTTGCCTAGCATGCACGAGGCCTTGGATTCCATCCCTAGTACCACAAAAGAGAAAAAAACGAAAACCTTTGGTCCAGACAGTTGAGTGGCTTACCCACAGTCAGAGCCCTGTCTACTGCCAGTGACAACACTAGTATTGCTTATAGTTCTTAAAGTTCTCCTTTACTACCAGCACAGATAAGTCCTTATTTAATGAGCTCCTGTGAATTCACAAAAAGAATAAATGTACGTGAGACATAGAGGAGTTATGCCTCTGTTTTAGGGATAAGCAAACCAAAGCCCCGGAAGGGTAAGGAATTTATCGACACAGCTGGTAGTGGTGGGGCTCCAACGGGGGCATTCAAACCAGCTCTGAGTTCAGGATCATTCCAGAGCTGCCACCCAACCCCAGAGCTCAAGGATGTTATTCTTGGGATACTTATGATACAATTTTAAAAGCCAGACAGGAATGTAGGGAAGACCCTCACCCACACAGAGGGACCAGGGATATTTCCTGCAGAGGCATCTGGCAAGTGCCTCTAGGAGAGGGTCATTTTCCATTTTGGACATGGGAAGGGCCATACCTTCAGTGACTTCATCTCCTCTCCAGAACCAAAGCCTACTCTTGGTCATTCGCAAGCTGGTGTCAGATGTCCAGCGCATCTCCAACGAACATGAGGAGCTCATCAGAGAGTTCCGCCCAGCACATGAAGAGGCCAAGAAGGCCGCAATAGATGTAAATACCAGGCAGAACCTGGTGCCTGCTGAGAACCAGGCCATCTTGAGTTGGAAGGTCACTATGGCCTCATTCATGGTGCTTTGCAGGGAGCATGGGGGCCTTTTCCAGAGGAGCCCAGGGCTTTTCTAAAAGGCCAAACATATGACAGTAAGGAAGAATTACAGCCTATAGATGATCTTGTGAAAAAACTAGAGTGTGATGCCAGGGGAGCCATCAAAGTGGACTCATCTGGACAGGACTTTTGACAAAGGGGGAGAATTAGGCCATGCTTAAGGGGAGGGGGCTCAGAGATGAATATTGGTGAGATCTGCCACCAAGCGTTTCACTCTAGCGGCCCTCTGGGTGTTTCCATCAATCCTGAGTGTTAGTTCGCTTACCTCTGCTTTGAAGATGAGATTTTATTGTCAGACTCCCCCCACGTGCCAGAAACCCCAGGAGCTCAGGAGGGAGTGCTGTTGGTCTCATTTGGCACTACCTCTCAAGAGCATACACCATGTTCGGCATACAGTGGACTGTCCATAAGTATTTGGAGGATGAATGCAAGGACAAGTGAGCTGAAAGCAGATAAGCAACTTGCTGAAGGTTGTACAGGGGCTGGACGTAATCCTCGGTCTTCCAAACCCAGCTGCTGTGCCCATCATGGGGGTGAAACAGAAGGTTTGGCTTAAGCGCTGCCAGCTGGCAGGAGAGAGTCTGTGGAGTTGAGGCTGGCTGTGAGCGCATGAACCCGCCTCCCTATTCTCTCACAGCGCCCACCAGTGTGTCAGCAAGAATCCTCTTTTTTTTTTTTTTCTTTTTGAGACAGGGTTTCATTATGCAGTTTAGGCTGGCCTTGAGCTTACTTTGTAGCCCAGGCTGGTCCTGAACTTGCAACGATCCTCCTGCCTCAGCCTCCTGAGTGATGGGATTACAGGCATGTGCCACCATGCCCAGCATCAAGGATCCTCTTGTTGACCATTTGGTTTCCCAGAGGCCTCATCTCTCAAAGGGACTAAGGAGGCTGAATGGTTCCAGTTCCAATTCACCCTGATCTCCTCTCTGCCCGCAGGCTGCCCGCATGGCAGAACTCTGGCAACAGCAGGACCACTGTGTGCACCTGGAGGAAATCAAAAAGCATTATAAGGTCACCAATAAAGGCCTGCAGGCCACGATGGAGGGGGCTGAGCAGCTCGCCCTGAAGGGAGGGAATTGCACAAGCATGACGCTGGAAACCAGAGTGAGGGCAGCATTGAGCCAGGTGGAGTGGGGTGTCTTTTGCCAAAAACATGCCCTGCGTAGGATGAGGAGTTGGTTTGTACAAACGCTAGACAAGAAAAGGAAGTAGGGATAATGGTTCTGATCTATTTATCCAAAGTTCCCCCCTGGCCTTCCCAGTCACCTTTCTCCCCAGAATGTGTGTGGCCTCAAGCAAAGCAGCTCACAGTCTTCTTCTTGTCTCTGTTCCTGACATCACTCCTCCCTCCTATCACTCTGTTTGAGAAAACGGGCCTTAGTCTTTACCCCATGAGACTCGGGCTAGAAGGGCACGGGAGGGTCAGTCACCCTGTGCAACTTCCTGACTCCTGTGCTTCCCGGAAGAGGAAACTTGAGCCTCAGAGGACAGTGACCGTCTGATGACCACTGCATGGGCCAGGAAAGGCACAGTCCACTGGATGCTCTCATCAAGGGCCCGTCTGCTCAGTTCTGGGCAGAGGGTGGACACTGTAGGCGTGGTGTTCCCATCCAAGACCAAGGAGTCTGAGTTTCAAAAATACATGTTCTCTCAGCCACATCACTTTCTTCTTCCCTCAGATCAAAGAACTAGAGACAGAGCTGGATGCAAGCAGGAAGGACACATGGAGACAGTCAAGACGCTGCACAGGAATCAACGCTGCCTTGGAAAGCTGGTCTTTGGCACGGAGGAGGACCACAAGACCAAGCAGTGCACGCAGGGACTGGTGGAGAAGCTGCAGAACAAACTGAAGGGCTACAAGCGGCAGATTGAAGGCAATGAGCACCCGCATGCCGTCTCACTTCTCTATCCCTAACACTTGCTTCCCAGCTGGGGTCATCACCAGCAGAGAGTCTCAGGATGAAGTAGGCGAGCTACAGAGTGGTAGGAGATGAAGCCAGGAAGGTAGAATAAGGTAAAGCCTGTTGGGTGCAAGTATCCCACAAACTCCGTAAAGAAATCTTACTCATTTTACAAATCCACTTGTAGGATGTGATAAGGAGCAGCCTTTCTCTCTTGGGAATGCACTCATGTTCCAGTAGCAAAGTAAGCCTCCAGACCCCTCAGGAGACAGCACAGTTCTTGGGGGGCACTGGATCACAGGGAATCACATTCTGGCTCTCTCAAAGGCCTGGGTAGTGTCCAGGCTACTTGGATTTGCCACGCCCAAAGAAGGTATCCCTAAACCCTCACAACCTCACACAGAACAAGGTAGGTATGGCCCCATGGTATCCGTGACAAGGGAAGAACCCTGTGCAAAAGCCCAGGGATTTGCGGGGAGCTGCCTTTCTAGCAAGAAGGAACAAAGCTATCAGAACCCCAGCTTTGACCCATATAGACCTTCTCGTTTCTTCTCTCTCTCTTCCAGTGTGATAAAGGTCTCAACAGCAGCCCACTGAGAGGAAGAAAACGTGAAAATAGAAACCTGGGTCTCTCCTGAGAATGTTTACTATGCATAGGAAAGTGCACACCGAGTCAGGTGCTAGAGTACAGATAGCTCTGGCTGGTGCAACACCCAGCCGTTCGAGGAACTCTACTCAGTGCAGCTTCTCTGTGATGGCATGAAGCACTTGAATGTCTAACAGTGGGTCTGCTTTTGTCGAGACCTAACATGTTCATGCCCATGACGGAATATGTAAGTTCTGTGACCTGGCTGTTCTCTAGAAAGGACTCCTCCTGTTGACAATCGTAATGCCTGTTCCAATCTCACTTAAATAAAAGAAACATGCAAAAGAGATTAACTAGTCACGAGGATTTTATTTTTTGTTTGTTGTTTTGGGGATTGAACTCAGGGCCTTTGCACTGAGTTACATCCCCAGCAACCCTCCCTCTTATTTTTTATTTTTGTTTTGAGACCACGTCTCACTAAGTTGCCCAGGCTGGCCTTGAACTTGAGATCTTCCTGCCTCAGCTTCTCAGAGCATTGGGATTATAGGCCTGTGGCACCAGGCTTGCTTTAGAAATTGTTTTTAAATGAAGAAATTTTATTTTTATAAGACTTCCAAATCCAAAGGCAGGCTTTGCAATTGCCACATAGCAGAGTTCTGTTGCATCCCTACACCCTATACCCCAATTCACAGCCTTGTTTCTATCAGAAATCATGAACACGATGCAGTCTTGGTGAGGCTCTTTCCAAATTCTGAAACGGTACAGCTGCGAAATGAAAATAAACTAGGACTCTCCAAGCCAAGAAAGTTATGAGATCCCCTGAGATGAGGTTAAGACGGCCCTGAGGTCAGTCCCCAGTACTGCAAACAGATCTATCTGAACTAACATCTCACACAGCCCCTGCATATTCTGCCTATCTCCCAGGATGTTCAGACAGGGGCATCAGCTCCCTGAGGGAAAACAGTTTTATGTGTTTTGTTCACAACTGTACCTTCAACAACTAGAGGGTACCACGTCACCGTTGTGGTGCTTCTAAACTTGGTACGCTCTAAGCAACTCTGACCAGATCGGGTGCGTTCAGGGTGGTAGGGCTGTAGACTCTAAGCAACTCTGGAAAGAGCTTTGTTTTCTTCCAACGGGACCAAATGTGAAAACACTGCCCTCTGGTGGCAGGGTCTCTAACTGCTGTATGTGTGAATTTCCTGGAAGACACCAAATCACACAATATTAGAATTTTAGGGTCAGAGGGATAATTACATGGTGAGTAGCCTAATTCCCCTAATTCTGGGGATTCTCCTCCATAAATCCTGAAAAACTGACAATCCAACTTCTATTTGAATTCTTCTAGTGAAAAAAAGGCAGCCCATTCTGATTTTAACTAATGCTCACAATCAGAAAGTTCTACTTAGCAGAGCAGATTACAGTGTATTTTACCCTTATTCGGTTCTAGTCTTCACTTCTATAATTACATAATTCTAATTTTTATATTTCAAAGTCAGACAGATATGGGTTCCACTTACCCACCTGCATAACTTATCCTATCTAACCTCCCGTTTCCTCAACTACTCAGTGAGGAAAAATTGCATCTACCTCATAGGAATGTGAAGTTTAAATAACATACCCTGGCACAGAGCCCATTATGCATAGCAACTAGACACTGGCCAATTTTCTTTGGGCATTCTACAGGACTTATTCTCTGACAAGAGCCTGAGCCAGGCCTCGTAGATGACAGCTGCAGGCTTCTTGCTGGAGAAATGTGAGAGACACATGAGACTTCTAAGATCCCAGCAGGTATAATGATGTACATCTGTAACTCTAGAACTCTGGGAGGCTGAGCCAAGAGGATCCCAAGTTCAAGTACAGCCTGGGGAAACTTAGTGACTAAGCAAGACCTTGTCTCAAAATAAAAAAGGGCTAGGGAATACAACTCAGTGAGAGGAGAGAGAGAGGCTTTACGGCATCATTATTTCTGGAAGATGGTCCACATTTGGGGAACTCCAAAGCAGCCTCTTGCTTTGCTGGTTTTAGGGTCCAGATGCACACCAGGCTCCATCAATGACTTGTCTAAGATCATACAAGCAGACCTAGAAATTCCTTGTAGCATGAGATGAAGTGAGATTTCTAACTTACAAGAAAGTTTGTCTAAGAATGTATAATTTCAGAGTGATTTGACATAAAGAGTCAGACACACTGGTGCACACCTGTAATCCCAGTACTTTGGGTGAGGGAGGAGGAGCCTGGGCAATTTAGTGACTTGGCAAGACTCTGTGTCAAAATAAAAAGTAAAATAAAAGGGTGAAGTCGTAGCTCTTTGCATAGGCCCAGGGTTCAATCCTCCGTATGAAGGGAAAAACAGTTTGACATAAAGGATATAACCTATGGTCTTGCAAGATAATATTAACTGGTATCCACAATGACCAAAATTAAGAGCACTGAAACCATATTCTGCAGGGCAAAAGAAACTGACCAAAAACTATATAAGTAGCTTTGCTAAATATCTTGAGCTATCCTTTCAAGGTTGCTACATTTGCATTAGCAATTACCTTTCTTCTCTTTTTACCTGTGAACTAATCCTGGGTCCTTGTAGGGAACCTAGAAGGTTCTTGAATCTTCAGCATGGAGCACACACCCGGTGTTTCCAGAAACCAGGAAATAATCCCAAAAGCTCCCAACCTCCCACCCACAAGGTACCAGGAAGCTAGGCTGGAGATGTGTGGTGAAAAGGCCAACCTGGAGTTAGGGTTGAATCAAAGGTTGGAAGGGAACCGTCAGGCTATTGTAAGGAACTGTTTATTCCATTTTTTTCTGGTGTAGTTAAGCTAGTAAAAAATGTGTTCTGGCCAGGTGTGGTGACACACACCTGTAATCCCAACACTGGGGAGGCTGAAGTAGGAGGATTGTCCTGACTTCAAGGCCAGCCTGGTCTATATAGCGAGTTCAAGGTCAACCTTGAACTACATAGCAAGACCCTGTTTCAAAAAAAATGTATACTGTAGCTTCGTAGCAACAATTTCATAAAACATTCCTCCAAAGTTTTTTTTAAACCAACATCTAGGCCAGGCATGGTGGTGCATACCTGTAATCCCAGCACTCCGGAGGCTTGCTGCAAGTTCAAGGGCTACAAGATGAGTTCAAGGCCACCCTGAACTGCATAGTGAAACCCTGCCTCAAAAGACAACAAATAAATAAACCAGACAGCAATAAAGTAAAAGGAAAAGGAAAAACTATATTGTAAAGATTAGGTTTAGTAACTAGGAAAGCTACTGTAGGAGTAGATACAGGATAGTACAGAAAAGCAACCCACCCCAGTCTGAGAAAGGAAAGGAAGATGTCTGGAAGAAATCAGGTCTCTACTGGAGTCTAAACCTGAGTTAAGAGTTAGCTACAAAGACAAAGAATAACCAGGCACAGTGGTGGAAGCCTGTACTCCCAGCTAGTCAGGAGGCCAAAGCAGGATTCCAAGTTTGAGGTCAGCCTGGACAATGCAGCAAGACCCTATCTCAATAAATAAATAAGGGCTGGGCATATAGCTTCGTGGTAGAGAGCTTGCCTAGTATGGGTCCAATCCACAGTACTATAAAGAAAAAAAGAAAACAAAAGAAAAAGCCAGAGGAGGAAGTGAGCACGTGGGAATGGAAACCAGGAATGCAGGAGGCGGCAGGCAGGGCATATCAGCCAAGAATGTGTCTGGCGTTAGACAGCAGCACACTGAGTCAGCTGTGGTACAAGCAACAGAGACACTTAATGATCTTGCACCACACCACTGCCCACAGTAGCAGATGGACTCAGAATTAGTACAACACGGAAGACCCAGGTCTCCACCTTCCCATGCTCTTTCACCCTTTCCACAGCATGAAGCATTACTTTTTCCCAAAACCATGTTCAAGAGAGTTAAAAGTAGTATAGGCCAAATTAACTTCTCCTCCTTTAAAAAATAGGCCTCCTTAGGACACCCCAGTTTCTGGGCCTGTTTCTGTCTCTCTTAGACAGAGGCTACCTTTCTCCCAATAAATTCTTCCTACTCTTAACCTCCGTTGTTCCTGAATTCATTCCTTAATTCTAGAGAACACGGGGCTGGGGATTTAACTCAGCGGCAAAAGCGCCTGCCTGGCAAGCGCAAGGTCGTGAGTTCGGTTCCTGGTACCAAAAAAAAAACAAAAAAAAAAAAAAAAAAAAATTCTAGAGAACACGATCTTGGCTTTCCAGACATCTAGCAGGTTGGTAGTTATATTTCCCTTATATTATTTGGATTATTTGGAGGTCCTATATCATCCTTATATCAAATGCATTACATCACCAGTACCAGGGGGATAAAAGTTGAAAAATATACTATTGAACTACATATGGAGTAAAGGGCAGTTTTGTATATTATTATTGGCAGTATGTACTGGAGAAAGCCCTGTGAAGTGTAGCTTGGCAATTTATAATAAAATTACAAGTGCAAACTCATTATGGCCCAACAATGCCACTTATTTATATTTGTGACAAATTGTCATATGAATCTTCAAAATGATATTTATTGTTAGAGCTAAACCAATAAAACTCTAAAAATGATAAAAGGAAAATGTAAGAAAAAAATCTTTGTGACTGTGGGCTCGGCAAAGATTTCTTAGCTATGACACTAAAAGTACAATACATAAAAGACCAAACTGATAAGATCTACTTCATTAAAATTCAAAAATCCTGCACTTTAAAACATATCATTAAGAAAATAAAAAGAAAAACCAAAGACTGGTAGAAAATATTTTCAACTGTACATCTGATAAAGGACTTGTACCCAAAATATATAAAGAACCCTACAATTCTATAGTAAGAACAAACAATCCAATTTAAAAATGGATAAAAGGCTTGGCATAGAGGTGGATACCTGTAATGCCAGCTACTTGGGAGGCTGAGGCAGGAGGATTACAAATTTAAGGCCAGTCTGGGCAACTCAGCAACACTGTGTCTCAAAATATAGAAAGACCTGGGGATATAGCTCGATGTTAGAGCTCTCCAGGATTCACCCTCCCTGCTGAAAAGGCCTCCTCGTAACAGAGATTTATAAGCACTGACTCTTGGGCCTCTAGATGTCTGATGGGTAACCAGAAACAGGATAAAAGCTTGGCATCTCTGCCATCATATTGCATGGCTCCTTTAGCTACCTTAACCTTTGGATTAGATTCCTTCTCAACTCTCCACGTAGAGTCTCCATCTTGCCTTTCTGACTTGTTCTTTTTCTGAGTTATTCTCTCCTACGGTCATCTGGGATTCCAGCAACAACACGTCTGGTGGATAAACATCTTGTGACAAAAGCTGAAACTATCTCTCAGCAGCATCAACTTTCTTATCTCCAACAGGGCACCACCTGACTCATCCTGAGATAATCACCAACCAGATCTTTGCCTGACAAAGAGCACCAACTATGAAGACCCTGGCCCTTGCTGAATAAATGTAAGACTCATAATTAGCACCTCCGAGAGACAGACTTTCAGTCACTAGACTTGTTTTACTCCCCAGTGTGGTCTCTCTGAAAATAAAATCCTTTCCTGCTTTCACTACCATTCTTGTCCTTTTTTTTTAGTGGGGGTAATTTCCGGTACCAGGAATTGAACTCACTACCTTGCGCTTGCCAGGCAGGTGCTGTGCCGCTGAGCTAAATCCCCCGTCCCACCATCCTTGTCTTCAACTGACCTTTTAGGATAGGAAGCAAGACCTGGCTCACTAGAACTCCCTGTTGGGCCTCTGGCCTCACACTCCATTTACATTTTCACTATCTTTTTATCAAAAAGCAGACTTTTTTCCAGGAGCTCCACATGAGTCTTAACTCGGGAGTGCTGGCTGGCAAAAATGTGTTACACCCTGAAACCAAAGAGCAGCGAGTGGAAATGGGGTTGCCACATGACACATGGGCCAGTCCTGGTCCAATCCCTGGACCAGGGAAGGTTCACCTTCCCTAACAGCCACCTGAACAAAAGCAGGAAAGCCAAGAAGGGAAGGGTGTTGGGTGGAGAGTCAGAGTGTCTGCCACACAGTGGGTGTGGTGAGAGAGAGAGGTGACAGATCATGGAGAGCCTCTGACGACTTGCTATAGAATATGGACTATGAGATCACTTGGAGAGCGTATATGTGGAGCAAGGCAGAATCCTGGGTTTGCCAGAATCTAAGGTTCGGGTGCAGAAGCATAAGTCAAACAAGAATGGTAACCACTGTGAACAAACCAGCTGTTTCTTTCCGCATTCTTACAGAAAGGATCATTAGACTTGCAATTCTCTATCATTTAAAATTTGTCTCTAGAGACACTCTCACGCAGATTAACTTCTCCCCAGGTATGGGATTACTAGATTTTTGTCAAAATCTTTTATCTTAAAATATGATATAGAAAGAAGCCCACAAACACAGCATACAAAACAGAGGTATGCTATATGCTATAATTGGAACTTCAGCTGAGTGTGACAGCACATGCCTATGCTGGGAGGCTGAAGCAGGAGGATCCCAAGTTTGAGCCCAACTTGGGCAACTTAGTGATGTGGCAAGGGCCGTCTCTGAAATAAAAAGTAAAAAAGGGCTTGGGATGTAATTCAGTGCAAAGACACTAGGTTCAATCCCCAGTACCCCTCAAAAAACAAAAAAGGAAGGGAGGAAGGAAAGAAAAGAAGGGGAAAAAAAGAACTACAGAGCCGGGTATGATGGCACATGCCTGTAATCCCAGCTCTTGGGAGGCTGAGGCAGGAGGATTACCATGAGTTCAAGGCCAGCCTGGGCTACATAGTGAGACCCTGTCTAAAAACAAAACGAAACAAAAAACAAAACAGAACTATAGCCATCCCAGGTTAACATGTTTCTGAAAACAATTTCTCAGGTCACAAAAACGCATATTACATTAAGTGAGAAAATAAAAATGTATTCTCATCCTGTCCAAAACCCCCAACCAATTCTCCAAATACCCCTAACATCCTCTTAAAGACCTAAAAAAAGTCTTACAAACAGTTCCATATAATATAAACATTTCAACACTAATTACATTGTTATTAACACTGAATGAACTCTACAGTGATTACATTTGTGAGTAGTACACGATGATATACACTCTACTGAGTGAGAATTAAATATTCCCTCTAACCTGCAACAAGCATGTACCAGAACATAAACAAGACAATACAGTATGTGTCAAAGATATGTAACGGCATGGTGGCATGCCATAGTTCCAACTACTTGGGAGACTGAGGCAGGATGATCAGTTGAGTTGAGGAGCAATAGGATTCAGTAAACTAAAATATACAAGGTAATATTAAAAAGTGCTTATTTGATGAATGATTCTGATAACGGCAGACTAGGGTGATAGACAACCGTGCCACAAATGATAATTAGAAAAGTGGACAAAATGTATACTCAAATACAAAAGAATGTTAATAACGTAGTATAACATATGAGATTAATATCCAAGAGCAAAGAGAACACAAGAGTGAGCCCAACACTTAGAATCTCTTTACCCCAACACTTAGAATCTCTTTACCCCACAGACCATTTACTGGTCCCGTTGCTTTGTTTTCTTTTTTTCCTTTGAGATGTGCTTTTACTATTGGTCTTTGTCGATCTTCAATTCCTGGGCTCAAGAGATTCTCCTGTCTCAGCCTCCCAAGTAGCTGAGACCACAGGAGTGCACCACCACATTCACCTTATTGATTCCAGCACAGGTGTTTGAGGGCCTAAACAATACTTTTTTCTTTTCTTTTCTTTGGTCTTTTTGAGACAGAGTCTTGCTATGTGGTTCAGGCTAGACTTGAGCTCACTTTGTAGCCCAGGCTGGCCTTGAACTGCAACCATCCTCCTGCCTCAGCCTCCCGAGTAAACAATACTTTTAACAGTTTCTTATACAGAGACAAAAGTTGGAGCTCAAGGCTCTCCAAGGACATAGAAGCTTGATAAATGCTTCTGTTAGTCAGCTTTCTGCTACTGTGATAAAATACCTGAGAATAACCATTTAAAAGATAGATTTATTTGGGCTCACAGTTTCAGAAGTTTCAGTCTACAGTCAACTGGCTCCATTGCTTTAGGCCTGGGGTGGGGGCAGAATAACAGAAGGGCATGGCAGAGGAAAGCTGCTCATCTCACAGTAACTAGAAAACAGAATGGCGCCAGGCATGGTGGTGCACGCCTGTAATTCCAGCACTCGGGAGACTGAAGCAGGAAGACTCTTGCAAGTTCGAGACCAGCCTGGGCTATAAAGGGAGCTCAAGTTCAGCCTGAACTGCATAGCGAGACCCTGTCTCAAAAAGACCAAAAACAAGATAAAAAAATTTTTAAAAAATAGAAAACAGAATGGGTGAGAAAACTAGAGAGGACAGGAGCTGAGAACAATATATAGTACCTATGATCCACTCCCTTCAAGTAGGCCTCACCTCCTGTTCCCATCACCTCCCAATAATACCACCAAATTATGGTCTTATCAATGGATTAATACATTTGATGAAGGTAAGAGACTTCATTTTCCAATCATTTCCCAAAAAGCCCATCAGCTGGCAACCAAAAGTTTAGCACATGAGTTCTGGAAAACATTTCAAATCCAAATCATAATAATGTTTATTGTATTCATCAGGATTCTTCAAAGAAACTAAACTAATAGATAAAAGATATATAAAAAAATAAGAATTGGTTCACATGATTATGAAGGCTGGCAGGTCCAAAATCTGCAGTCAACGTACAAATCTGAAGACTAGAAAGTTCTGTAGAACAAAGAAAGAGCTGATGTTCCAGTTGAATCTGACAGACAAGAGAAGTCTCTCTTATTTGGGAGAGTATCAGCCATCTGTTCTATTTAAGCCCTCAACTGGTTAAACAAGGCCCAATCCAATCAGGAAGGGCAATCTACCTTACTTCACCTACCTGTTTAAATGTCAATCTCAGGCCAGCTCAGAGGCACAAGCTCCTGCCTGGCAAATGCAAGGTCCTAGATTTGATTCCCAGTAACACCCCCCCCAAAAAAAACCCAAAAAAATCAATCTCATTCAAGTATACCCTCAGAAACACCCAGAATATTTCATCAAATACTTGTATCTAGGCACTCCACAACCTAGCCATATTGACATTTAAAATATTCATCTGTGACAAAATAATAGTCCCCATGTTGCCATGGTCTGACTTAAGATTTTTCAACATTATGATGGTGCAAAAGTGATACAAATTCAGTAGAAAGTATAGTTCAAATTTTGATCTCTCCCAAGGCTAGTGGAATGCAATCTGATCTTTCCATGCCAGCAAGCAGCAATGTGCTGCAGCTCCCAGTCATCCACACCATCACAAGGGTGAAAAAATACTATACAGTGTATTGTGTTGCTAAACTTGGTAGGGTTAGATATACTTTCATTTTTTACTTTGATATTTTCAATTTATGATGAGATTACCTGGAAGCAATCCCTATCATAAATCAAAGAACTTCTGTATTTGACATTTGGTAAGTACTTATTAAACATCTAATGATTTGAATCTTAACCAAATTCCAGTTCAAACCAATTCCAATTTTTTTTTTTCCTTTTGGGACAGGGCCTTGCTGTGTACTTTAGGTAGGCCTTGAACTTGTGACAATTTTCTTGCCTCAGCCTCCCCAGTGCTGGGATTACAGGTGTGGGGCACCATGCTCAGCTCCAATTCTAATTCTATCAGTGAAGTAAACAAAATCATCCTATGGCAGTGTCCAATCTCTCTTCCTCTCTTTCCCCACTTCTAACTACAAGTGACAGTTTGGAAGCTTAATGTCCCCCCAAAATCTCTTGTGTTAAAGTCTTTGTCCCCAGGATGCTGCTATTGGAAGAAGGTGGAACCTTCAAGAGGTGGGATCTAGTGGGAAGTCCTTAGGCTCATGCCCTGAAAGGGAACTGTGGGACCCTGGCCTCTTCCAATTTCAATTTTGCTTCCTTGCCATGAGGCAAGAGGTTTGCTACACCTGGCGATTCCTTACCATTACTATCTAGCATGTCCACCACAGTAACGAAGCAAAAGGTTTGTCCAGACTGGAATATCCAAAACAGTTAGCCAAAATAAACCTTTTCTCTTTGCGAGTTACCTCAGGTATTTTGTTACAGTGACAGCCTAATAAAACCACTGCTCCTCACACTTAATTTTTTAAAGGCAGACTTCGTTTTAGATATTAAATCAATGTCATTACAAACACTGTAATTCACCTCAGTCTCCTGGGACAACCAGTGGTGCCTGCTGACTATGATAATACACTGGGGGAGTCCTGTCCTGCCCTTACATTGTACCAACACCTTCAAGTCTCAAAATACAATGGTCTTGTTTCCTCAGCTACAAAATAAGGCAGATTAATTTTAAAAACCTCAAAGCTAAGAATTCTTTCTGGAATGACTCAAAATATGAAATGAAGCCGGGCGTGGTGGCACACACCGGCAATACCACCACTCGGGAGGTTTAGGCAGGAGGATCGCTGTGAGTCTGAGACCAGCCTGGGTGAGCTACAAGGTGTGCTCAAGGCCAGCCTGAACTGCATAGAGAGACCCTGTCTCAAAAAAAAAAAAAAAGAAAGGAAAGAATTGAATATGCATCAAATCGTAACCTTTGCTTTGGCCAAAGTACAAAATAGTAACTGAAAAGACAGAACCAGTGGTTAAAATTAGAAGCAAATGGAGTTGTGACGATGCATATCTGTAATCCCAGCACCGGGGAGGTTGAGGAGTGCTATGAGTTCAAGCCCCTCTGAGACTATTTAAAAAAAAAAAAAAAATTGAAGACTTGTTATTTTTTTCCTAGAGCTAATTTCTTGTCATTTATCATAGTCTGGTGCTAATTTGCATGTCACTCTCACCCACCTAGTCTCTCAATTCCTTCAAAAGATCTGTCCTTTGTAAAGCAGTGGAGTCTAAACAGTTGCGTCTAAACTCTGAGTACTGACTACATGCAGGGATTTGTAACCTGCAGACACAGGAGGAGTCTTTGCTTTTCATGAATGCCGCCCATCCTTTGCCAAACTGTCTTCTGCAGTGGGCAATTTAAAACAATCTTTTCATTCTACTTGTCCTTGTTCCCCCACGAGCAAGACTAAAATAAAAAACAAGGGCTTCCAATACATTAGTGCTCCATGAACAACTGAATTCAACACCAAAGAAAATACACAGCATGGGTTCAAAATTCAGTTCGATAAGGTTTTGTAAACATCAGTTTACAATCAAGTGCTGGGACAAGTAAGTAAACCAGAAAAGAAATAAGCACTATCAAGCGACCTACAGGGATGAAGGGGTGCTGCTCCAAAATTTATTTCTATGGGTTCGGGAGCAGCAGTCTAGCTGGAAGAGAGCCTCTCTCCATATGCTTCGGGGGACTCGCTCTCTTCCCCCAACTCTTCCTTTGGCGCCATCTTGGGAGCAGAGAACCGAGGTAGGGTCGAGGCTGCTCCCGTTTTCCTCAGAGGGAGAACAGAGAAGAGGGACACGAAACCACAAAGAGATCCACTAGCTCTGACTGGGGCTTTCTAAAGTGACAAAAATTCAGTCGTTCGTCCGTCCAGTTCACGGGATTCGGAAGACCCCCCCAATCCTTAGTAACTCATCTCCTGAAAAGAGCCTGGAAAACAAAGCTCCTCAGCACATTATCATCAAGACACGTTTCGAGGAAACAAGACGTCCAGGTTGCTTCGCCAGCTCGTCCAGGTTGTCGCCTCTAAGCGGAGACAGCACACACTCTCCCCAGCTCTCCTCCGCCACCGCTAACCTAGCCCCCGGCCGCGCGCCCGACGTGTGCGCGTGCGCACATGGGCCGCGCCGCCGCGCTGCGCAAGCGCCCGGACCACTTCCGGGATCTGTCAGCCGCTCCCTCCCGGCCTCCGTCCTCCGCCCGCGCCCGCCGGAGCCTGTTCGCGTCGACTGACCAGAGTCCGCGAATCCTCCGCTGCCAGCCCCTCCAGACCGCCCCGACCTCCCTTAAAAGGCAGCACAGGTTAGTGTCTGGCTCTGTTGGCCTCCACTGCACCTATCTCACACAGGTCTTGGACCTGCGGGGGCGGGGAGCTGGGGATTTAGGCCGCGGGGAGCCCCGAGGTTGAGGGGTGGCCCGGGCCTCAGAGGGGGCGGGGATCCCCGTTCTTCTTGTATGTGCCGAGCTCCTGGCGTTGCTGCACGTACAGTTCGGTGACTTCTTTTTTCGAGTTCTCTGCCACTTCCAATGCCAGAATTACTAGCTACTGCGCCCCATATTCCTACCTGCACCTCTCCTGTGGACGTCTATCGTAGTGTAGAAAATTGTGCTAAACAGGATGATCTCTTCCTAATGGATCCTCATGAGGGACCATGGATCTCTATTTAGAATAGCTCACTGAATACAGAAGGCGCCCATGGAGCGTTTGCCTCCTGTCTAAAGGCAGCCCTCAGTTCTGCAGTTGATGAGAACGAGCTCCTTAGGATTCCCCACTGACTTACCTTACCCCCAAGTCGGATTTCTGCCACTCGCGGCGGCGCGATTCGCTTGCTGGAACCTTTTGTGTAAAATCGCCAGTTCCCAGCCGACTCCGCTTTGTTGGGAGACCCTGGCAAGGTTGCTTGTCTGTGCCTCAGTCTCCTCTTCTGCAATAAGAGCATTCTTAAGAGTTTTTCTCAAGCTCAACTGAGCTTATTTGCATAAATTGCTTAGAATAGCTCACGGTCGAAGGCTGGTGTTCTATAAATATGAGTTGTTACTACTGTTTCTGGGCGTTCTGTGCGTACCTGTCGACCTTTCCTCTCCTGCTCGTTCTCCCCACCCCCAAACATAACGGCCGGAATAGTGTCAAATTTATTTGTTTCTGGCCCCATAGTGGTACTGACGACTATGTTGGGAAAATGGTAGGTAATTATTTAATAAATTGTAGCTTAGAATCTTTGATTATAAAGCCATCTGTTCTTGGGAGTGTTTTGTACAGGGACTCACTGTGTTCTAAATTCAGGTTGGTCACGACCAGACTACATAGTCCATCCTCCTGCCTCAATCTCTTAGATGTTGAGATTACAGACATATGCCACCATGTCTGGAAAGCCATCTGTTCTTGTGACTTTGGAGCCTTCTGTCTACTTCAACTCATCGATCAAATTGATCTGAGTTCTGACGTTGTCGTGGTCTTTTTCTTTTTTTTCTTTGCCTGACCTCAGGGCCACTCTGCCACTTAACCCCCCCACCCCACCAGGGGCTTTTTATTTTTTATTTGCTACAGAGTCTTACCAGATTGTCCAGGCTAAAGCGTGGGGCGGTAATGCACCCCTGTAAGCCCAGCACTCTGGGAGGCTGAAGCAAGAGGATCGCAAGTTCAGCCCACCCTGGGCAATTTAGTGTCTTTAACAAGATCCTATATCAAAATTAGGAGTAAAAAGGGTCGCTGGGGATGTAGCTCCTGAAGACTCTGGATTCAATTCCCAGTAGTGGCAAAATAAAATGAAAAAATTGTCCAGGCTGGCCTTGAATTTGTCATCCTTGTGCCTTAGCCTCCCAAATAACTGGGATTATAGGTATGCCCCACCATGCTGGCAGTTCTGACCTCTTCGATCAATTTTTATTAAACTTTTGGTCTCATGTAGGCTTTGAGTTTTCAGGTATCTGAAACAAAAGAGAAGTTATGGGTCTGTACTGTTTGACTGCTTCCTACTACAAAGTATTTGAGGGACCTTCTGGGATTCATCTGGTCATCACAATTAAAGGAGGGGGGATCATTTTGGATAATTAAAGTTCCTGCTTTGGAGAGTGGCAATATTTTGATGTAATTGTCTAATCCTGTCCTGAAACGAATCCTGCACAAATAAGTTGAAAGTGCTCTGCCAGTGAGCCTGGAATTGAAGCCTGTCTGATCACTGGGAGGGTGTGGCGACCTACCTGGAGTACCTGGTGTTGTCTGGTTGGGTAATGGGAGTGATTAGAAATTAGATGAATCACAGTTTTGTAAACTAACCCTAACCAGGGAACTGAAATGCCCATTTGTATGAATACTTTCAAGTTGCAAGGGAATAAGGCCAAGAATTTACAGCATGTGTCAACGTTTCCAAGTTTGGAGGATACTTCTAAGGATTGCTCAAAAGCTGTGAGTCAAAAAAAGAAAGGAAACTAAGATCTGGTTTGGGCAGGGCTCAGTAGTACATGTTTCATATGTTGTCTCATGTAATGCTACCAACAGCCTTGTGATGTCAGTGGTAGATTTGCTTTACAGATAAAGTAAATTAGGTTCAGAGATATTGAGTAACTTGCCTAGGGTCTCATTACCAGTATGTGTCTAACCCAGGATTCACATACCAGCTCCTTTGGCTCTACTAGCTGTACCATACACCCGAATGACTTGACTCAAAGTGATAGTTAAAGAAAAGAAGTGGGAAGTCTCTGGAATCATACTATGCTATAGCTATTGTTATTTCTGTCGGTGCTGGACAGTGAAAATAGGAAATTGTTAAATGTCACGTTACCACATTTTTGTGGTCCCTTTTTCTCCTCTCTAGCTTTATTAAGGCAGAGATTTTCAAATTTCACTTAAATATTAACCACCATTTAGAAATTATAATCACCACCCTATGTAAGAAGGTTTGGTTTTCTTGGTGCAAAATTCTGACAGGAGTTTCTTTTGCATTCGCTGAATTTGGCAAATACAAGCTGTGTTTACTAGGTGCATTCTAAATTTGCCAAACATGAGTGTTGTGTTGGTCTACAGACTTAAAATAGCCACAAGATTATAAAGGAAGTGCAGGTCTGAATATATGTTCAAATATAGAACTCGAGTGATACAGCAAAATCAGAAATGTAATTTTAGGAGTAATTATGCTATTATGTGACTATTTGCCTCTTTTGAAGGCTTTTTTTTACATTGTTTATAAAACTGAGTTGAGTAAGAAAGCCTTTATCTGCTTTTAAAAGCTGTACATGAAATACATGCTTTTATTACACAGATACTCAAATTGGATTATTAGTTTGCATTATTAGTTTTAACAAATGAACTTATCAAATTTGGCTTTTAAACTAAATTTCTTTTAATTAAAGAGATATCTGTGTCATGACATGCTATTTTGTGTAGCTCTGAGTAAAACTTCATGTGGCGGAACAATTTAAGTTACAAATCAGAGGCTTGGGCATGGTGGCGCTTACCCATAATCCCAGCAATTGGGAGGCTAAGGCTGGAGAATTGCTGTGAGTTTGAGACCAGCCCCGGCTACAAAGTGAGTTCAAGGCCAGCTTGAACTGTATAACGAGACCCCGTCTCAAAAAGACCAAAACAAAATAAAACCAAAAAGCAGATCAGCCAATAATTGAAATTTTAAAAAAAGGTAAGCATCAGAGATTAGAGAGAGAAGCCATGTAGTGTCCCTCTGGATTAAGAAAAGAAATAACAAAACAAAACAAAAAAACCAATTAAGCAGTCTCACTAAAATTCATTTAAAATGTTTTAAATTTCCAGTAGAGGTCTTTTCTTTACTTGTGCGTTATAATTTGTATTTTAGAATATGTAGAAGAAAAGAAATTAATGACTTAAATATCTTCCCTCTTACAATACAGCATGAAACACTGATATTTTTCTACCAGTTGAAGATACTAGATTTTTTTTTAATTTAAGTGTACATTTATTTCTTTTTGGCCTTTGAATTCTTTTAGCAGAAGTATTTCTTCTGTTTTCCACTGACAGTCGTTTCTGCTTTGTCAGTTGAACTTTTATTCCTCACTTCATAATCATTCATTTTCTGCTTGCACCAGAATTCCTGTCTCACATTTCAGTCCCCACCCTAGGTTAACGTGACTTCTACAAAAGTGTATTGAAACTCAAGTGCCTCTTAGAAATGGTAAAGGTAGGGGTAGGGAAAGGCTGGCTGCGTTTTGGAAAAAATTGCCTCAGTTTCAAGTAATGGTTGCTTCTTCGGTGGATTTAGATTTGGGTACCTATAAAGTAGAGAATTTTATCTGATTTTTAATTTAACGAGGTGTTTCACAGTCTGCTTTTCATCCAGTTACAGTAAAATGTTTAAAGAGTAATATCTCAAACACCTGCGTAGGCTTTGCCTAGCTTTACTGGTTGTTAATAGTGTTTTCGGGTTTTTTTGCCATGTTCACCCATTGTGTATTTTCTGTCCTAAACAAGTGAAAATAGTTATAAATGACATCATGACATTTCATTCCTAAATACTTCATTATTTTTATTTCTTAAAAGCAAAGTCATGGCAATACCATTATTATAGCTAGGAAAATGAAAATAATTGTATATTGTTATATAATACTGTCTAATTCAAATTCAGATTTCCCTTGTACAAAGTATGTCTTTTATTGCTATTTTAAAACATATGGATTATAATCAGCTTTTCATTTATGAAATTCAGTTTTTATATCTCTTTTTTCATCCAGAAATAGGTCCCGCTTCCCCTGCCTTTGTAAAAAACAGTGCAGGCCAATTGTTCTACAGAGGGACACACATCCTGGTTTTAACTGTTTCCTCCTTGTGTTACTTAACTAATTCCTTTCCCCTTTATTTCCCGTAAAATGAAAATTAGATCTGGATTTTGGATTTAGAGTAAACATGTTGGCATGAATACTTAATAGGTGGGTTAACCAAATTCTCGGGGTTTCTCCAGAATAGTCCTATGACCTGTTGTCACACCATAATTATTTAATAGTATCCTCTTTGCTGTCCAAAATAGTCAAGTGTGAGTGATCGATTAGGTCATTATTTACAAATGCTGATGTACAATTTATGTTATCTCCCATCAAGGGGCCCATCAGATTAGATTATTCTACTGTTTATGATAAGTTTGATCACTTGGTTAAGGTATTTACTGCCAGATTTCTATATTATAAAGGCACATTTTTTCCCTTTATAAGTAGTAAGTTTTACGTGGGGTGATATTTGAAACTCTAAATACTCTAACCTGTGGTTTGAGAGTCTATTGATGACCTTGACCGAATAAATTACATTGATGGTTACAATGCTAGTTTATTTAAGTGACTAAGTTTTGACATTGAGATTGATTCTTTTTTAATGAAAGAATGTTTTATCTATCCCAAAGCATTTATGGATCCTTAGATAACTTAAATATCGGTTGCTTATTATTTTAAATGCTTTTCTTCTTGTTGCTTATTACAGTTTCTACCCTTTGAAAACACTAAGGATATGTCTCTGCATCAGTTTTTATTAGAGCCAATCACCTGCCATGCCTGGAACAGGGACCGTACCCGTAAGTATGCTTTTAATTTTGCTTCTTGCTTTTGACACCTTTGATACATTTTAGATTTAGGCATTTTTGGGTTCATATATTAGTTACTTGTGAAGAGGACATTAAATGCACACTTTTAGCCAAGTACGGTGGCACATTCCTATAATTCCAGTACTCTGTGAAGCCAAGGCAGGAGGATGGAAAGTTTAGACCCACCTGGACAGCTTACCAACTTAATGAGGCCCTGCTCCAAAATAAAAATTAAAAAATGGCTAGGGATGTATCTCAGTGTGAAGGCCCTGAGTTAATAATCCCAGTACTGAAAATACAGTAAAGTCCACCCTTTTAAAGTATACAGAGCCAGGGATATAGCTCAGTGGCACAAGCACCTGCCTGGCAAGCGAAAGGTCCTGAGTTCAGTTTCCAGTACCCTGTCCCCAAAAAAAGTGTACGATTCAGTGATTTTCAGCGTATTCATAGGGTTGTGCAACAGTCATCACTACCTAATCTCATAATCTATACTGAGCATTCCTAAATCAAAAATCCAAAATGGAAATGCTCAGCAATCTAAAATTTCCTGGGCACCAACATTGATGCTCTAAAAATTTTGGATTTTGGAACATTTCAGAGTTTTGGGTTAGGATACTTCACTGGTAAAGTCTATGCAGATACTCAAACATCCAACAAAAGTTCAAAATCTGAAACACTGCAGTCCCAAGCAGTTTTGATATGGAATACCCCAAAGAGAAACTCTGTATTTAAAGCCTAGTGGCCAGTCGCAGTTTTCCCCCAAATCTCTGCCCTGTGTGACTACTAATTCTTCTTCTTTTTCCTCTTCTTTTTCGTATTACTTCTTCTTCCTCTTCTTATTCCTCTACCTCTTCTTCCTGCTTCTCCTCTTTCTTTTCCTTTTCTTTTTTCTTCTAGTTCTAGAGATTGAACCCAGGGCTTTGTGCGTGCTAGGCAAGCACTCTTATTATTGATTTACATTCCTAGCCTGCCTTTTTTTCTAAATTTTATTTATTTTGAGACAGATTCTGGCTAAGTTTCCTAGGCTAACCTTGAACTTGTGATCCACCTGCTTTAATTTTTGTTTCTTTGGATTTGACTGTTTTAGATGTTTTGCTTAAGTAGGATCACATAATACTGTATGTTACTTTTTACATCTGGCTTCTGTCACAGAACATGATGTTTTCAAGGTTCCACTATATTATTGAATATATCCACACTCCTTTTTATGGCTGAATTATATTCTGTTATATGTATATAACACATTTTATCATTTTCATCAATTGGGTGACTTTTGGGCTGTTTCCATTTACTAGCTCTTTTGAATAATGCTGCTATGAATGTTCACATGCGAGTTTTTATGTGGACATGTTTTCATTATATACTACACATTGGAGGTGAATTGCTGGAGTATATGGTAACTGTGTCCAACATTCTGAGGAACTATCGGTCTTCTCCAAAATGGTCATTCTCATAGCATGAGCAGGTTCTAATTTCTCCATGTCTTTATCAATATTTGTTACTATTAAGAAACCAAAATAATTGTTATTATCTATTTTATTATGGCCACCCTAATGCGTATAAAATAATTATCTCACTTTGATTTTTATATCCTTCATGATTAATGACATTGAACATGTTTTCATGTGTTCATTGGTTATCTGTATATCTCCTTGGAGAAATGCCTATTCTGATCTTTTGCCTGTTTTTAAATTATTTTTTAAAATTGTATCAGAACAATTCTTTATATATTCTGCGTATAAGTCTCTTATCAGATATGTGATTTACAAATACTTTTCCTCAACCAGTGAGTTGTCTTTTCATTTCCTTCATGTTGTACTTTGAAGCACAGAAGGTTTTGGTTATTATTTTGGGGTTTGCTGTTGTTATTTTGAGACAGGGTCTCACTATGTACTTCAGCCTGGTCTTGAACTCACTGCGTAGGCCATGTTGGCCGCATACTGGCAGTGGTCCTCTTGCCTCAGCATTGACAAGGACTTGGGGTTACAGGCATGTACCACCTCACCCAGCTAAAGCACTAACATTTTTAATTTGGAAGAAATCCAATTTATGTTATTTTTTTCTTAATTTTTTTATTTGTTGTTTATATTTTTGCTGCAGTATCAAGGAAACTGGTACCTAATCCAGGGTCATAAAACTGTGAGCCTCTGTATGTAAGTCTTGTCTGTTTTTTTTTTTGTTTTTTTTTTTTGTTTTTCTTTTTTGTCTTTTATGACAGGATCTTGCTATGCAGTTTAGGCTAGCCTTGAGCTCACTTTGTAGCCTAGGCTGGTCTCGAACTCACAACGATCCTACTGCCCCAGCCTCCCAAGTGCTGGGGTTACAGGCATGCGCCACCATGCCCGGCTGTAAGTCTTGTCTGAATTGAATCCCCAACATTGGGAGAAAAAATCCGTTTCTCATAGCAGTATTTTTAATCGGTCCAGAAGATTTGAAAATAGAATTTTGTTTGCAATTTATATCAGCTTTGTTGTATCACACAACTTTTGTTTTTTTCTGATGGTACTGGACATTGCACCCAGGACCTTGCACATGCTAGGCCAGGACTCTACCACTAAGCCATATCTCCAGCTCTTACATGGGCTTTATTTTGGGGGGGATGATACTGGGAATTGAATAATAGTATACTATAAGAGTAAGAGTACCCTTTGTGCCCATATGTTGACAATAAAAGGAATTCTTCGAGGGTTAATTTGGGAAGCACTTTTTTCAAACAATTTTTCTGTTCCTTCCATCTTTGTAAAATGACAACTATGACATCCCTTTATTTGGTGACAGTTTTGAGATGAAGTGTTAACAATTATCCTGCTTTTTTCTCCAGAGATTGCCCTTAGCCCCAATAATCATGAAGTTCACATCTATAAGAAGAACGGGAGCCAGTGGGTGAAAGCTCATGAACTCAAGGAGCACAACGGACACATCACAGGTGAGGAAGGCAGGTGTGGGTTTGGTGTGGTGTTCCCAAAGGATGTGCTTTCTGTTTAAATGAAGAGCCTAGTGTGAGTGAGTGATAATGTTTAGAGTTGTGCAGCATTTGCTGATTTTGCTTTAGAAAGTTTGAGCAAATACCATAATAATGTTTTGGCCCTGCTGGTACACAGCACAATACTGACTTGTGAAGTACACTGAGCCCTACTGTGAGGATTAGAGATGAGGCAGGCGAGTGAAAATTGAACCATGTGAATTTGTAGACAGTGTGACAGGGTGAACCAACTGTGATTCCAGGTGCGGTGTCTTTCAGAGTTTCCTTAGGTGCGGTGTCTTTCAGAGTTTCCTTTGTGTTGTTTTTGGGTCAAGAAAGACTTTCCAAAGCACTGACTAGAAACAGGAGTAGTGTAACAAACACCTGTATCAGATCACTTGTGCTGCCCAAAAATAACAAAAAACGTATTCTCCATAATTTTTCAAGTAAAAACTTCTCACTTCTGTCTTGGGTTTTCTGTGTCCTCAAAATGACATTCACATTTAAGTAGGATTATTTTTTTTTTTTTTTGCTACTGGGAGTCAAACTCAGGACTTTGTGTTACCTGGGCAGGCACTGTGCCACTAAGCAGGACTTATTATAGGGATAGTTTTCTCTTATGTGGACCCCAGTAACACTGTTTAGCTTAAAGATATGCTTGCCTTTAGCCAGGTATGGTGGCTCACGCCTATAACCCCAACACTGAAAAGGCTGAGGCAGGAGCATTGCCTCAAATTCAGGCCACCCTGAACTAATAGCAAGACCCTGTTTCAAAAGAAAAAAAAAAATCTTTGCCTGAATCAGAAATGCAGCCTGTTTTGACATTCTACTGTCTTTAGAAAGTGTCTGAAAAAGAAGTTGTCTGGCATTCCTCAGTAGAACCTGTAGCAAGGCACGTAGCTATAATCGCAGCACTCTGGTAAACTGAGCAGGAGGATCACAAGTTCAAGCTGAGACTGGGCAACATACTGTAGCAGCTTAGCAAGACCCTATAAAAAATTAGAAAGGGGCTGGGACGTACTTGGTGCAAAAGCCCTGCAAAAGCTGCTGCCCCCACCCAAAAGCAAAAACTTATGATTTATAACCACTTTCTTGCATTTGCCAACAATTTGTATGTGATGCTCTTGAGCACCGGGAGCCAAGCATATTACTAAAGAAGTACTAAAGACAGGATTTCTATTTTTGTTGCTATTACTTTCCCATGACCTTATTTCTCGTAGTTCTTGCCTATTTTCCTTAAGTCCCTTTGCCTCTGCCCTTGTGGCCTAAGAGTAAGGACATTCCTATCTTAAATTGGAATTTTAGCATTAAGAACTACTTTTCAGTGAGAAAAGGCTAAGATGAAAGAACCAATAAATAGCCAAAATGTGAAATACATATTTATGTTCTCTTTTTTTCCCTCTTTTCTGTTGGGGTCTTTTGAACTTGGTTCAGTTTTCTGTGTACAGACTCCAATGGCATTTTTTGTTTTTTTTAGATCCAAAAGACACTGTTTTTGGAAAAATCTAAATTTAACTCTGTGTCAAGAGATCAAGGGTCAGACATGTTTTCTCAGAAAGATCTTAACTACAAGGGAAAAAAACCCTGAAGAATTCTAGAAGAAATGACTAGTCAGACTACAGAGAACAGCGATAGGGCGAGCATCAAAGGGAGAGCAGAATTCTGGGTTTTTCCATCTATATCAGATGTTTGATTGCTCCTGTTGGATGTTTTGCTTTGGGCTTTTTTGTTGTTGTTTTTGTTTTTGTTTTTGCTATGGCTTGGGAGTTTAAACCCAGAGTCTCACACATCTAGGCAAGTAAGCTACCACTGAGCTACATCCCTATCCCCACCTAGCCCCCCTTTTTAAAATTATTTTACTTTGAGACAGTTTTTTTTTTTTTTCTTTTGCAGTTTGTTTGTTCAGAAAATTGAGAAATAGGGCAGGTATGGGCCAGAAATTTATCTGCACACCTGTAATCCCAGCACTGAGGAGGCTGAGGCAGTAGGATTGTGAGTTCAAGGCCAGCCTGGGCTACAAAGTGAGTTCAAGACCAGGCCAAACTCCATAGTAAAAACCCTGTCTCAAAAAGACCTCCAGCACAAAAATTTTTTTTTGCAAAATGGGTTTTGGCTTTGTAGTGTTTCCCAGAGCCAAATTTGGAAAGTTTCGTGACGTCCTACATATCCCTCTGTCCTCTGTATTTCCTATAAATTGTAGTTGAAGTTAGGTGGTGGTTGTTACCTCAACAAGGAGGCAAATAATATCTTTTTTTTATAACATTAGCAACTATTGGTGATCAGTACGTATATCCACTAGTTCAGTAGTGGCTGAAAAAGGTGATATTCTAAATTTACCATTTCTTTTCTACTACCCAGAATACTTCTAAAAAATAGAAATTTATCTACATTTGCTGTTTGGTTACCCTGAGATACAGACAGTTAGAAAGCAGGATAGATGTTTGATTTTTCTCCCTTTTAAGTCTTCTGATGGCAGGAAAACTGGAAAAACCACGATGCTAAATTAGTAAAGAAATGAGTATTTGCCTTTTACTGAATAGTTTACTCTTTCTATCCTCCCCTTTTTTTTGGCACCGGTAATCAAACTCAGGACCTTGCACTTGCCAGGCAGGTGATGTGCTGCTGAGCTATAGCCCCAGTCCCTCCTGTCCTTTTTTAAAACAAATAAATGTTGAAAGAATTAAAAGCTAACATCATCTAAAACAGTTGAGGCTATATGACTGTAGTCTTACAGTTTCCATTTTCTAATGAAAGATGTAGATCCAGAAATAGATTTAGAAGTGGAAAACCCAGCTGAAAGCAGTTCCTCATGTTTTTCTTAGAGAGTAAGGACCTATTTTTTAAAATCACTTTACATGTAAGCACCTCAAGAATTCTCACAAAACACGTGTGTTTAATTAGAGTGGGGTCATAGATATATGGGATGAAATTTGAGATTGTCAAGATCATTCCAAAATCACTGAGCTCTTTCTCTTTATTATTAAGCAGTGATTGGGATATTAGAGAATATATTGGTTTTTCATTGCTCTGTAACAAATACCATAGCTTTAGCAGCTTAAACCAAAATACATTTATTATCTCACAGTTTCTGTTAAGAGTCTGCCATGGCTTATCTGGGACCTCTGCTTAGGGTCTCACAAGCTGTAGGATTCATGGCAGCTTGCTTCAAAGCCAGCAGTGGAGACAAAAGGAGAGTCTTTTTACCAAGATGGGCCTGTGCCCTTACATAATTTTATACACATCATCCCATACATCCCATTACCCCTGTAGCACTCCATTGGTTGGAAATGAGTCACAGGTACTGCACACACTTGCCAGAGAAGATTGGGTAAGGTGTGAACACCAGCTGATAGGGTACAGGGACCACAACACGTATTTTCAGAGGTTTGTGTACCATTGTCAAAAGTCTTGAAATTGAGTTAGGAGAATAAGTCCTCCATAAAAATGACACTTTGCACCCCACTTTTGAGAATTTGTCTTAGACAAATCAGTTTAATCAGAGAAAAAACATTCATGTGCTTAAAATATTTAAAAATTGTAATGTTTTTTTTTTTTTTTTATTAAAAAAAGAATGTTTTCTTCAGGTTTTTTGATTATTTTTCTCTTATCACAAAACAAATCTCACTCAAATGAATATACAGAATATTGCTCTAAGTTTGAGTTCATTTTAGAAAACCTGAAATACTAACAGCAAATATATTTTTAGGCAATCATTTAATGCATATTGAATTCACAAAGTTATTATCTTTGAAGTTGTTTGATAAATAGCAGAGACTAGTTTTTCCATGTAGGTGTATGATAACTCCTGGCAGAGGCAGTGCATCTTTATTGGCAAGCATTATAATGAAATTTTAAAAACGACTTTTTTGATGATCTGTTAAAATTTCAATACAGTAGAAAGGTTTAAAAATCTGATGTTTTATCCCATAAAAATTAAGCAGTTTTAAAATACTTGAGCCAGGTGTGGTGGCATACACCTGTAATCCCAGCACCCAGGAGGTTGAGGCAGGAGGCAAGTTCAAGGCTAGCCTCAGCTACATAGTGAGTTCAAGGCCAGCTTTGAAATTCATGATTGACATACCTAAAAAAAAAGGAAAAAAACCAAAGATATGCACTTGATCTTTTCATCTGGAAATATCTACTGACTTTATTTTGAGTCTCTTGAGGTACAAAACTGAAATTATGACAGTAATACACTATCTTCAGAAAAACATTAACAAAAAATATTCCATTCTTATCTATTTTAACATATAAAAAATATTCAACAGAATACTCAGTAATGGGATGATTTAGGAGGTCATGACAAGATCAGTGTTCTGAAATAATATATGCTACTTTTTTTTTAAATGGAGAAAATGTTTGTCATGATATTCATACAGTTTTGGAACAGAAATGCCAGGCATAGTGGCACATGCCTGTAATTCCAGCACTCAGGAAGCTGAACCAGGAGGATCACTGCAAGTTTGAGGTCATCCTGGGCTATGTAGTGAGTTCCAGTCCAACCTGAACTGTGGTACAAGGTTCTATCTCTAAATAAATAAGAAACATGTATGGACATAAAGAATAGGGGCATGGTTGACCTCTAACATGTCTTTTGCGATATTTGTCTCCTAATGATACGTGGGTTTTGCTTTTATGGTTAAAAATAAAATCTAAAATCTAATAAAGAGGACTGCAAAATTATCCCGTAAGAATGGATTTAAAAGCAAAATATTGCCAAGTATTGGTGGTACATGCCTCTACAGGTTCAATCCCCAGTACCCCCCAAAATCAGACCACTTCTGTTTCACCTGGCCTCCTCGGGGGTCTTGAGTCCTGGAGACTGCAGGACCCACCTTTCGTGAGAAGGTGGCCAGGGGCACAGGAGGGGGAGGAGGGGGCTTGGAGGACGTCCACGTCTGGTCCTGCCGTGGCTGGTACTCACCTGCCAGAGTGCGGTCAACTGTCCTTGACCAGACAAAGCTGTTGACCCACGTCTCACTTTCAGGGATTGACTGGGCTCCCAAGAGCGATCGCATCGTCACTTGCGGAGCCGACCGCAACGCCTACGTCTGGAGTCAGAAAGATGGTGTCTGGAAACCAACCTTGGTGATCCTGAGGATTAACCGTGCAGCCACTTTTGTGAAGTGGTCCCCTCTAGAGAACAAGTTTGCCGTGGGAAGTGGAGCACGACTCATTTCTGTTTGTTACTTCGAGTCTGAAAATGACTGGTGAGCAACGTCTTTTGAGAAATTCTTTTATTTCTCTCTGTAGAATTTCCATTTGGACTGCTGTGTTCTTGGTGACTATTGAGGCACAGTATAAAGGCTTAAATGTAACTCCAGGTTTTCCTCATCCAGAGATTGTGGTTTTTTTCTCCGCTGGAATTCCCCTTTCTCCTGAGCATTTCTTTGAATGTACACCTTCAGTCAAATCTCCTATCTTTGTGTCACTACTGTAGACCTGTTGTTTCCAAGTTCTGCAACATGCTGAACAGAAACAGTATAAACTGTTCTCTCCTCACTCTGTATTGCCCAAATTGCTCTTTCTCTATTGTGATGCATAAATCATAAATTTGAAAGAGAGTGCTCTGATGAATTTTCTCCCCCTCATCCTATTTATTCACTTCAAATACCTAGGGTTTTTGTGCATAGCATGATTCTCCTCTTAAGCTTACATGCTAACCAACCCTGTGACCTCAGATAATATTTTACTTGTTTAAACTGCTGAAGTAAGAATTCACCAGAATCTTTTTTTTTGTTTGTTTTTGTTTTTGTTTTTGTTTTTGTTTTTCTCTGGTACGAGGAACTGAACTCACGACCTTGCGCTTGCCAGGCAGGCGCTTTTGCCGCTGAGCTAAATCCCCAGCCCCTCAGAATCTTAAAACTGTAATCAGGCTGTTGTCCTTTTTTTTTTTTTTTTTCCTTCCTGTTTGTTTTAAAAATTTTGAGTTTTGTTAATAAATCACTTAGAGCTGAGCTAATCAAAACAGAGAAGTTACTTTTATGGCTACTTCCTACTTACTTTGATGAAAATAACCCTCTTCTATGTGGCACACATTCAGAACAGGTGATAAATATCATTCATTATGGAACTGTCACATAGTAAGATGCTGGGAATGTGTTGTTTCTATTAAAAGTAGCGTAGTACACATTTCTCTTAGTAGCAGTACTGTTTCCTGGAACAGTGCAAGGAAAGAGGATCATGTCACATTTGTCCTTTAGTAAAACCTCAAAATTTTTATTCTTTTGAAAGAAAGTGAATTTGAAAGGCTAGCGGTATAATTCAGCAGTAGAATACTTCTTTAACATCACAAGTCCCTGAATTCAATTCCCAACACCACCAAAAAAAAAAAAAAGAGAGGAAAATCTGAATTTGCCACAAGATTGAATTATGATATGTGTTTTTTTTTCAACTAAGTATAAAAAATAAGACTAATAGAATGTTGCAAACTAGGAGTCATTTGGAATGTTCATGGTAATGAGTAGATAGATTGAACTTTATGACTGAACTGTGTCAGAGATTACAGTTTATATGGGATACTTCTAGCTAGGATTCAACCACAGTAATTGTTTATATTATTCACTGAGATATAGGTAAATTGGACTTTACTACGGTAAAAGGTATTGTGTTTGAATAAGTTTTTGTTTCGTTTTGTGATACAAGGACTCCTTATGTAGTCTAAGCTGGCTTGGAACTCAGGATCCTTCTGCCTCAGCCTCCCTGGTGCTGGTATAACAGGCACGGGCCACCGCACCCTGCCTAAATAACTTATACATTCAGGACAGTTTGATGTGATGGGATGCGAGGACTTCAACACCTCCACTCAGAAGCTTGTAATTTAATGATATGAGCTACTGACTCTTTTTCTTGCCACTGGTTTCCTTGTTTAAAACAATTAAAACAGTTCAGAATTCATCTTTTTTTAAGATGAACTTTTTCAAAAAGATAGCTTTCCAAGAAGGATTCTGTGGCAAAGTAATTTAGCATTCAAGGAAAGCCGTTTGGCTCCATATTCAAGTCTCTGAACACTTGAATAACCAGACGAGATTGGTTTCAAACAGCAGTTTTGAGGCAAAAATTGAATTAGTTAGGCAAAAATAATGACTGATCATAGACACTTCACTTTTTTGAAGTCAATAGCAAATTAATTAGAGACTAATACCCAAGAAAAGGTCTAAAGCCTAATTTCTTGGTTTGATTTTTGTGTGAAAAAAAAAATAAAAAAGATTTGTAGCTTCATGCAGATTTGTAAAGAAAATTAAGCTCAGTATCCAAAATGGGATAACAAATCATTGAATATTTATAATAAAAATCCAAGTAGTTTCAAAGTTCAGGGTTTTTTTTTTTTTATTTGTTTGTTTTTGTTTTTTTGTCTTTTTGAGACAGGGTTTTGCTATGCAGTTCAGTCTGGCCTTGGCCTTGAACCCACTGCCCAGCCCAGGCTGGTCTTGAACTCATGGTGATCCTCCTGCCTCAGTCTATCCAGTGCTGAGATTACAGGATTGAGCCACCACGTCCAGCTCAAAGTTCAGTTTTTATCCCAAGGGATAACATCACCTGTGACCTGAAATCTCATGGGACAGAACAGAGTTGATAAGATTTTTCTCTGTGTCCTTCAGAAATGTACCTGCTGTGGGGCTGGGGATTTAGCTCAGTGGCACAGCGCCTGCCTGGTAAGAGTGAGGTCGTGAGATCAATTCCTGGTACCTGAAAAAAAACAAAAAAAAAAAAAAGAAAGAAAGAAATGCACCTGCTGTGTAGCAGGAGACTTGGTGGCCATCATATGCATTTCATTATCTCTCTCTCTGTCTCTGGTTTTTTGTTTTTTGGTTTTTGGTTTTTTTGGGTCTTTTTGAGACAGGGTCTTGCTATGCAGTTCAGGCTGGCCTTGAGCTCACTTTGTAGCCAAGACTGGTCTCCCAACTCACAACGATCCTTCTGCCTCAGCCTCCCTAGTGCTAGGTGTGAGCCACTACTCCCAGCTTCTTTGTGTTTTTTTGAGACAGGGTTTCATTGTATAGTTCAGACTGGCCTTGAGTTCACTATGTAGCCGGTGCTGACCTTGAACTTGCCTCTGCTTCTGCCTCCTGAGTGCTGAGATTACAGCTTGGTGGCCATCGTGTGAATCGTGCAAGTGTTAACACCTGGCACACATAGTAGCTCATTTGGGGATTGTCGCTTGATGTGTAGATAAACAAAGATGATTTTCTTCCTCTTGTAGGTGGGTAAGCAAGCACATTAAAAAGCCAATTCGCTCTACGGTCCTCAGCTTGGATTGGCATCCCAACAACGTTTTGCTGGCAGCAGGATCCTGTGATTTCAAATGCAGGTGGGAACAAATGAAAATTGATGGACTTGAGCTGTTCGTTGTTTGTCCAGTTGCTAAGCTCTCTTGCTGCGACATAATACCCGATACCCATAACTTAAAGGAGGAGAGTTGTAACTTGGCTCACAATTCAAGGGATTCAGTCCATGGC
Organism: Chinchilla lanigera; assembly: GCF_000276665.1. Classification (NCBI taxonomy): domain Eukaryota; kingdom Metazoa; phylum Chordata; class Mammalia; order Rodentia; family Chinchillidae; genus Chinchilla; species Chinchilla lanigera. The sequence goes on from NW_004955460.1 coordinate 15,039,460, forward strand.
TGACTGGCTTCAAGGCAGAAACATAATGGTGGAAGAGCGTGGTAGAGGGAAGCCGCTACCTCATGGCAGCCAGGAAGCAGAGAGAAAGGAGGAGCTCGGGAGGGAGATATAGCCTCCAAAGGCACACCCCAGTTGTGCAACTCTCCTTGAAAGAGGGGCAGTTGCCTCCATTTTGGCTAAGTCTGACCCTATTTCCAGGTATTGATGTGTACAGAGCTGGCTGGGACTTTTCCTTATCCCTTCAGTGGGCTTTAAGCAATGCATACTGGTCTAGCCAAGGTGCTGATGGTAATCTTTGGAGGCGGCAGGTGTGTTTCCCCGGACTATCCACCCCCCACCCCCCGTTGTTTCCATGAGTGAGCTGGGATGAGGCGGGGCATGTGAGCCAGTGCCCCATGCTTTCGGCCGGGATCAAGCCTTGGCGTAGAGGCTATGACTTCCTGGGGCTTCAGACATTACCCATCAGAGCTGAAGCACCAATCCCAAAACAGATACTACAGTATCTCAATTGTGTTGTGCAGATTACACTTTCTGTATATCCTCCTCTCTGCATTGGCAGAGGTAATGGCAGACTTCCTACCTAGCCCAGCTCATGGCACTCACCCACTGCCCACAGTTCTCACAGTCACTCATCCTCAAGCCACTCCCTTCTTCATAAATGAGTAAAACCTGGGCTCAGCCTTGAGTCAAGGCCTTTGTTCCTGATGGCCATCATCATGGCCAGACTGGGGACCCTTTGGCTCCCCATAACTACAGATACGCCTTAGTGTCTTCATTCTCGCCATGGTTTGCACTGGAAGTGGTAGGTTGAAATTAATTCACTAAAATTCTAATAACTTTTCATGGGATTACAAATACAAACTTCCTGGGTCATGTCGAGGACCAGGAAGGGCTCTCTATATCCAGTGACACGCCTCTTCCAACCAGGCGCCACCTCCTAATGGCACATTTAGCTATGAACTCACCAGTGGATCAGTCTAATGAGTAAAGCGTTCCCATGATTTGCTCACCTTCCAGAAATCCCACTTCTGAGCACGTCAGAGCTCCAGGGGACATTCTAGATCTAAACCATAGCAGTCCTTCAACAAATATTTGTAAGGGTTGGCGATTGAAGGAGCAAGTGCATAAGTCACCTGAGCTGTGGAAATGGACTGGAAGTGGGCTAGGGAAGGGATGCAGACCGGGGCCGAGGAAGTCTTCTTTAGGCAGAATTCCCGTGGTGCCAGGTTAGTCTGTGCTGCTGTTTCTTTGTCCGTCTGTCTCTTCTTCCTTTCTCTCAGCCCGTCTTTCTACACTCCAGCCTTACTCCTCATTTCATATTCCAGGCAAATGGCTCTACAAATTCCAGAGTGAAACTAAGATTAACCAAACATAGCTAAATACTGTACTGCTGAGCTATTATTGTGCTGTCCTCTTCCATTAAAGCTTTTTATTTGGTATTAGCACAAGGCTGAAAGAACACAGCCACTTTGCAAAGAGCTTTAAGGATCATACCATGTAATTGCTTTTTAAAAGTGTTCCTTACCAAGAAGCTTTTCCCCTTAGCTAAAAGAAAAGCAAGTGATTGTTGCCTCATACTGACTCTTTGGAGGGTGGGCATTGGGATGCACCTTTTTGCCGTAGCTGTGTGGAAATTCTCTGGGAAATCTGCCTACTAATTTAGATTCAGGAGCACCCAATATTTAAAAAAAGAAAAATTTGTGTGTTTGACTGCAAGGATGGGGTTATGGTGGCACCAAGGTGCTTTATATTCTTAATTTTTGTTGTTTGTAATCTTTTACCCGAAGTCATCCTGGTTCTCTTGGAAAATAAGCGGCATCAAAGTGTACCATCTCATTCTTGTGGTGCATCTGAAAATCTGGTTGTGAAAATGGGTTGTAGTTCTCTTGTTAATAATGTCCATGGAAAAGGAAAGAAAGAAAGTATTAATTTGTTACAACTAGACTTTTCTTTGAGCTGCAGGCCTGTGGTGATGGGTGTTCTCCATTCACATCATCACGGTGGAGGCCCCGATCTGCCAGCTCTGTGTTAGTCTCTCAAGCACTCGCTGTTGCGATGCTGATTAAAGCATCTGACATAAAGATGACTCACTGCCTCCAGCTGACACTGGCCTCTTCCAGAGGTCCTGTTGCCATTGTCATTTGGGCCTGGGGTGGGGGATTCCCCAGTTCTCTTAGGGAGTCCTTAGGTTCAGAACTTCCTAAAGAGGAGATATACGAATTAGAAGTAGCATCGGAATACAGAAAGATAGCTGTCCGTCTTGATCCCTTCCCCTTTCTAACCATACATACGCCACAGCATCTCAGACACAACTACCTGGAATTAGGTAAAAAGAGTGAGGTAGAAAAAGGCTGGCAGACTTGGCTGTGAGAGTCCCTTCTTCCTCTCAGACCCTTCTGCTGCAAAGACTGGGTTATGGGCCTGAGGTTTGGGGGAAGCCAGCCCATCACGTTGGCAGGGCTGTGGGGCCTGCCCACTTTTCCTTGATGGCTTCCTCTGCCTCTCCTCCAGGTAGCTCTGTCTGTAAATAGGTTAGTAGCACTGGCTTATTGCAGGCTGGCCAGTAATTTCATCTCCTACTGTTGACTGCATGGCTTCCCACAGTATTGTATTGAGTGATGCTGAAATAGGAAAGAAAGCTGTGGTGATTTCAGTGTAAGGTCTGATATGGGCAAGGGAGGGGTAGGGAAGCAGGGTTTCCCCAGAATGTGCAGTCCCTGAAGAAAGGGCTTTGTACTGTCATATCTGAACATGGCCGTAAGGCCTGGCACCTGTAGAGCTCCGTGGGTATCTACAGCTTGGCCAGACTTAACTTGGCGTATGGGCAGCCCTTTAGGCCACTCTGTGTCTTGAGAGGTTTGTTTGTTTGAACTTGTCCATCATGTTTTATTCTCTTTTCCAGCCAACCTCTTTATGTTCTGGATTACCTTATGGTAGCTGCCTTATAGTGGCCAGTATTTTCATTTGCTTTTTCCTTCTCTCCCTTCCCTTTAAACTGCAGAGTGTTTTCTGCCTACATTAAAGAAGTGGATGAAAAGCCAGCCAGTACACCCTGGGGCAGCAAGATGCCTTTCGGCCAGCTGATGTCAGAGTTTGGTGGCAGTGGCACTGGGGGCTGGGTCCATGGCGTCAGCTTCTCTGCCAGTGGGAGCCGTCTGGCCTGGGTCAGCCATGATAGCACCGTGTCTGTTGCTGATGCTTCAAAAAGTGTACAGTGAGTATTTCCCTTTTATTTGGAAGGTGGGGGCCAAGATTGGACTCTCCCACCACCCAGGCTGAGGCTGCCCCTTCCCTTGGTGTAAATACAGGGCATGAGCATAAAAATCCCAATTGAACTGCAAGCAGCACTTCAAGTTACAGTCCATATTTAAAGGGTCCATCTGGAATTTTTTTTTCTTTGTTCTTTTTCTGTTGTACTGAGAATTTATCCAAGGATCTTTTGTGTGCTAGGAAAACATTCTTACCACTGAGGTGTATTTTTTGTCCTGTTTTTGTTTTGAGACAGGATCTAACTAAGTTGCCCAGGCTGGCCTTGAACTTGCCATCCTCCTGCCTCAGCCTTCTGAATACCTGAGACTACCAGCATGTGCCACCACACTTAGCTCTGTTTGGGATGTTGTAAGAGTTAGGTCTTCCTTCCAGAAAAGCTTCTTAATTGGAGAAGTGGTAGTGATCCCCTTGAAGAACCTACTGGTTTACTGCTGATATGGATCCCTTCAAAATGGCCAGTTTAGACTGTTATTTTAAATTCCTTACATCATACCAGTGTCACCCACAGGCCTGAAGTTAAGTAGGAAATACGTTCTTCCTCTGTGTAGTGAGTGAGTAATGCCCCTTCATGGCACTTCTGATATCTGCTGGAAAAACCGGAATTGTGGTGACTCATTTCAAGTGGGGTGCCTGCTTAGCCTTAAGGCACCTTGGCAGACATCAGAATTCATATTTACTCATTAAGTGTTTATGGAAGAGAGAAGATTAGAATCTCTTTTTCTCCTAGGCATCTTTGATCTTTCCTGGTTAGTCTTCCATTTGCAGTTCGCTCTTAGCAGTCATGAGACTGGCCGAGCTATGATGGAGACCCAGTCATGCTGAGTGACCTTTGCACTCTCTGCTGCGCAGTGGCCGTGAAACATGACATTTCAGAGGTGACAGAAGATGTGATCAAAAAATAGGATGTGTTTCAATTTTTTTAAAACTTGTTACAATTAAGATACTTTGCTATGAGTCCCCCTCAAAATACTGTCCCTCACTTTGGACATCGTTACCTCATCAGTCTTAGCACTTTGTGAAGGAGTCCTGGAGGTCCTCTTTTGTGTTCCTTGTCATACATCACTTCTGTACAGCGATTTCTGTTAAATAAAAGCATGGCAGTGTGTCCTCATCTACCTTATTCACCAAGTCTCACCATGTGAGTTCTGGCTCTTCTTCAAAGTCGAAGTGACCGTGAAGGGTAAATGTTTTGAATCAATTCAGGGCATCAAGGCAGCCACATTAGTACAAAAGAGGAAAAGAGGACTTACAGAACTGCCTCAGAAAGTGACAAGAAGGCCAGGTGTGGTGGTGCACACCTGTAATCCCAGCACTTGGGAGGCTGAGGCAGGAGCGTGCTTGCAAGTTTGAGACTAGCCTGGGCTACAAAGTGAGCTCAAGGCCAGCCTGAACTGCATAGCGAGACCCTGTCTCAAAAAGACCAAAAAAAAAAAAAAAAAAAAAGTAGCAAGAGCAATGGACTAAGTGTTCGAAGTAGGGTGGGGGGTGTTTTGAGAAGGATTACTGTGTTGTACTGTAATAAATTTTTATTTTTTGGTACTAGGAATCGAACTCAGGACTTTGCCCTTGCCAGGCAGGCATTTGTGTCACTAAGCTATATCCTCAGCCCCGTAATAAAATTTTAAACAAATTAAAATATTTGTCATATTTTTTATCACATCTTTTTTCCCCCAACTGGACTTAATATGGGATTTTTTTAAAAACTAATTTTACATATTTATGCATTTATATATTTATTTATTTATTTGTTTTATGGTTTTTGGCCTCAAGCTCTCTGCAGTCCTCTTGCCTCACCCTCCCAGAATGCTGAATTACAAGCATATCCCACCACACCCAGCCAGCTTTATGTTTTTAAAAGATATACCCCCCCCATTCTAAGTGTAGTCTTCTAGATTATTTCTTTTTTCTTTTTTTTCTCCATTATTGTGGATTGAAACCAGGGCTTCATGTGTGCTAGGTAAGTACTCTACCACTGAGCTGTTTTTTACTATATTTTGAGGGAAGATCTCACTAAGTTGCTCAGGCTGACCTCAAAGTTATAATTCTGCTTCAGCCTCCAGAGTAGCTAGGATTATAGGTACACACTGGAAACGCAGTTTCCAAGAGATTTCTGTAAATGTATAGGCATGTATTTATAGTTTTATTTTTAACATGATGGAATTATGTTCTACATTTTGTGTAGTAATTTGTGTTTTGACATGCAGTAATACTTAGATGCCAGTGTTGGTTATAAACTCTCTATTGTAACATAATAAGTTCTTACAAATGTTTATTACAAATCCCTACCTAAGCCAGGTATGGAGGGTACTCCTGTAATCGCAGCACTTAGGAAGCCAAAGCACAAGATCTATTAGCCTGGGCTACGTAATGGGTTTAGGGCTACCCTGGACTGTAATAGCCTGACCCTGTCTCAAAAAACAAAACAAAAACAAGTCTCTATCTACTTTCATACTGACTTACTATTTGCCTTTACCAGACCTGTCAAATTACGTGTTCCACTCTTCCCCTTCTCTAATATTTCAGAGGTAAAAGACAAGAATATCACAGTAAGGGCTTAAGAGCATGTGTTGGTTCTTTAACCCACTCAACGATGGGGCTGTAATTTGTGTATCTCACTGCCAGAAGGCTCCGTACCACCAGTGGTTCAAGCTGGTACAAAGGTGTTAATCTAGTACCAATTTGATTAAAGAGTCTCCTGAGGCATACATGGTCCGCTTTCAAAATGTATCACCTTTTGCATGAAATTAGGGCCTCCTAATTCATCAGCCAGTGGTTTGCCTGCTGTGTCTACAGCCTGTTATCAGATACAGGAACAGAGGCTTTACACACACACACACCGCCACACACACACACACACACACCGCCCATTTGAGTGTGAGCTCCTGGCCGAGAGTGACTACTTCATCTCAGCAGCTCTGCCTGTTAACCCAGGGCCTGACTCAATAAATGTGTGGTACCAGCCTTCCAGCAGCCCTGGGAGCACATCGTTCACCCCCCAGCCATAGTGACAGTATGCATTCTAGCTGGGCGGAGGGAGGACAGGCCACTTTAGGTTGAAGTGGTTCAGGAAAGCCTGGTGGAGGAGGTCTGATCAGAGCCGAGCCTTATAACCTGGGATGGACTTGGGTAAGCAGAGTGATCAGTCAGAGCCAGTGCTGAGCATAGGATGCAGGGCAAAAACAGTGGAAAAAAAACAAGGGCTCCTTGGAGACCAGGCCTCAGAAGAGAACAGAGCACAGGAGGAGGGGCCTGAAGGCCTCAGTGTCTTACTCTTTATTTGTGGTGCCGGGGATCAAACCCAAGACCTTGCACACCAAGCAAGAGCTCTATCCCTGAGCTGCACCCCCAGCCCAAAGGCATCTGTTTCTAAAGGTCACATTGGGGTGACCTCATGCTTGAGATTCCTACACGGAGAGGTCAGGGGGCTCCTTTTGAACAGAAGCCCCTGTGAGAATGGGTCTTTTGTTGTCTTCTGAATCTATAAAGAAGTTCATGGTGTGGTTCTGCTCGTTGAGACAAGTGTTCTTGTGTTCAGGGTCTCCACTCTGAAGACTGAGTTCCTGCCACTCCTGAGTGTGTCGTTTGTCTCTGAGAACAGCGTCGTGGCTGCTGTAAGTATTTTCCTCCCCATTCTTCCCTGCGGTGCTCTGTGTGTCTGCACAGCCCAGGACAGTGCATGCTCTGTGGCCGGCACAAAGGAGAGCAGGCTTGGGGAAGAAACAGAGCCAGCCTGAAGGAGCATGGGGCGCCTGTGGCGATGAACACCCTGCTGAGGAGCGGGTAGGTGGGTGCCAGGCCCTGCGGGGCTGACTGCCATCTCGTTTCAGGGCCATGACTGTTGTCCAATGCTCTTTAACTATGATGACCGCGGCTGCTTGACCTTTGTCTCCAAGCTTGACATTCCAAAACAGAGCATCCAGCGCAACATGTCTGCCATGGAGCGCTTCCGCAACATGGACAAGAGGGCGACGACTGAGGACCGCAACACGGCTTTGGAGACGCTGCACCAGAACAGCATCACGTAGGTGTCGCCTGCCAGCGCCCCCCGACGCACTTCCTGTCTTGCAGACCCATCTCTAGAGAGGTAGTTAGGTAGCCAGGAGGACACCCTTCTCTTACTTGCTCACTGAGTCCCTGTGCCTGCAGGTGTAGGGGCCCTTCAGGAACAAGGACAGCAATAAGGCTGTATCTTCCCGACTGCCAGGTTCTTTTTCACAGCTCATGGCAGACAGGGAACTGCCACCACCTAGTCATTCTGTCCCTTGGGGTACAGATGGCACAAGGCGTCTGCCAGGAAGAGTGTGGAGCCTGTAGACTCCGCAGTGGGGGAGCTGACGGGGCAGCCTCTTCCTGTGCTGCTTTTCTCAGCAGCTTTGTTGAGAACAGGAGACTTTAATGCTGTTTCTCTGCCAGTGAGGATAGGACGGGAAGTGTTCCAACCACAGATGCAAGAAATATGTATAAGTGGGAAAATCCTGAATTAATCACACAAACGGAATTTCTTAGCATCATGACAGCTGAGAAGTCTCTTGATTTTTCACCATGAATATATGATTATAAAAGACTACAGAAGCCAGGCATAGTGGCATATGCCTGTAACCACAGTGCTCTGGGAGGGAAGACTCGGGCAGGAAATCACAAGTTTGAGCCCATCCTGGGCCACTTAACAAGACCCTGTCTTAAAGCTAAATAAATAAATTAAAAAATAAATAAACAAATAAATAAAGACAATAGAATTTTGTCCAGAAAGGTTGATCTTTTTAATCAGAAGGAGAAATGTTGTATACTCTTGATAATTGTAAATTATCATGTTCCAAATGGGGTGTAGTGATACCTCTTTTTGACTAGACTTTTTCTATCAAGACACTTTTGTTGTGTTGGTGGTGGGAAGAATAATGAAAACTTTTAGGCTTTTGGAGAATGTTTTGTTTTTTGAAACAAGGTCTTGGTATGCAGTTCAGGCTGGCTTTGAATTCACTGTGTAGCCCAGGCTAGCCTCAAACTCATGGTGATCCTCCTGCTTCAGCCTCCTGAGTGCTAGGGTTATAGGCATCTACCACCACATCTGGCTTAGAGATTTAGTGTTAAATGGTGGTTGTGCTTCATATTCAGTGGAAGAGGCAGCAGTACTTAAAATAGGTTCAAAATGTCTGTGTTCTGTTGAAAAGCAAGAACTTGATGGGTGTAGTGGCACATACCTGTAATCCCAGCACTCGGGAGGCTGAGGCATGAGGATCACTGTGAGTTTGAGACCAGCCTGGCCTACAAAGTGAGCTCAAGGTCAGCCTGAACTGCAGAGGGAGACCCTGTCTCAAAAAGACCCCCCCCCCAAAAAAAAGAAGAAGAAAGAAAGAAGGAAAGAAAAAGAAAAGAAAAAAAAGAAAAGCAAGAACTTGAAAGCATGAACCTGAAGAGCAACTTACCTCTTCCCCATCCTCTTCCAGATTCCTTGTGAATTTCTTTCAGGTTTCCTTGCAGACTGTATCAGAAGGAAGCAGCTCTCATGGCCTCTCTTGAAACTTGTAGGTGAAAAATTAAAAGACAAGTGTCACAGGCTGGATCGCCTGCTTTTATTTGCAGAAATCCAGTTTTTTCTCTAGAGCAGTGTCAGCAAACTTTCTGTAAGGGACCAGCCAGTAACTATTTTAAGCTCTCAGGGGTCAGACCATCTCTGTCACAACCGCACCAGACAATAGGATGAGCTGGCTGTATTCTAGCTAATCCTCATGGACCTGAAATTTGAATTTCACATCACTTTTACATCATGAGAGGATGGTCTTCCCTAAAGTGATAAATTCTAGACGTTTCAGAGGAGGAAAAGAAATTGTCTGAGCTGGGGAGTTTATTTTCTTGAATGTGTTCCGGGTAATTAGGCTAAGACAGGCTGTTTCGCTTATCTGTCCCTGCACTTTGCCTGGCTGGAACCTGGGGGAGTGAGAGCCTGCTGCCGCCATTCAGGAGATTCATTTCAGATGCAGGGAGGGTCCTGGTGTTACGCTCTGGCTGTGCTGGAGATGATTTGGGAGGTTTTATTTGGAGCCATTTGGATTTCAGTCATGCTGTAGTCATGCCTCTGGTTTTAAAAAAAAAAATGCATTTCCATTTTTGCTGTGATTCTGCCTACAACCTGCTCCCAAACATTTGCACACCGTGTAGGCTTCATGCCCGCTTCTCCACATCACTCAAAGTCATGCAGGCTCATAACTTTGCCCCCTTTTCAGTTTTGTCTGTCCTAGACTTCTGGTGATAAAATGCTTTTGGATGTTTTCTAAGTCAGATAGCTGCAACCCAGTATTGAAGGACATGTTAATATTCAGGAGGCCTTGGGCTTCCACCAAATTCATTATGGTGTTTCTGCTTTTTTTTCAGTCAAGTGTCTATTTATGAGGTGGACAAGCAAGATTGTCGCAAATTTTGCACTACTGGCATTGATGGAGCCATGACAATTTGGGATTTCAAGGTATCTTTACCTTTCAAAACAAACCTTTTTGGATTCAAACTCTTGCTGAGAAGAATCTCACTGTCTCTGTTCTCCTCCTCCCCGTACACAAACACCAGGTACTGGGGATTGAAGCCACTGCCTTTGTCCTTAGCTGCATCCCTAGTCCTTTCTTAGGTTTTATTTTTGAGACAGGGTTTCACTAAACTGCCTGGACTTGTGATCCTCCTGCCTGAGCCTCCCAGAATGCAGGGATTAGAGGTGTGGACCACCATGCCTGGCTGTGCCTCTCATTTCTTGAAACGTAGTATTAGCTCCAATGCTGGGTTATAGACTCTTAGAATATGGTTCTGTCCAGCAGAAGACCACATTCTCAGTGGGATGGGACATCCACCTAGGTGTCACTCACTGAGGAGCACTTAGTGATGGCACTGATGCAGACACTGTGTTGGGCTTGCATTGCCCTATGCAGTTGTAATTTATGATTTATACCAATTAATTTAATAAGCACCAAGTCCCTGCTAGGTGCTAGGTATGGTGCTGGCCCTGAGAATATGAAAGTGAAGTAGCACTTGAGGGGTTCCTTGGGTAGAAGAGAACTGGGATGGCAGCCTGGGATAGGCTGCAAGAAGAGAAGCCAGGGCCTGGTATAGTGGCACATCACTGTGATCCCAGCACTCAGGGAAGGTGAGGCAGGAGGATCATAAATTCAGGCCAGTCTGGGCAATTCAACCTCTTAGTGAGACTATGTCTCTTAAAAGGGGGTGAGGGAGTGGGAATGTAGCTTAGTGCAAAGTCTGTGGGTTCACTGGGGGAGGAGGTGCATAGTTTGCTAGAATTTTTTAGGTATTTAAGTGTTTGTACATAATCAGCTTATAGTAAATGAGGGAAAATTTGTGTCACTTTTTAAAACTATGTCTATTTTGAAAACTAATAGCATGTAACAAAAAATTCTGCAAAATTGTGTTGCTCAATTCTTGAGAATTTTGAGACCAATTACTTTTAGTATGTTTGTGTGCATTCAAAGCCACAGAGAATGCGTATTTTTGGCAGGACTGTCAGAAGAATTAAAGACCTGCCCAGCAGGCATGATGGAGCATGACTGCAATCTTAGCACTCAGGAGGCTGAGGCAGGAGAATCTTGGGGAGTTCAAGGCCACCCTGAACTGCATAGTGAGACCCTGTCTCAAAACAAACAAACAGACCAACAACAACATAAAAAACCATGGCAGTGAGGCATGGGCCCAGAGCTTGTGGGCTTCGCAACAGGGACTGCGGCATCTGGAACTTGAAGGGTCTCCGAGGTGGGGGAGGGACGTCGAGGTGAGGGAGGGGCCGGGGGCAGTGCAGTAGTGTGATACATCTGAGCGATACACAGCCCCTGGGAGTGATCTGTCTTCCTCTTTTCCAAGACCTTAGAGTCCTCGATCCAGGGCCTCCGAATAATGTGAAGCTGAGCGACCCCCGCCATCCAGCATGAGAACAGCGGCTGTGAGTGCGGCCCTGCCGTCGGTCCGTCCGCATGACGGTGAGGAAAGCCAGCCCAAGGAAACACTGTAACACATACTCCGCAAATATTGTGTGTTTTTGTTTGAATATAATTGGTGAAAGTGTTGGTTTTTTAAAAAGCAGCCGTGGTTTTGTTTTGTTTTTGCGATTTCATTCCATTCTTGACCAAAGCTTCTCTTTAAGTAGTTTATTATGGAATTGTCACACTAACTTAAAGGAAAGGGTGAAGGAGGTATGTACATTGTCTGCTAGAAAATAAAATAAAAATCCTGAATGTTTTTGGTTTTGTTTCCTTATACTATTTCCATCTTTAGTAGAAAAATATGAGTAAAGTTTTTTTCAGTTCCTTGTTAGGTAAAATTGTAGTTAGGTTAATCTTTAACTGAGAAAAAGCATTTACTATGGAGGAGAATCATTTAGTGAACACGTTGGGTTAACATTACAAGCTGTGATCAAAATATACACTGAATGTTTAAAGAAATGTGTTTATAATAAAGCCAGGCATGGTTAGTGTATGCCTGTAATCCCAGCACTTAGGAGGCTGAGGCAGGGGGATAACTTCCAGTTAAAATTGGAAACCAGCATGGGCTACATAGTGAGTTCAAGGTCAACCTGAACTGCGTAGTGAGATCCTGTCTCAAAAACCAAAAAAAATCATTAAGTATAAGTGCTTGCCTGGCAAGCCTGAGGTCATAAGTTCAATTCCCAGTACCAAAAAAACAAACAAAAACAACAACAACAAAAATCATTAAATCATAGGTTTTCTGGGTAATTTCAGCTACTCAGGAGGCTGAGGCAGGAGAAGTAAAAGGCCAGCCTGGGCAATTTAGTGAGAACTTGTTTTTAAAAAAATGATTAGGGCCAGGGATTTAGCTCAGTGGTATAGTGCCTGCCTGGCAAGCATGAGGTCTTGAGTTTGATTGCCAATACCAAAAAAAAAAAAAAAAATTTTTTTTTTTTTTTTTGGTATTTTGAGACAGGATCTTGCTATATAGCCCAGGCCAGTGTCCGCCTTGAATTTATTCCGTAATCCAGGCTAGCCTCAAATTGAAGAGGATCCTCCTGCATCGGCCTTGCATCCCTATACTGGGATTATAGGTGCGCACTACCACACAGCTAAAAAATTTTAGAAGCTGGGTCTGATGACACATGCCTGTGATCTCAGCACTCTGGGAGGCTGGGGCAGGAGAGTTGCAGCTTCCAGCCCATCCTAGGCAACTTAGCATCTTAGTGAAACCCTGTCTCATAATAAGCCTGGGTATATAGCTCAGTGCTGTATCAGGATATGGCTCAGCCCACAGGCCCCTAGTTCAGTTCCAGATAGCACACATAAAAGTGGGTCAGGCAAAAACGGGTGTGGCCTGGGATGTAGCTCAACTTGTCCTGGTTTCAATCCCCTGTACTATGGCGGGGGGAGGGGGAAGATCACATGGTTTTGACCAGCAAGCCCTGAGACTTTCAGAGAAACAATGTACTCCATGAAAGAATCAACAGGAAAACAAAATTTACTTACTTTGGTGCCCCCCCCCCCAAAAAAAAAAGTGCCACAAGTTGTTTTGGTTTTTTAACTCACACCAGTTCTCATATCCCCCAGTCACAGAAGCTAGGTACCGTGAATGCTGCTGGAGCTGGTCCTCCAGATCCAAGGGCTCTGCATCCATGGGGTCAGTATCAGCAGATTCAACCAACATCAGAGCAAAAATTCTTGAAAAGAAGTTGTTTCCATCCATGGTGGGCCTTGTATGTAACAGCGGCCCCACTGGATTATAATGAAACTGAAAACTTACATTGTTGAGTGACACTGGATATTGTCGGGTCAGAGTGTGATGCATTATTCACTTTTGTTTACAGTGCGTAGTATAGTGACTTTCTGGTTCACATGTTTACTGTACTTACACTTCCTATCTTTTCTTTTTTTTTTTTTTTTTTTTTTTTGGGACAAGGTCTCACTTTGTAGTTCAGGCTGGCCTTGAATTCACCATGTAGCCCAGGTGGACCTTGAACTCTTGGTGATTCTGCTGCCTCAGCCTCCCGAGTGCTGGGATTACAGTCATGTAGTGTGACACCCGGCCCTTCTTATCATTGTAGTAGAGTGTACTCCTGCTTAAGAATTTTTTATTATACAACAGTGCACTGGCTTACACCAGCAGCAGGCTCCTCCCATCTTGTGTCTGCTCCAGCTCTTGATTGCAGCACAAGGCCATGTCCAGCAATTGACCTTCACCACCCAAGTTTGTGTAAGGGCACACTTTGGTGCCTGCACAACATGAAAATCCCTGCGATGCATTTTTCAGAATGTGTTACTGTGGGTTGTGATAAAAAATACTTTGAACTGGGTGTGCTAGTGCATATCTGTGATCCCAGCACTCGGGAGGCTGAGGCAAGACGTGAACTTGAGGCCAGCCTGGGCTACATAGTGATTTCAAAGCCAGCCTGAACTATATAGCAAGGCCCTGTCTTCAAAATAGTGTTTGAAAGCCACAAATGTAGGCAGAGTCAAGAACGAGAAGGTCCCTAAGGAAGGGTTGTTAGCCAGGCCCGGGATGCAAAAGTCACACAGCAGTAACGCTCAGGTACCGAGGTAAGCATTTGACTCACGACAACCTTAAAGGGTTGAACTACTATTGCTACGTTTTATAGGTGACAAAACTCAAGTTCAGGGAGGGGAGAGGCCCTTGCTTCAGCGCCCCAATGCTAACCGCTAAGCACGCTCTTCATGAGGCAGGAGTGGGGAGGAAGAGTACCTGGCGTCACTGGCACTGACTGGAGGGGAAATAGCTCTACAGTACCTGGGGAATTGTATTTCAGGCCTGACTTTCTCAATTGCATTCACACAGAAAGCTTTCGGGCTACAGAGGTAGTGTGCAACCAATGGGCCCCATCAGAGCAGGAGATGGGATGTGGCGTGTTGAATATGTTGTAGATAGCTTTTCTCCCATTTCCTGCTGTTATCAGGTGGCAGTGGATCCCTTATCTCAGGAAAGGGCGGGCACACGTCCCTGTGCTGGTCTAGGAAATACGCTGGCAAAGGTTTCCCTCCCTGGTCTCCACTGCAGGCCCACAGTCAGCCTGTGGCCCAGCGGCAGCAGAGCCAGCATCTGATGAGAGAGGATGCACTCCCCGGGCAGCATTTCTTGGAAACCTGAGACACAGAAGAGAAGGGAGTGTAATATCTTCACTCCAGGGCACTGCCTACGGATTCCAGGAAGACAGAGAAAGCTGCCCAAGATGCTTTCTTCTCCATTCCGGAGCTCCCTACCCCAAGGAGATAGGCTTCACTTAAAGGCTTAGAAAACCAACCCCTTTGGCAAAGCCATTTCAAATAATGCCTCCATCTGCCACCATCACTTTGCAGTCTTAGGTTTGCTGCCTCATCCTTTGGTCAGCGAGGCGGCTGGGCAGAAACAGCATGGCAGATGTGGCTTGCCTGAGGTTACACAGCATGCCGAGTGGCAGAGCCAGAACCGGATTCCTAATTTTATTTATCTTGTGATTGAGCTCAGGGCCTTTCCACTGAGCTACAACCCCAACGCTTAAAAAAAAATTTTTTTTATTTTGAGACAAGTCCTTGGTAAGTTACCAATTGCCAAGGCAGGGGATAGCCTGCCTCAGCCTACTATAATGAGTGCTAAGATTACAGGCATGCACCACCACACCCGGCTAAGTTTCGCATCTCAATCAGCCGGCACTGAGTGGCTTGATGCGGGGGGGTCAAGCCACTGCGATGCATTTTTCAGAATGTGTTACTGTGGGTTGTGATAAAAAATACTTTGAACTTTTACATCATCGTCAAGGACAGGGAAGACCAGGAGCTGATACAGTTAGACTACACAGGACTTCTGGGGACACTCCCTGGACATCTACGAAGTTGGAGTTGAATGGCACTTGTCCCACGGGAAGAGTTGCTGGTACAGACCATTTGAAGCTTTCTTCTAGTTAAACTAAAGCCCGGTGTTGCCAAGGCTGTCTGAACAAACCTGCACATACAGCAAAGTGGTGGGCCCCGAGTCGCAGCCTGACCTCGTCGCCTCAGTCCAGGAGGGCTCCCCACCGGAGATGGTGCACACATGATCGCATCCTGAAGCCTCCTTGCCACCTCTGGCTCAGTGGCTCAGTTAAGAAGGGAGGTTGGACTGGCGTCACAGGATGCCTTGGGAATCTAGTGGACACCTCTCATGTGGGGCTGTCAGAGCACAGCGACCTCAGACGCACTGGTCCACACCCTGAAGGACTAACCCAAGTTGCAGATGAGGGCAGGTGGGAAAAAGTGTCCTAGGCAGAAGGAACGTGTGTGTCCAAGTCCCTAGACCTAAAATAGGGGCTGAATCATGAAGACCCCACATCTAGCTGGCTTGGGTGAGACAACTTCTAAACGGCAAGGTTTTCCCCGAGTCGCCATCTGTCTAGCCACATGGTCACATTTCCCCTGATGAAGCCAAAGGTCAGAACTCAAAGACCCCCAGAGCCAGCTGGCCCAAGACATAAGTTCGCTGCAAGCCTGCCCAGATAACTTGACTGGATTAGATGGGCCGGAAGTCACCAGGGGCGGGGCGTGGCAGCAAAGGCCGGTTATCCCAGCACTTTAGGAGGCTTGGAGAGGAGAGTTTCAATTTCCAGCCCAGCCAGGGCAATTTAACAATTTAGACACTGTCTCTAACTTTTTAAAAAGGGGTTAGGGGGATGTGGACTTGCAGCTCGATGCGAAGACCCTAGATCAAGCCCCAGCGCAAAAAGAAAAAGAGAGTCACGGGGTGACGGGTGGACCCGCAGCCCCATTCCAGGGTTGTGCAGTCCGGACCCAGCGGGAGGGGAGGGCGGGGCCTGGCCGCCTTGGCCACGCCCACACCGCCCGCTCCCGCGCTGGGCGTGCCGTCGGCCCAGTGCTCGAGGGCCCCCGAGGTGGGGCCCGAGGCTGCCGGGTTTGCAGAGCTGCGGGGTGACCCGCACTCTGCGCTCAGAGCGCGCGACTCCCCATCCGCGCCCGCAGCTCTCGGTGGGTGGAAGAGCGCGTACCCGGGTTAGGCTCCGGCCGACCGGTTGCTCAGGTTTCCCACCCACAAAGCAGTGAGGGGCCGTGGCAGGCCACTTCCGGACACACCTTGGGCTCCGAGGTCCGGGCCGGTCCTCACAGCCCCCAAACCCCGAGGCGTGGGCGGGACCTCGGGTCAGCAGCCCGCCCCCCCG